>NC_054385.1:107285252-107885252 GCF_017654675.1 Xenopus laevis | reverse complement strand
AAAAACTCAGATTGCATAAAAAACTTGATCTTGAACTGTGATATATCTGTCCCCTAGGGCTGCAGGGGGGCCCAGGAGATATAGGGGCCCCAGAGATATAGGGGCCCCATGAGGCCCTAATTCATATACAATTTCAATAAATATTGGTAAAACTGGTCAACCTGTATACATTTCAGGGACTGATAATTTGCGGTGGTAATATCTACCATATATACTCGACTATAAGCCGAGGTACCTCATTTTACCTACAAAAACTGAGAAAACGCATTGACTCGAGTATAAGCCTAGGGGGAGAAATGCAGCAGCTACTTTCGTTTTCTAAATTTGGCCACAACAAAAATCTAATCATTGAAATGCCTCACTACATTCTTTGCATACCTCTTACTCCGGTCTCAGAAAAGCAAACAGCTCAGCTGCTTCATTCATTTATTCTTCCTGCTTCTGTCCTGCTCGCTCAGCCCGTCCCTTCAGAACTGTCCTTGGCGCTTGACGATCTGCACACATGCACTTATAAGCAAAACATCCCGAGCATGCGCAGTAGCGAGGAATCAGCGTTCGGGTAGAACTTGCAGCCGCATAATCACTGACCCGTCTAAACACACCTCTCCAGCAGATCCACCAATTGACAGATGGCATTGAGGAATGCTATAGTCAATTTATGCTCCCTTGCTCCTAACACATATTCCTTCTTATGACTACAGTGAGCGAGCGAGGAGGAGCAGGAGCGTTTAACCATTTCGCCACCTTCCCCAACCAGGTTTTCTTTTCTAAGTACTAAGTTCAGAAAGTTCAAACAAGTTTAAATAAAGTATTTTTGACTAAATAAAGTAGGAGGGGCTATCAACTCATGCCCATTTACAACAGGAAGAATGTAATGCAGGGAAAATGGCTGCCGGGTGAACTAATGAATACAGCCAGGAACGAGGCAGCTGTGCAGGGCACAGGAGGAGATTTCAGGAGCACAATTGATGCGGTTTGGGTTGGCAGATTCTGCGCTTTATCGCTCGCTTGTCAGCAGGTATTGACTCGAGTATAAGCCGAGGTAGACATTTTCAGCACATTTTGGGTGCTGAAAAACTCGGCTTATACTCAAGTATATACGGTAGTTACACCACTGAACTGGGAATATGAATACAGGAAAGAATAAATAACAAACACAGTCAAGGTAAAATTAAATTGATTTATTTTATTAAAAATTATTGTAAAAAAATTATAAGTAGAATTTTTTTTTTTGCTTCTGACTATTGCTCCATTAGCCTAAACTGTTATATGTATTGCTACTTTTTAAATACTTGACATTCTTTTGAGGCCCTCTTCTATTTATATTCTAGTCTCTCATTTAAACCATTGCCTGCTTGCTAGGATAAATTGGACCCTAGCAACCTAGCAACATTCCCAAACTGAAAAGTTGATGACCAAAAACTTAAATAATTCAAAATATAAAGACAAATTGCCAATGGTCTCTGAATAGTTACAAAATGCTAAAAGTTTTTTTAAAGGTGAAGTGTCCCTTTTAAATAGCTGAAGAAGCTGCTCGGATGAGTAGTGAAACGTCTTCAATGATTACTCAGCAAGTCCAGTTGTTTTAGAATTACTTAGATATAGCAATAAAAATATTTTATAATTATGTTTATGGCTAGTTTTGCGTTTGCAGCATTTTTGGAACAGATGAATTTTGGTTTATTTTATTAATACTTTTGTAATTACTACTAACCACTGAATGTCTTTTAATATCATTAGTATGCAGAGGTACTGGTTATGTTTATTTAATGTTGGGTGGGTTTTTGAATATTTCTATTTATAGTATAACAAATTATTAAAGTATATTGTTTTTGTTATTGATTTGTTGATCTGGATTGATATTGGTTATTTTAAGTACAGAAACAGTTTGGATTTCTCTATAAAACGTATGGACAGTATTGGTTGTTTTATGAATTTCTGATGTCAGTCAAATCCTTTTTATAATGTATTTTTTTGCACAGTCTTTGAATTATCCTTTTATTTAGTATGATTAGATACTTAGTTTTTTATTGTTATTTGTTATTTCTAAAGGTATTTTACAGACTTTCAATTTCTGTTTCAGTATAGGTGATTTGTGGTTATTGACATCTAATTATAAATGTTTTGTTTATTGATCATTGTAGTATGGGTGTTTTTTGCTTATAATTATATTTATCACTGAACATTTTATTTGCTCTCTATATTTGGAGGCTGATTTATCAAAAATAAAATTATCTGCATTTTTTTAAAATATCAGAATGTGTGCTTATTTATTAAAAACCTTTATAGCTAAAAAAACATGAACGGGAATGCAGCAAAATCATATTCTACTGAATTTTTGCCAAATTTTGAACTAGTCTTGAATACTCCAATTGAAAAATAGCTTGAATTGAACTCCCATCAACATCTGCATGAACTCACCAGCTTTTAGATTTAGAATTTTTATATAAAAAAGTCTAAATTTTGTTTTTGGAAACTCTGTTTTGTGATTTTTCCTGCAAAAACCTTGAACTGTGGAAAAAGACGAATTTGGTTGAAGGTATGTTGATAAATCTGCCCCTTGGTATGGGGTTTTTCTTGTTCTGACGTTTTTAATTTCTTTTGACAAAAGCTAATTAAGGATAGTTTTTGATATTGTAATTCATTTTGACCTTTCTTTATAATTACTGTGATTAGTATACCTAATGTTAGGTTGTTGCCATTTTAGTGTAAATTATGTTTGGTAGCAACAATTATTACATGGGTTAGAGTCTTGCAGCGGGTCGGGTACCCATAGGTACCTGTGGGTTACCCGCAAAAAACTTGCGGTACCCTGCGGGTTGCCAGTAGAAGTTTCGGGAGAGAATATAGATGCGGGTCGGCAGTTCAGTAGTGGGTCTTCTCAGCAGTGAATTTTACTCCTTTTTTTTCTGAACACGCCTACTTACAATGATGTCACTTCCGGTTTACAATGACAGCACTTCCTGCTTCTTGATGGTAAGCGAGTCGCGGAATGGGTTGCGGATAAGGTACGTAAGTATGGACAGTAAATGATTGCTTGACACCTATTTTAAGCATGGTGCTATTTATGCTATTAGGGGGCAGATTTACATAGGGTCGAATATCGAGGGTTAATTAACCCTCGATATTCGACCATCGAAGTTAAATCCTTTGACTTCAAATATTGAAGTCGAAGGATTTAGCGCAAATAGTTCAATCGTTCGATTCAAAGAATTTTAATCCATCGATCAACGATTTTTCTTCGACCAAAAAAAGCTACCAAAGCCTATGGGGACCTTCCCCATAGGCTAACATTGACTTCTGTAGCTTTTAGGTGGCGAACTAGAGGGTCAAAGTTTTTTTTAAAGAGACAGTACTTCGACTACTTCGAATGGTCGAATAGTCGAACAATTTTTAGTTCGAATCTTTCGATTCGAAGTCGAAGGTCGAAGTAGCCCATTCGATGGTCGAAGTAGCCAAAAAAACCATTCGAAATTCATTTTTTTTCCTCTATTCCTTCACTCGAGCTAAGTAAATGGGCCCCTAAAAGTTCTTAATATTTGAACTATTATTACAAGTTTTAACATGGATTTTTCTATACGTACTGTTTTTTGTAACTGTTACTTTAGAACTGCTGTTTTTTAATATGGGTGAATTATTTTCTTGTTACGTATGGACATATTTGCTCAACATTATTTTTGGATATCATGATTGCAACCTTTTTGATATGGATTATTTTGTTCAGGGTCGGACTGGGAGAGGGGACTGGCCCATTAAGGGTTGGGGCCACCGGGTTTTTTACCAATGTCCCGCAGGGCCAGTCCGACACTGCTTTTGGTTATCCTTTTTTCACAAGGGATATTCTCATTACTGTTGTACTTGTATTTCTTCAATAACGGACACATTTTTGTAGCTATTTTTAAAATGAATGATTTTTTGGTTATTGCTTTGTATGATCTTCATTTTATCCCTGTGTTCAGAATTGTGCTATTTAAGTAAGGGAAATTATTAAGGCTTTTCAGTTGTTGATGGTTTTTTCATATTGTTATTTTTAAATTGAGTTAATATTTTATAAACTTTATTATACCCTTTATTTATTGCTATTTTAAGTATACATTATCATTTATATATTATTAAACCTAATTGATTCTGTGCTATGTTAACTGTAGCTATTTTATGACCGTGTTTAGAAAAGTGATCATGCACAACTGCTGCAAACAATTTACATCCATACTTAAGACAGTGACAACTAAGAAATAAATATGAACCTCAAAAGTTGCAGGTTTAATAGTGCAATGAAAAATGCATGGCATTTGGTTCATTGTTATTTTAAGTACATATTGCTATTTTTTATGGCTACTGAGAGTATAGCTGAATTTTTATAATACTGTATGTAGGCCACAGGGAGGGAGTGTTTCTTTGTTTTCTTTTCTATCTTGTTATGTCCCTGGGTTATGGTCATGTTCTATCTAAAATATACTTTTTGTGGTTACCATTATGGATAGGTAATCATTTAATATTTAATATTTAATATTAAAACTATGAATGGCATTTGGTTTTTGCTATTTTGGTAAATACAGTATTGCTGTCTGATGGCTATTGAGAGTATGACTGAATTTTTTTAATATCTAGGCTAGTGATCCCCTTGCAAGCAATGCGTTGCTCACCAACTCCTTGAATGTTGCCCTCAGTGGCTTCAAAGCAGGTGCTGATTTTTTAATTCTAGCTTAAAGGCATGTTTTGGTTGCAAAAAAAACCAAACAAGTTTGCTGCTACATAGAGCCTCCTGTAGGCTGCCTGTCCACATGGGACTACCAAACAACCAATCACATCCATTATTTGGCACCCCCAAGGACTTGTTTCATGCTTGTTTTGCTTCTCAACCCTTTTTACATTTGAATGATTGGGGACTCTTAGGCCATTACTAGTGATGGGCGAATTTATTCGGCAGGCACGAATTCGCTGCAAATTTGTGCGATTCGCAAAACGGCCGGGAAAATTCGCTGGCGAAAATTTGTCTGCGTCAAAAAAAATGGACGCCGGCGCAGTTTCTCAAATTTTTCAGCAAAACGACGCAAATTAGCCCATCACTAGCCAATACAAATGGATTTGAACTATTGCTATTATTAATATTTATCCTTTTTGTTGATCTCTTTGCAGGAATGGACCGTTTTGGTCAACATTTGGCTCTTTTTCATTGCCACTGTTTTTAGTATGGGTGGATTCTTGGGTGCCTAATTTTGAATGTTGATCACTTTTACCTATAGTATATACCTATACTTTTACCCTTTTAATTATGGAGAGATTTTAATTACCTCTACTTTGGTTGTGTTGAGAATTTTTTTTTTGTTTTTCATGCTAATTATAATTTTAAATATTCCAATATATACCTGCTACTATTGAAGTATTAATTTCTTAGTTGTCACTGTTTTAAGTATGGATGGAAAAGTATTGCTAGCAAAACAGAAGTTGTTTTTATGCAGTTTTGGTCAACATTTGAATTACAATCGAGCTGTGATTAATAGTTAATTTTGATTATTGGTGAGGTCACCAAGCAAGTGGATGTTTGATTTGGCCATGTAAGTGCTGGAGCTAACAATTGGATCATAAAGTAGGACTGTGGAGACATGCAGGATGAGGATAGAATCAACGCACCAATGTATTCCTTGCCCAATAGATATTTTTGGCCAGATATACTGGCCCCCCTAAGAGCCCCATCCATGGCCAATAAGCTATTGATTGAGTTTAACGGGGCAAAGTCATCAGTGTATCTTGGTAGATGTATGGCCAATGAAATGGTTCTTTGATTTTACTATTTTTAAGTGTGGATGTTTATTATTTATAGTTATAGTCATTATTTAGAATAGATAATTATTTTTAACTTTTGTGCTGTGAGTAGCAGTAGCTGTGAAAAATTAGCGAATTTCCCGTGAAATTCGTGAAACGAAATTATTCGCTGGCAAATTTTCACAGCAATTTCACCAATTTACTAGTGAGTAGTCTTATGAAGGTTGATTTTGGCTAAAATAATTAAATTGGGCTGAAAACTTACAAACCTAAGCCAAACTCAGTTGATACTAAAAGTATGATAAAATAGTTTCATTGGTTTTAGCAATAACACTATGGCATGGGTGGATGTAGTTAAAGCTATCAAAGCATGGGTAGTTACAGATATGGGATCCATTATCTAGAAGCTGTTATCTGGAATGATGGGAAGGCCATTTCCCATAGACTCCATTTTATCCAAATAATCAAATCAAACAGTACTAAACTAAGATAGAATTAATCCTTATTGGAAGCAAACCAGCCTTTTGGTCTAATTTAAGGTTTACATTATTTTCTAGTAGACTTAAGGTATGAAGATCCACATTACAGAAAGATCTATTATCCACAAAACCCCAGTTCCCAAGCATTCTGGATAATTAGGGGAGGGTTTTGTTAATGCTATTTTTGAATAATAGAATTTGGAAAAATGTGATCACTTTGAGTTTAGATGATTTATAAATTCATAAACATTGTTAGCATTTTTAGCTATTGAGCTTATTTTAATTATGGATGGTTGTTTATTATTTCTATTTTATGGTGGGTTTTAATTTTGCTTATAGTACTTTATAGTTCTCTTTGATATGGATTTTAGGTATGGATATTTTGATCCTACTTTAATTCCACTTTAACTTCAGAGGCTTATTGGTTGTCACCAAGTACAGTATAAATACTTTTATATTTTAGTTCTGACTCTGTTATTGTAATTCAATTAGGGGTGAACTTTTTTTTTTATCCCTCTTGTGTATTTTAAGTTGGGGCAGTTTGTTTTGCTGTGACTATATAAATGGGGCTGTTTCTTACTGTTTTGATATTATTGGCTATCACTATATTTCATATGAATAGTTTATCTATGGAGATTTTCTTAGATGTTGCATTTTTAAGTGTGAACTGTTTTGAACCTTGCTCTTGTGAATATATAATTTTTAGTTATCAGTATGGCTGTTTTTGTTTATTGGTTTACAAGCAATGAACATCATTATCCCTTTTTCTTATCATTATTATAGTTCTATGTAATTATAGACAATGTTATTTATGAGTCTTAGAAAGTGAATTAGTGGTTATTACTGTTTATGTATGGATCATTTTATGGAATATGTGTGGTGTTTGTGTATCGCCATTTCCCTTGTGCCTGTTTGCGAGAACATTTTTATTTTTGTATGGACTACATACAGTATATGGATTATTTTTCTCATTGCATTCATCATGTACATAAAAAGTGTTGTTATTGGCAACCAATAAATTTCACTTGATATTATTGTGTTTTTGATTATTGTAATTACTGATTGATGTGTTTTGAATGTTTGTTACCCTTTATGAACTGACGTTATGTATTGTGCTGTTAGTCGAGTAGATATTAGATATTATAGTGTTTTGGTAGCTTTTAAAACCATAGGTGAGTTTTATTATAGCTATTAATGTGTGGACAGTAATCTCCATTTAAATAATGAACGATATGTTTTTATTGGCTTCAAATTGTAAATGGAGTTTAGATTTTACTTGTTTTGTGTAGATCATTTTTGCTATAGTTTTTGGAATGAGTATTTTTTATTTTTACCTGTCTGTACTTTTTATTGTCACCATTTTAAATATGGATTCTTTTTAATATTTTTTTATACAAATACAAAGTTTTAGCTATTTCTATATTTAGCTGGGAAACTTAGGAATGGGCAGGTATTTATACTTTGATTATTATTAAATATAAGTTGGTATGTATGGATGCTCATAGAATTTTATAGTAATAATAATTCTTGTTCACTGCTTTATGAGTATGGTTGATTTTGGTCAACACTATTTTAATCCTTGTTTTTCAATTTTTTTCACAAATAGACTTTGTTTATCAAAATTATGTTATATCAGCAGGCTCAGATTTCTGGGTTCTGGCAAATGCCAGACGGGCTGCTGTAAAATACCATAGAAAATGACTATTTAGGGGACTGGGGGGTTGTTTGGGCCACTGAATGGAATGATTGGAATGTCAGGACCTATTTTAATTCCCAGTCTGAATATCAGGGTCATTACAAATCAATTTTATTAGTAATGATTTTTTATTGCATTATAAGAACGGACACTTTGATTTCAATTTCACTCCCAGCTCCTTTTATTTATTATTATATTATAATTAAACCTATAGCTGGATTTTATTATTATTGTCTTTATTATAAATGGTAATGGTTGTCTCTAATTATGGATGATTTCCTTTATCGTTATTCCCCTTATGTATTTAAAGAGGGTTGCTTTTTAACTTTAATTTTAGATGGGTTTTAACTATTTATGGATGAATTGGGCTATTTATTTAATATAGATTAATATTATCACTATATTCCTGAAACTGTTTATTTTGTATTATTTAAGGTATGATGATATTAAGGCAGTCATAGGTTATATGTTTTATTATTGCTATAATTACTAGTGATTGGCGAATTTATTCGCCAGGCGCGAATTCGCTGTGAATTTGCGCGATTCGCCGCCAGCGAATAAATTCGCGAAACACCCGCGAAAATTCGAAATTCAAAAACGGGCGCCGGCGTCAAAAACGGGCGCCGGTGTCAAAAACGAGACGCTGGCGCCATTTCGCGAATTTTTCGCCGTTTCGCGAATTTTCAGGCGAAGAAAAACGGAGCAAATTCGCCCATCACTAATAATTACAATTGATTTTTATCGCACATATAGCTAATTGTTTATTATTTGTTTTTGGTTGTTGTAATTGTATTGTATATATGGAATTAAGTATGGACTTTTTTGGTTATAATTATTTAAAATTCTGATGCTTTTGGTTAACAGTGGTATGTACTAATGTTTTATTAAGTACAGTACATATAGCTATTTATGGACTATCTTGGAACAGAAATGTTTTATTTGTTTTTGATATTTTGGCACGGATAATTGTTTATTTTGTTTTTTATCTTTATATTTTGGACAATTTTAAATATATATATATATATATATATATATATATATATATATATATATATATATTATGTATCAATTTATTTATCACTTTAGGCAAGGATGGTCTGCAGTTTCTTACTATTTAGGTATAAACAGTCATTGCTACTTTTTAAAGTAAAGGTAGGTCTTTGTTTCGTATGCAATATTATCACTGTAATACCTGATTAATAATGCTTCTTTAATAACTGACAATGTTAAGTATGGTTTTATTTTTTTTTGATTTTTGTACAGATGACTTTTGGTTTCAACTATATTTAATATGGGAGTGTTTATTGCTATTTTAATTGAACATATTAAAGTATGTAGCTTTTTAATGTTTTTGGTCAATTATATTTATTTATATATATACATATACATATATATAATAATTCTTCTCGAAAAAGTCAGTGCTAAAAACATCATAACAAAATAGGGTGTCAATTAGAATCGTATAACTTTTTCGAATTGACGCTCCCAAAACGTGACTTTATTGACTTGTTGCAGCAAAAACTTGAATGTATACTGGATTATCAGATGAAAACCAGTGTGGTTTAAAAACATAACTAGAAAAATTCAAGCTTTTATAAACATGGCCCTTTATATACAGAATCTCTGCCTCCTGCAAAGAGATGAAAGGCTTGAGCAATCATAAATTGGCTCCTTAGATTTATTTGCTTTGGGTTTGGTTATATGTTTTTATTTGACTATCACTGTTTTTATTGTAGATGGTTTGATTTTTAGTCCCATTTTATTTGTGTCATTTAAAATATGTACTTTTTTTTTTAAATTATTTTATTTTGATGTTTTTTTTATTATATTTTAAGTAATTTGCATTGAAAGGATTCATGTTGGTTGTTGCTATTTTTTATGTATTGATTTTATCAGTGGAGCTCTTTAGAAATGGGTTGATATTATAGTGTTAATTAACTATGGGTGGATTTGGCTATACCTACTAAGTTATGGATATTTATAACCTTTGTTGAAAGTATGGGCAATATTTGTATTGCCTTTGAACTGAGAATGGGTTTTTCATGTTTTTTTGGGGTGACTTTTTTTGAAACCATAATTTCAATTCTCCATCAGGGCCAGGCCAAGCTGGTTGGGCACCCTAGGCAACCCAGCCAGCCACTCTGCTCCAACCCCCATGCACACGCAAGTCCCAACCACGCGTGTACCCTACCGTGTGCGCATGCACCTATCAAACAGATGGGGAGCATCTGTCTATATGCATTTTTGTTGTATCATTTTTGTTGTATCAGGGCCTTTACAAATCCGGTATACAAATTTGGTTATCAATATTATGTAATATATTGGACATTAAAAAGAGTTTTGGGTCACCAATTTTATTCAGATTTGTATTAATTTTTTTTCAAAAAATTTCAATATAGGCATTGATTTTGTTTGACTTCTAATTCCTAAAACGGTGGCAGGCTTTTGTAATCACAATCTTTATTAATATTATTAAGTCATAATTGGTTGTCTAATTACGGATGACTTTTATTTAATCATTATTTTACTTTAATATATTTAATTAGAGAGTTGCTATATAACTATTTAATATAGATCTAATCACTATTTTATCTGCATTAAATTGTCGTAGGTTATTAAAATGATTTTTAATTATTCTTATAAACTGATTACTTGTATCACACATAACTCTAATAATATATGATTTTTTTTTGAATACTGCTATTAGGGCTTTGGTAATTGTTATCTTTACTATGGATATTTTTTGCTTGTCTTTAGGTATAAATATTTTTATTTATACTATTATGCTGATAGCTATCTATGGAATGCATTTTTGTATTAAGATTTTGTTTTTGCTGTTTCTTTCAATAGTTTTTTATTGATTTTCCAAGAAGAGAAAATGGTTTTACAATCAAGCAGTGTCGTCAGGTATTTCCAAACAGAGGAAAACAGAGAAGAGAGAAAGATAATGAAATGAACTCATCCTCCCCCCCTCCAGACATTCTGTCAGAAGTGGGAGAGAGACGAGCTACAACAATGATAGTAATAACTTTAGATGACATGTTACAGTTGACATATGTTGAACTTTATATATAAAGCAGAGATGCTGGCGACTTCAGCGGGGTCCCTTGACTATTTAGAATATCTCGATGAGATGGATTCATTTGCATTGGCTCTCGGCTCAGGAAAATAACTAATGCTTATCTAAACAATAGTATCAAGTGTCCATTACCTCAGATTACACCAGGTTCTGTCCAATGATTGTAAACTCTATACGGTCAGAGGGGATTACCAGAGAATAGAAGGGGTTTCTGCCAATGGAAAGGAATATCTATACCACGGTTCCCAGATTTCCTTGAATTTTTGATATTTGTCCACAAGTATACTGGTTAACCTTTCATTGACCATGATCCAATTTAGTTTCTCTTTAAAATGCAGTATTGGGATCTGAGACGATTTCCAATGTTTGGCTATTGTAATTTTCGCAGCTAGGAACATAAAAGTAATTAGGGACTTTGTATTATTATGAACATTGGAAATCTGCTGGTTCAATAAAGCCTGTATCGGATCTTTCTTAAGATTAACCTGTGTCACTGAATATATAATAGAATAGATCCGAATCCAAAATCTATGAACATTTGGACAGGTCCACCAAATATGCATGACGGTTCCACTCTGTCCGCAACCCCTAAAACAATCATGGCTAAATTGAGGATTAATTTTATGTAAACGAGTTGGGACCATGTACCATCGAGTAAGGACTTTATAGGCAGTTTCTAGTAACGAGACATTTCTGGAACAATGGGCTGTAATTTCCCATATCTTGTCCCAGGTTTCCTTGTCAATGGTAACATTGAGATCTTTATCCCAAGCTGTAGTATATGACAAGGGAACCTGGGAGTCCATATCTAGCAGGATACGATATAGATAGGAAATTAATCCTCGTGAGTATGGATATTTAATACATGCATTTTCAAAGTAGGTAGTAGTCAAGGATATTTTTTCTTTGTTGTGCGAATGGAGAAAATGGCATATCTGCTGGTATCGGAACTGTTCAGACAGTGGGAAATGGAATGATTCTTGTATAGAGGTCCAACTTTTGAGTCCCGAGATGGAATAAAAATGATATATATAGCGGAAGCGGTTGGATGACCACCTGTGGAATGGTTTAGCCGATAAGCCAGGGGGAAAGGATGGATTCCCCAATATAGGGGCTGCTGGGAGTGTAGATGAAATAAGTTTAGCTGGATATTTATATTTATCCCAAACTTTGAGGGAGTGAGCCAAGGAAGGGTCTATGGTATCAGGGCGTAGTACAGGAGGACACCATACCAACGCCTGTGGGGTAACCGGGTTTAATTGACGTTTCAACATTGTAGCCCATTTGGGTGGTATGGTAGCATGCATATGGATAAGTGGCACCAGTTGTGCTGCTGCATAATAATAGCGTAGATTGGGGACATTTAGGCCTCCTTGAGTTCTGGGGCTGTACATGGTTCGTCTAGGAATCCTGGGGTGTTTGTCTGCCCAGATAAATTGGAAAACCCTCTTTTGTATAGTTTGAAGGACATTTTCTGGTACGGTAACGGGTAGTGCCCTAAAGTAGTAGAGAATTTTAGGTAAAAGTGTCATTTTAAATGCCTGGATCCGACCGAACCATGAGAGATCCATTTTCGACCATTTTTTTAAGGTTTCCTCTGTCATTGTCCATAGTCTAGGGTAGTTCTGTTGGTACAACCTGGTGGTGTCTCGAGGGATATCTACTCCTAGGTAATGGATGGCTACTTCTTGCCATTTGAAATCGAAATTAAGTTGTAGTAACTTAACGGTATGATGGGGTAATGAGATATTAAGGGCCTCTGATTTAGTATGGTTTATTGTGAGTCCGGAAATCTTCCCAAATGTGTCTAATAAATGGATTAAGTTGGGTAAGGAAGTAAGAGGTCTTGTTATGGTCATTAGAATGTCGTCGGCGTATAGTCCCAATTTATGAGTATGATCTTGTTGAGGGATCCCTGAGATATTTTTGTCTTGTCGGATGAGTTCTGCTAAGGGCTCTATGGCCAAAATGAATAAAATAGGGGATAGAGGGCACCCCTGTTTGTTTTTGCTGTTTAAGTAGGTAAGATGATTATGTTTATTTTAATGGTCCAGGTTTTAAAAACCAGATGCTTTTTGGTTTTCATAATTAATAGGAATGGGTTTTAGTCTTCATTTTCAGTACAGTATTGATGGGTTTCAATCATTTAATTATCATTTTTGATGATTAATATGTGCCTTTTAATTAAGGACAGTTTTTTGCCATCTCCCATAGACTCAATTTTAATCAAATAATTCAATTTTTTTTAAATTATTTCCTTTTTCTCTTTAATAATAACACAGTGTCTTGTACTTGATCCTTACTAAGATATAATTAAATGTTATTGGGGCAAAACAATCATATTTAATTTATTTAATGTTTAAATCATTTTTCAGTAGGTATGGTGTTTATGGAAAGACCTGTTATTTGGAACACCAGGTTCATTTTTTTCATCATGGCTATTTTTCATCATCATTCTTTTATGTGTTAATTGGTTTAAGTAATATGAATGATTTTAGGCAAGCATTTTTTGTCTCTACTCTGTATGGCTTTTGTCTGTAATTGGCTAGTTGGCTACCGCTTTCAAGGAATTTTTTTTTTCTTTACTATTTTCACCAAATTCAATACCTAATTCATTCTGGAATGTTTTTAACTATCACTGTTTAAAATAATGGGTGGTTTTTGGCTTTTGCAATTTTAAAAATAAATGTCTATTGGTAGCACTATTATACCTGTAACTATTTTTGGACAACTTTGGCAATGTTATTTTAAAATGTTATTTTATAAATGTTATAAACTATTATAGTATGGATGGCTATTATGGTTTTCAGTATTTGCTTGTGTATCTATTCTTAAACAACTAAATCTATTTAAATTTGCCTAGTTTTAGATGTAGGTTATTTAAATGAAGGCCATTTTTAGATATCATTAGTTTATAGTTTACTGTATTTACCCGAGTATAAGCCGACCCGAATATAAGCCGAGGTGCCTAATTTTACCTATGAAAACTGGGAAACCTTATTGACTCGAGTATAAGCCTAGGGTGAGAAATGCAGCAGCTACTGGTAAGTTTCAATAATAACATTTAATTAAAATTGAGTGATAATACACTGGTGATATAAAGTGCAGTGCTAATAAATATACCGGTAAGTTAATAATAGGCTAAAGTAGATTCTAAAAATATTTTATAGTGACCATCAATTGAAAAGGGTAAACACACCCAACTGCTTGATTAATGAGAATAGGAGGAATAAGAAAATTGTAGATGGTGGAGTTGTCCCGCTGGTTGCTACCTATTGATTTCTGTCCCTAGGACACCACAAAGATAAGGAGGCAGAGTAACCGGGACTGTGGTCTCAGATTTAACAATAAACCCAAATCTTGTACAATCTATGGTAATCCCACGGTCTCTTGAGAAAGTAGTAAGGGAAGAAGTAAAAGGAAGGTACCGCGGTAAATCGAGCAGCAGGCTAAAGCGTTTCACCGCCCCCATAGTTTTCAAAGTATCGGACCGTCATAAAGTTAATAAATTAATGTAAGGATTTTAAATTACAGTACAGCAGAGTGACGCCGTTTTAAAAACATTCCAGAATGAATTAGGTATTGAATTTGGTGAAAATAGTAAAGAAAAAAAAAATTCCTTGAAAGCTTTCAAGGAATTTTTTTTTCTTTACTATTTTCACCAAATTCAATACCTAATTCATTCTGGAATGTTTTTAACTATCACTGTTTAAAATAATGGGTGGTTTTTGCCTTTTGCAATTTTAAAAATAAATGTCTATTGGTAGCACTATTATACCTGTAACTATTTTTGGACAACTTTGGCAATGTTATTTTAAAATGTTATTTTATAAATGTTATAAACTATTATAGTATGGATGGCTATTATGGTTTTCAGTATTTGCTTGTGTATCTATTCTTAAACAACTAAATCTATTTAAATTTGCCTAGTTTTAGATGTAGGTTATTTAAATGAAGGCCATTTTTAGATATCATTAGTTTATAGTTTACTGTATTTACCCGAGTATAAGCCGAACCGAATATAAGCCGAGGTGCCTAATTTTACCTATGAAAACTGGGAAACCTTATTGACTCGAGTATAAGCCTAGGGTGAGAAATGCAGCAGCTACTGGTAAGTTTCAATAATAACATTTAATTAAAATTGAGTGATAATACACTGGTGATATAAAGTGCAGTGCTAATAAATATACCGGTAAGTTAATAATAGGCTAAAGTAGATTCTAAAAATATTTTATAGTGACCATCAATTGAAAAGGGTAAACACACCCAACTGCTTGATTAATGAGAATAGGAGGAATAAGAAAATTGTAGATGGTGGAGTTGTCCCGCTGGTTGCTACCTATTGATTTCTGTCCCTAGGACACCACAAAGATAAGGAGGCAGAGTAACCGGGACTGTGGTCTCAGATTTAACAATAAACCCAAATCTTGTACAATCTATGGTAATCCCACGGTCTCTTGAGAAAGTAGTAAGGGAAGAAGTAAAAGGAAGGTACCGCGGTAAATCGAGCAGCAGGCTAAAGCGTTTCACCGCCCCCATAGTTTTCAAAGTATCGGACCGTCATAAAGTTAATAAATTAATGTAAGGATTTTAAATTACAGTACAGCAGAGTGACGCCGTTTTAAAAACATTCCAGAATGAATTAGGTATTGAATTTGGTGAAAATAGTAAAGAAAAAAAAAATTCCTTGAAAGCTTTCAAGGAATTTTTTTTTCTTTACTATTTTCACCAAATTCAATACCTAATTCATTCTGGAATGTTTTTAACTATCACTGTTTAAAATAATGGGTGGTTTTTGGCTTTTGCAATTTTAAAAATAAATGTCTATTGGTAGCACTATTATACCTGTAACTATTTTTGGACAACTTTGGCAATGTTATTTTAAAATGTTATTTTATAAATGTTATAAACTATTATAGTATGGATGGCTATTATGGTTTTCAGTATTTGCTTGTGTATCTATTCTTAAACAACTAAATCTATTTAAATTTGCCTAGTTTTAGATGTAGGTTATTTAAATGAAGGCCATTTTTAGATATCATTAGTTTATAGTTTACTGTATTTACCCGAGTATAAGCCGACCCGAATATAAGCCGAGGTGCCTAATTTTACCTATGAAAACTGGGAAACCTTATTGACTCGAGTATAAGCCTAGGGTGAGAAATGCAGCAGCTACTGGTAAGTTTCAATAATAACATTTAATTAAAATTGAGTGATAATACACTGGTGATATAAAGTGCAGTGCTAATAAATATACCGGTAAGTTAATAATAGGCTAAAGTAGATTCTAAAAATATTTTATAGTGACCATCAATTGAAAAGGGTAAACACACCCAACTGCTTGATTAATGAGAATAGGAGGAATAGGAAAATTGTAGATGGTGGAGTTGTCCCGCTGGTTGCTACCTATTGATTTCTGTCCCTAGGACACCACAAAGATAAGGAGGCAGAGTAACCGGGACTGTGGTCTCAGATTTAACAATAAACCCAAATCTTGTACAATCTATGGTAATCCCACGGTCTCTTGAGAAAGTAGTAAGGGAAGAAGTAAAAGGAAGGTACCGCGGTAAATCGAGCAGCAGGCTAAAGCGTTTCACCGCCCCCATAGTTTTCAAAGTATCGGACCGTCATAAAGTTAATAAATTAATGTAAGGATTTTAAATTACATTACAGCAGAGTGACGCCGTTTTACACAATTTTGTAATAGAGAGCTATTCACAGTGAAGACTGTACTGATGGCATGGGACACGCCGCTCTCTCGCATAACATACTTTCTTAATGGCACGTCATTAGCGAAACGGCGCAAATTCGCCCATCACTAATGGCCTATTTTGATTACTATTTTGCCTCCTAGAGAGTTATTAATATTATGTTATCACATGTTTTATTATAGATGGCATTTGGTTGATCATTTGGTTGAAGGATCTTTTTCTTTATTGCTCCTTGACCTTTATCTACTGTACTTTATTATGAAGAGTTGCTTTTTCCAATTTCAGATCGGCGTTTTGGATGATTTCGGTTTTTTTAGACTACTTATTTAATATAGATATGGTTATCTGTATTATTTAGTTGTCACTGTTATTACGTATTACATAACTAGAATAGATTTTTAACACTATTATACCTATAGCTATTTATGGACCATATTTTTATATTGATATGTTATTTTTGTTATTTATGTAATGATTATTATGCTTTTTTTAAAGTGGAAAATTTCAAGTATAGCTGAGTTTTGATTTTTATTCATTTTTTGTACAGATCACTTTTGGTTTAGCTATATTTTATATTTGTAGAGTTTATTGTTTTGCTATTGTATCACCAATTCCTAAATAGCAACTATGGACTGATGTTGGTTATTACTATTTTAAGGATTAACTTAATTGTAAATAAATGTTTGGAGAGAGTTTTTTTTTTAATATCTATTATTTATTTCTCAGCTTTTATTCATTCATTTTATTTGTGTCTATATAAATATAAACTTTTTTTTATAATTGTAATTAATACATTTTTGATTATTGGTGAGGTCACTAAGCAAATGGATCTCTGTTTCATTTGACCAACTAAGTGCTGGACCAACAATTGGATCATAAAGCAGACCTATGGAGAAACACAAGATGATGACAGAATCAATGTACCAATGTATTCATTGCCCAATAGATATTTTTGGCCAGATATGCTGGCCCTCCCAAGAGCCCCATCCACGGCCAAAGTCATCAGTGTATATTGGTAGATGTATGGCCAGTTAAATGGTAGTGATGGGCGAATTTATTCGCCAGGTGCAAATTCGAGGCAAATTCCTGCGATTTGCCGCTAGTGAATAAATTTGCGAAACCACAGCAAAAATTCCGTGCCCGTTTCACAATTTTTTTGCCGTTTCGTGAATTTCACAGGAAATTCGCGATAATGCTTAATTTTAACTTTTTTGGCTATCATAATTAAAAGCATGGGTAGTTACAGATATGGGATCTGTTATCCAGAAACCTGTTATCTGGAAACCTGTTATCCATAAAGCTCCGAATGATGGAAAGGCCATCTCCCATAAACTCCATTTTATCCAAATAATCAAAATTTTTAAAATGATTACTTTTTCTCTGTAATAGTAAAACAGTACTAAACCAAGGTGTAATTAGTCCTTATTGGAAGCAAAACCAGCCTATTGGGCTCATTTAAGGTTCACATGATTTTCTAGTAGACTTAAGGTATGAAGAGCCAAATTACAGAAAGATCTATTATCCAGAGAAGCCCAGGTCCCAAGCATTCTGGATAACAGGTCCCATAACTGTTGTAGTAGGGTGGGGTTTCATTAATGCTATTTTTGAAATTATATATCTTGGAAACATTTGATCACTTTGAGCATAGATGATGTTTGTTAATTCATAAACATGGTTATTTTTAATTATGAATGGTTGTATATTATTTCTATTTTATGATTAATAGGTTTTAATATTGCTTATAGTACTTTATAGCTCTCTTTGGTATGGATTTTAGGTATGGACAGGCCCGGATTTGTGGAAAGGCCACAAAGAACTGGGCCTAGGATGGCAAGTTGTTAGGGGCACCCGCCGCTGAAATCCGGCCCTGGGTATGGATATTTTGATCCTACTTTAATTCCACTTTAACATCAGATGCTTATTGGTTGTCACCAAGTACAGTATGAATACTTTTTGTTCTTAGTTTCTAGTTCTGATAGATTCTGTTATTGTAATTTGATTAGGGGTAAACTTTCTTTATCCCTCTTGTGTGTTTCAAGTTGGGGCACTTTGCTTTTCTATGACTATATGAATGGGGTTGTTTATTACTGTTTAGATATTATTTGCTATCACTATATTTAATATGGAGATTTTTTAGATGTTGCAATTTTTTCTTGCTCTTTTGTGAATATATAATATTTAGTTATCAGCATGGCTGTTTTTGTTTATTGGTATACAAGCAGTGAACATAATTATCCCTTTTTCTTATCATTATTATAGTTCTATCTAATTATAGACAGACACTTTGATTATTATTTGACTTCTAGCTCCTTTTGGATTTTACTGTTAAACCTATGGCTGGATAATTATAAATTGTATTTGTCTCTAATTATGGATATTTTCCTTTATCGTTATTTCCATTATACATTTATAGAAGGTTGCTTTATAACTTTAATTTTAGCTGGGTTTTAGGTATTAATGGAGGAATTGGGCTATTTTTTTTAATACAGATGTGGTTTTTCACTATATTCCTGAAACTGTTTAATTGGTATTATTTAAGATATGATGCTATTTAGGAAAATGTCATAGGCTATATGCTTTATTATTGCTATAATAAAATAGATTTTATCGCACAAACAAATATCTAATTATCTGTTTTGGGTTGCTGTTCTTGTATTATACATGTGAGATTTAGGTATGGCTTTTTTGCTCACAGTTATTTTAAAGTCTGATGCTTTTGGTTAACAGTGGTATGTTCTAATGTTATATTAATACTATTGTACCTATAGTTATTTATGGACCATATTTTGGTATTAAAAAGTTATCTTTGTTTTTGACATATATGTATGGATGATTATGGTTTTTATCTTTTTATATTTTTGACAATTTTAAGTATATATATATTATATGTATCAATTTAGTTATCACTTGGCAAGGCTGGTCTGCAGTTTCTTAGGGGCACATTTACTAATGGTCGAATTTCGAGGGTTAATTAACCCTGGATATTCAAGGCTCAAAGTAAAATCCTTCGACTTCGAATATCGAAGTCGAAGGATTTAGCGATATTCGTTCGATCGAAGGATTTTAATCCATCGATCGAACGATTTTCCTTCGATCAAAAAAAGCTAGGAAAGCCTATGGGGACCTTCCCCAAAGGCTAACATTGATGCTCGGTAGGTTTTAGGTGGCGAAGTAGTTGGTCAAATTTTTTATTAAAGAGACAGTACTTCGACTATCGAATGGTCGAATGATTTTTAGTTTGAATCGTTTAATTCAAAGTCGTAGTCTAAGTAGCCAATTCAATGGTCGAAGTAGCCAAAAAATTTGAAGTTTTTTTTATTCTAATCCTTCACTCAAGCTTAGTAAATGTGCCCCTTACTATTTAGGTATAAGCAGTCATTGCTATTTTTTAAAGTCATGGTTTCATATGCAATATTATCACTTATACCTAATTAATAATGCTTCTTTAATAACTAACAATTTTATTTGTGGTTTCGTTTTGATTGATTTTTGTTCAGATGACTTTGGGTTTGGTTTTAACTATATTTAATATGGTAGTGTTTATTACTATTTTATTTGAACTAAGTAAGGTATGTAAATTTTTAATGTTTTTTGGTCAATTATATTTTAGTAAGCATATTTAAGTGTGTGTATGTATAATATATATATCACAATAACAGATGCACGAGGTGAAACAGTGAAGAATTTGTCAACATTTAAGTCCCCGTTGGGACCTTTCTTAACACTTAGGGGAGGTATTTACTAAAACTTGCATTTATCTAATTATTTATTAAAACAAACTCGACCTAACATCCAGAAAATTTAACTCATTTATCAATAATTATTCTCGAAAAAGTTGATGCGAAAAAACATTGACAAAATCAGGTGTCAATTAAAATCGTATGATTTTTTTGAATTGACGCGCCTAAAACACGACTTTATTGAATTATCACAGAAACAACTCGAATTTATCAGATTATCAGATAAAAATGAGCATGGTTTGAAAACTCAACCAGAAAAATTCGAGCTTTAATAAATATGCCCCTTAACATACAGAATCTTTGCCTTCAGGAAAGAGATGAAATGCTCGAGCTTGAATGCTCAAACTGAAATACTTGCGCAATCATAAATCGGCCCCTTAGATTTCTTTGCTTTGGGTTTGGTTATATTTTTTTATTTGACTATCACTGTTTTTATTGTAGATGGGTTGAGTTATCCCCATTTTATTTGTGTCAATAAAAATATGTACTTTAACAATATTTTATTTTGATGGTTTTTTTATTTATAATTATTGAGTAATTTGTATAGAAAGGATTCATGTTGGTTGTTGATATTTTTGTATGTATTGATTTTACCGATGGTGCTCTTTAGGCATGGGTTGATATTATAGTATAATAAGCTATAAGTGGATTTGGCTATACCTACTAAGTCATGGATATTCATAAGCTTTGTTGAAAATATGGGCAATATTTTGTTATTGCCTTTGAACTGAGAATAGGTTTTTCATGGGGGTTTTTTTGGGTGATTTTTTTTTATTATTACTACCGTAAGCATAGATTCTTTAAATCTATGGCTGTTACAAGTGAAAAGTTTTTGTAATCATTATTTTTAGCAAGGAAATTTAGGAATGGTCCATATGGATTATTTTTCCATCTAATTTAATATTGATTTTTTTATGAATGGTATCATACTCATACCTAATTTATTATAGGCTGTTTTATCCCTTCTACATGCATAGTTTGTTTTTGGTTATGGCGATGTTTATGTTTCTCTTGTTTTATTAATGCTATGTTGCTTACACATAGTCAATGATTTAAAATAGCTAATTAGTAGCTAATTTAAGTAAAAAGTGTATTGCAATTTAAGGGAGGTTGACTTTTTTGTTCTTATGGACAAAATATAATATGAATAGTCTTTTGTTATGAATATATAATATATGTTAAAATGTTTTTAATCTCATTATGGATAAATTAATGGTATTACTGTCTTTAATAAACGTGCTTTTATATAAATTCAGTTGTGTGTGATTTTTCCCTGTTATAATTATTATTAAAAATATGAATAGCTTTTGATATGGTATAAGTGTATTGAGTATTTTTAATAGGGATGCACCGAATCCAGGATTCGGTTTGGGATTCGGCCAGGATTTGGCCTTTTTCAGCAGGATTCAGATTCGCCCGAATCCTTCTGCCCGGCCAAACCCGAACCCTAATTTGCATATGCAAATTAGGGGCGGGGAGGGAAATCACATGACTTTTTTTCAGAAAACAAGGAAGTAAAAACATTTTTCCCCTTCCCACCCCTAATTTGCATATGCAAATTAGGGTTTGGATTCGGTTCGGTATTCGGCCAAATCTTTCACAAAGGATTCTGGGGTTTGGCAGAATCCAAAATAGTGGATAACGTGGATTCCTAATTTTTAAGTGTTTTTTTCTGCAATTACACAGATAAAAGGGGCATTTTTTATTTTTACTAAATATGTGTATGCATGTTTGGTTACTGCTATTTTAATATAGATAGTTTTATGATACCATTTCTATCATTGCTGTTTTAATTATAGCTTTCTGTGACTATTTCTATTTATGGTAAATATTCTTTACTATTATAGTTTGAATGGAATTTGGGTATTATTATTTTAGTGTGTATAAGTATTTGGTATTACTACTGATAGAATGGGTGCATTTTTGTTATAACAAACAAGCAAGGGTAAGTCATTTTTAGTAGCTTATGGCACAAAGTGTCCTTAATATTTTGATAATTGGTTGAGTTCAGAGGACATCTTGTATTTGTCTTTATGAATTTTTGTTATGTCAGGGCCTTTACAGATTTGGTTATCAATATTATGTAAAATATGATATTTTACATACATTATACATTATAAAGAGTTTTGGTCACCAATTGTATTCTAATTTAAATTGTTTAATTTTTTTTGCAGTATAAACATGAATTCTTTTGACTATCATTTGACTTCTAATGCCTAAACCTGTGTCTGGCTTTTGTAATCACAGTCTTTATAACTATTATTATTGGTTGTCTAATTATAGATGACTTTTCTATATCATTATTTTACTTTTATATGTTTAATTATAGAGAGTTGTTGTATGGCTATTTAATAAAAATCTATTTTATCTGCATTAAAGCAATTGGCATAGGTTATTAAAATGATTTTAATTATTCTTATAAATTTAAATTATTAATGGATGAGTTTTTTTTGATACTGCTATTTTAAGTTAAGTACTAAAGGACATATGTTATTTTTGTTTTTGCTGCTTTAAATAGGGAAGATGATTTATTATGGTTCAGGTTTTGAAATCAAATGCTTTTTGACTTCATAATTATTAACAGGAATGTGTTTTAGTTTTCATTTTTAGTACAGTATGATGTATTCCAATTATTTAATTATGAGTGATTTTTTATTTTTGATGATTAATATGTCCCTTTTGTTTAAGGACAGTTCTTTTCCCTCTCCTATAGATTTAAAAATTATTTCCTTTTTCTCTTTAATAATAACACAGTACCTCGATCATTACTAAGATATAATTCAATCTTAATTGGGCAAAACAATCCTATTTAGTCTATTTAATGTTTAAATAATTTTTCAGGACACTTACAGGTATGGAAAGACCCCTTATCTGGAACCGCAGGTTCCAAGTATTCCATTTTTCCTTTTTTTTTTGAAAATCTAATTGTTTTTATTGTCATTGTTGTCATTGTCAAGTATTTATCAGTCATTTTAGTAATCATTCTGTTATGTATGAATAGGTTTAAGTTATCTGAATGATTTAAGGCAAGCATTTTTTATGTCTCTACTTTGTGTGGATTTTGACTGTAATTGATTCGCGCTTTCAATTATATTTTTTACTATTTTCACCTAATTCAATACCCAATTCATCTATCACTGTTTTAAACAATGGGTGGTTTTTGCCTTTCGCAATTTTAATATAAATGTCTATTGGTAGCATTATTATACCTGAAACTATTTTTGAACAACTTTGGCATTGTTATTTTAAGTATAGATGTTATGTACTATTATAGTATGGATGGCTATTATGGTTTTCACTTTCTGCTTAAATTTATCAATTCTTCAACACCTATACCTATTTAAATGTGTCTAGTTTTAGATTTAGCTAATTTAAATGCAGGCCATATATAGATGTCACTGTTTTAAGTATCATTAGTTAGGGTTAGGGAAGTCTTTATTGCTTTTAAATATACAGATAGATACTTTTAGTCCTTAATTTCTTCTAATTTAAATTTTTTTATTGTAACTTTTATACCTAAATAATTATGCTTCTTTAACAATGGACAGTTTCAAGAATTAGTGGGATTAGGTTATTAGGTATGTTTTTTTAGCCACCATTATTTAAATTTCTTACATTTTTCTTAATCATCAATTACTATTTAAGTTTTTTACTATTTAAATATATTAACTTCAAAATTCGACCCTTAGTAAATCTGCCCCCAAGTATTATATAACTAGAATTGATTTTTAACACTTATACCTATAGCTTTTAATGGACCATATTTTGATATTTAAATGTTATTTTTGCTATTTAAGTAGTGATTATTATACTTTTTTTTAAAGTGGACAATTTCAAGTATATGTGAGTTTTGATTATTATTCTTTTTTGCACAGATTACTTTTGGTTCAACTATATTTTATATTTGTAGTGTTTATTTTTTTCCAATTTTATATTCCCTTGTTTATTTATGGACATTATTAGTTACAAATATTTGCTCTTATGATGGAATAATCACCCATTCCTAAATCGCAACTATGGACTGATGTTAGTTAACTGAATTATAAATAAATGTTTGGACACTATAGACAAATAGCAGGGGACCTTTTTACCCATAAAGTGGATCACCGTACCAGAGGCCACCCCTTTAGACTAGAAGAAAAGAACTTTCATTTGAAGCAACGTAGGGGGTTCTTCACAGTCAGGACAGTGAGGTTGTGGAATGCACTGCCGGGTGATGTTGTGATGGCTGATTCAGTTAATGCCTTTAAGAATGGCTTGGATGATTTTTTGGACAGACATAATATCAAAGGCTATTGTGATCCTAAACTCTATAGTTAGTATAGATATGGGTATATAGAATTTATGTGATAGTAGGGAGGGGTGTGTGTATGGATGCTGGGTTTTCATTTGGAGGGGTTGGACTTGATGGACTTTGTCTTTTTTCAACCCAATTTTATCCAGAAACCTGTTTTCTGGAAACCCATTATGCATAAAGCTCTGAATGATGGAAAGGCCTAATAATGTATGGATTTTGCTAATTTAAGCATGGTTGCTTTTTAAATTTGAGTATTGGCAGTAATTAACACCTTTTCAATCTTGGGTATGTTTGGTTACTGCTATTTTAATATAGATAGTTTTATGATACAATTTTTATCATTGCTGTTTTAATTATAGTTTTCTGTGACTATTTCTTATGATGGTAAATATTGTTTACTATAATAGTTATGTATGGAATTTGGGTATTATAGTTTTAGGGGCAGATTTACTAAGGGTCGAATTTTGAAGTACAAAAAACTTCGAAATTCGACCATCGAATTAAAAAACCTTTTTTCAACAAATTTGGCAATCCTGCGATTGAATAAAAATTCTTATATTAAATCCTTCGAATTGAACGATTCGAAGGAGTTCAGCGATCGATCAAACAATTTTTATTCGATGTGTAAAGACTTAGAAAATGGTTGTAGAAGGTCCCCATAGGCTAACATAGCACTTCGGCAGGTTTAATTTGGCAAAGTAATGAAGTCAAAGTTTTTTTTAAAGAGACAGTACTTCGATTATCGAATGGTTGCATATTCGAATGATTTTTACTTCGAAACAAAGTCGAAGTAAATTCGAAGTCGTAGTATCCTATTCGATAGTCGAATTTTGAATTTTTTTACTTCGAAAATTCCCTCGAATTCACTTATTTTGTATTTGGTATTTCTACTGATAGAATGGGTGAATTTCTGTTCGAACAAACAAGCAAGCGTAAATCTTTTTTAGTAGCTTAAGGCACAAAATGTGTCTTTAATATATTAATAATGGGTTGAGTGCAGAGGACCTCATGTATTTTTTTTCTATATATGTGGTCACAGCCTCATTGAACCCCCACTTAATGGTTTAAAAATGAGTGGTGAGCACAAATTTCCCTTGTTATAGTTATACAGGAGCAGTGGCCAGTGCCATATTATAGCTCCCACCCTTCCCAGCTATAGTCAGGTGATCCCAGTGGAGGCCAATAAAAGGGCAACCATGTTTGGGAGTTTTAACCTTGGAAGCAGCAAATAAATAAAACTTAGTCCCTGAGTAAAATGTATAATGAAGTAATACAATTCTTAATGAATCAGATGCAAGTTGAGTGTAGAACTGGCCATACCAGGAATTACTTTGGCATAGTTGCCCTGCTTAAATATATTGCAATATATGGACAAACAATCCCTGTTTTGTTTAAAGGGTTAAGGCATTTTTTTAGTTGCTTAAGGCACAAAATGTCTCAATGTTCTTAATATATTGATAATGGATTGAGTGCAAAAGACTTCTTCTATTTGTCTATATGAATTTGTTATATCAGGGCCTTTACAAATTTGGTTTAGATATTTGGTTATCAATATTATGTAATATATGGGAGATTATAAAGAGTTTTGATCACCAATTTTATTCTGATTTTTATTTATTTTTTTTGCAAAATAGACATGGATTCTTTTCACTATCATTCGACTAAACCTGTGGCTGACTTTTGTAATCACAGTCTTTATCACTATTAAATCATAATGGTTGTCTAATTATGGATGACTTTTGTTTATCGTTGTTTTACTTTTATATATTTCATTATAGAGAGCTGCTTTATGGCTATTTATTTAAAGGACAAGGAAAGGGTTTGGATGCCTATCATCACTATATTAAAGGCCTCCCTTGCCTGTACCTGATCGCTACTTTATTTTTCTGAAATACCCCTCGCGTCTCCCTCAGTCTGCTTCTGAGCATTACTATGTTCCCCCTTCATTGCAGCTGCCACATTAGACAGTGTGACGTTTTAAACATAGTGCTGCTTTACTTAATGCGCATGCACAAAGCTAATTAGAGTGAGAACTCTTTGCCTTTATGTGAAAGCGTGCTCACGATTCATTTACAATGCGTATATGCTGCCTTCTAGACTCAACAACTGGGCATGTATGCTTGTCTTGGTCTTGATGCAGGAGTGTTGTACCATGGGTATTTTGCAGCAGAAACTAAGCATTTTTTTAACTTTAGCACTAGAGATCACACAAATGGCTTAAAAAAGGGACTAAAAAACACACAAATCACCCCACTATCCCTTTGTTTTTATCCTGCTAATTCAAGTAGAGGTCTGACTGCAGTCAGTATTCAAAATTTCACAATGCCAAAGGAATAGAAAAGAACCCCCACTTGATCAGTTAAACTAGGGCAGTCACAATGTAATTAGGACACACTTATTAATAGTCAGTTGAATTGTAAGCACTTATAAAAACACCACTAATCAGTGCATAGGGTTGAATATAACACTTAATAATAATTTATAAAGTGCTGTGCAATAAGTTATAAAGTGCAGTGCGATAAGTTAGTTATAAAGAGCTCAGAAATCCAAAGGATCTATATTATCTTAAACCATGAAATTCAAGCGAGCCTCCTTACACAAATTTACCCCATACCATTATAAACAATGATATTGTGCCAATTAATAAAGTGATTAATCACTAATTAATAAATTAATAGTTTGCAATGCTAAAAATTAATTGATATAGGAATTTACTAAAATAGGAATTTTAATTCATTAATTATAAAGCGCTTCGCAAATTCACTAAAATCCGAAGTTGCGCTCAGGGGTAGCGTAAAGTTGCAAAGTTGCGCTAGCGTTGATTCGCTAAGTAAAGCGAAGTTGCGCTAGCGAAGGCTAATTTGCATACGGCGCGAAATTCAAATTTCAATGGAGGAATACGTATCAGCACTACAAATGGCTAGAAAAGCTTCAAAATATCAAATAAAATTTTTATTTTGCCCTACACATGTGCCCACTGTATAGGTAAGTCGCCATGAGTCAGGAAATGTAGGGGGGAAGGAGGGGAGCCCCTAAAAAATTTTCGATCTTTTTCAGCCTATCACCCATAATGTAGAAAACACGCCAGCGTTTTTTGGGACTTAGAAAAAATTTTGACTTTTTTTGAAACAATCCCTATCTACTCTAATGCGCTTCGCCAGGTCTGAGGTGGCGAAGGAAGTCTAGCGTAAAAGGTAGCGTTCAGTACACTGCGCGCGTTAGTGAATTTGCGTAGTTACGTCGCTAGCGAAACTTCGCCAGGCGTAAGGGTGCGAAGTAACACTAGCGAAACTACGCCAGCGTTCATTAGTGAATTTGCGCAGTAACGAAAATGCCAAACGCTAGCGAACTAACGCTAGCGTTCGGCACTTCGCGTCTTAGTGAATTTGCCCCATATGTCTTTGTTGCCCTTTCCTTGTCCTTTAAAATAAATCTAATCACTATTTTATCTGTATTAAAGCAATTTATAGGATACGAAAATTATTTTTAATCTTATAAATTAAAATTATTTGATTCAATATAAATTAGTTGTTTTTTATGTTTTTAGGTATGAATGTTATTATTTATACTGTTATGCTGATGCATACTGTTATGCTGGTTTCTATGGAATATATTTTGGTATTAATATGTTATTTTAGCTTTTGCTGTTTAGGTAGAAAAGATGATTTATTATGCTTCAGGTTTTAAAATTCAGATGCTTTCTGGTTTTCATAAATATTAATAGGAATGGGGTCTTTTCAGTACAGTATTGCTGGATTCCAGTTTTATTTTATTATGGGTGATTTTTCATTTTTGATGATTAATATGTCCCTTTTGATGATGAACAGTTCTTTGTCATCTCCCATAGACTTAATTTTTTTTTTTTTTTATAATAATACAGTACCTTGTACTTGATCCTTACTAAGATATGATTACATATTATAGGGGCAAAACAATCCTATTTAGTTTATTTAACAATTTTTCAGTAGGGTATGGCGTTTATGGAAAGACCCCTTATCTGGAACCCCAGGTCCTAAGCATTCCTTTATTAATAACATTTTTTTTTATCATTGCTGTCATTGTTGTTGTTATTGATAAGTATTTATATGTCATTTAAGTAATCATTCTGTTATATATAAATAGGTTTAAGTTTTATGAATGATTTAAGGCAAGCATTTTTTATGTCTCTACTTTGTTTATATTCTCACTTTTATACGTCTACCTAATTCATTCTGGAATGTTTATTGGTAGTACTAATAAGTACTAATAGTAGTTATTACTATATATATATGTCATGTACTATTATAGTATGGATGGCTATTATGGTTTTCACTTTCTGCTTAAGTGTATCTATTCTTCAACACCTATACCTATTTAAATTTGTCCAGTTTTAGTTGTAGCTAAATTGAATGAAGGTCATTTTTAGATGTCACTGTTTAAAGTATCATTAGTTTATAGATTAATAGCTATTTAGGTTTGGGAAGTCTTTATTGCTTTTTAAGACACAGGTAAATATTTGTAGTCCTTCATTTCTCCCAATTAAACGTTTTATTTGTAACTTTTAGACCTAACTAATTATCCTTATTTAAAAATGACAATTTCAAGAATTGATGGATCTGGTTATTAGGTATAGTTTTTTTAGTCACCATTATTTTATTGTCTCATACTTAATCCTCATGGTATTGGCAATAGTATTAAAATAAGTAAAAATGTCTTAATGTTATTTCAATTAAAGTAGGGTTGGTTAACTATTTTTTGCTCTTATGTTCAGACTTTGGTTATTGTTATTTGTAGAATATAAATGGTCTTTAGTTTTTGTTTTGGTCCGTCTCATTATAGATAGTAACAAAAGTAGTAGCCAATACCTAAGAATACATTTTGGTTATGGAAATTGAATACTTTATGAAGATTTATGATGCTATTTAAGTATTAGTGTTTATTTACTGTTATTAGAAGCATTGTTTCCTTCCACTCCATTGCTCTCCTCCCCTGCGTCCCCTCCCCTCTGCCACGCTCACCTCTTTCCCTGCTCTCTTCCCATCCTGCACATACGGAAGTTGCAGTCCATCTGAGGCGTGCATGTGGGGGGGAGGGAAGCCGACTGGGTTGCCTAGGGCATCTGGCAGGCTTGGCCTGGCCCTGGTTATTGGAATTTCGCAGCGGAAGCCAGTGCAGGGAATGACAGAATGGCGTGGCAGAGGAGGAGCGGTTGCTGAGGTGTATGAGCCTCGCAGCAGTGTTCATTGTGGACTGGAGAGGTGACATTCTCAGGAGGGGGAGGCCAATTAAAAAAGGGTTACAGTAGTCTAGACGCGATATGACGAGAGAGTGAATAAGAATTTTGGCAGCATCTTGGGTGATAAATGATAGTATTTTGGATATGTTCCAATTTAAGTACATATATGGGTTTGGTATTGCTATTGATGGCGTGGTTGGATATTTGTCAACATTAGGGTGATTACAAGTAGATTTCGATTATCAATATAATCTCATATCTGGGCAAACAGATTTTTATTATAAGTAAAGACTAATGCATTATAAGGATGGCCTCTTTTGATTACTATTTTGCCCCCTAGAGAGTTTTGGTTATTACTATTAAACCTGTGGCTGGATTATGTTATCACATTTTTATTATAAATGGCGTTTGGTTGATCATTTGGTTGATGGATATTTTTCTTTATCACTCCTTGACCTTTATCTACTGGGTTTAATAATGAAGAGTCAATACACCAATGTATTTTATGCCCAATATATATTTTTGGTCAGATATGCCTGCCCTTATAAGAGCCCCATACATGGGTCAGTAAGCTATTGACTTCAGATGGGCAAAGTCATCAGGTTTATGGCCAGTTAAATGATTCTTTGTTTATTTATAGTTATTGTCGTAATTTATGTGTAGATAATTGTTATTTTTAACTTTTTTTGTGCTGTGAGTAGACTTATGAAAGTAGGTTTTGGCAATAATAATTAAATTATGGATTATATTTTTATCTATATTTTTGCAATACTTTTGTAATTTGGTTATCACTGTTTTATTATGTAAGAAGATATTGATGTTTTGTCTTTTTTGTGAATTGATTCTGTCCTTATCCTGTATGTCTCTGTAGGCCTGCTTTATGATCCAATTGTTGTTCCAGCACTTAGTTGGCCAAATCAAACTGATATCCACTTGCTTGATGACCACCCCAATAATTAAAATAAACTATTAATCAAAATTATTTTTAAAAAATCGCATTTTTAAAATGAATTGATTTAGGTTATTCATGTTTTTCTGTGTAGGATTTCTGGCTATCACTTGCATATGGATAGTTTTTGCTTATTGCCACTTTATCTTGTGTTTTATTGTTACCATTTTGTATGCATTGTTACTCTTTTCAGCCTAGTGCTATTTATAAATGCCAATCACTTTTTAAGTATTTAAGTATTGTTATTTGAATTATATGTAATTACGTAATTAAATATTTAAAATTTCTAGGGATGCACTGAATCCAGGATTCAGCCTTTTTCAGCAGGATTGGGATTCGACCGAATCCTTCTGCCCCGGCCGAACCGAATCCGAATTTGAATATGCAAATTAGGGGCAGGGAGGGAAATTTTTGTTAGAAAAATAAGGAAGTAAAAATGTTTTCTTCTTGCATAAGCAAGTTAGGATTCGGATTCGGTTCTGTATTCGGCCAAATCTTTCTTGAAGGATTTGGGGTTTTGGCATCCCTAAAAATTTCAGATGTAGTTATTTTAAATTGACAGTTTTTAGGAGTCACTATTTTAAGCATCATTGGTCTTTAGTTTAAAGCTAATTAGGTGTGGGCTGTCATTACTTCTTTTTAAAGCATGGGTAGTTCTTGGTTTTCCACAATTTAATTTGTTTTATGACTGTTACACCTAGTTATGCCTCTTTAATATTTCAAAGTATGAATGGGCTATGCTTATTAGGTATGGATATTTTGGCTACATTATTTTAATTATATGTGTTTATCATTTAAATACATGTTTATATAACCTATAATTTAATTCGGTGTCTTTTTGTTATCAAAATTGAATGAAAAGGTTCTCAATAGTGATGGATGAATTCGCGCCATTTTGGTTCGCCGAAAAATTTGAGAATTTTGCTAGAAATTCGCGAAACAGCGAAAACTTTGCGAAACGGCGTCTCGTTTTTGACAACGACATCTGTTTTTGACGCCGGCAAATTCTCACCAACGAATTTTCACGGCCGTTTTGCGAATTTATTGGCCAGCAGCGAATCACGCAAATTCGCGCCTGTAAAATAAATTCGCCCATCACTAGTTCTCAACTACTATTTTACTTAAATATGGAAATTTTTAAACTATTAAAGGGATACTTCCCAAGTCATGTGACTTGTGCTCTGATAAACTTTGATCACTCTTTACTGCTGTACTGCAAGTTGGAGTGATATCACCTCCCTCCCTTTCCCCCCAGCAGCCAAACAAAAGAACAATGGGAAGGTAACAGATAGCAACTCCCTAACACAAGATAACAACTGCCTGGTAGATCTAAGAACAGCACTCAATAGTAAAAACCCATGTCCCACTGAGACACATTCAGTTACATTGAGAAGGAAAAACAGCAGCCTGCCAGAAAGCATTTCTCTCCTAAAGTGCAGGCACAAGTCACATGACCAGGGGTAGCTGGGAAATTGACAAAATGTCTAGCCCCATGTCAGATTTCAAAATTGAATATAAAAAAATCAGTTTGCTCTTTTGAGAAATGGATTTCAGTGCAGAATTCTGCTGGAGCAGCACTATTAACTGATTCATTTTGAAAAAATGTTTTTTCCCCATGACAGTATCTTAAGCAATGTAACCAACCTTTTCTTTAGATCCTCTTTAATTAATATTTTGAGCACTGTGTTCTATAGGGCATGGGAAGATATTAAAGTCATTATATCTATTTACAGTTCTTTGTTATCTGTTTTAAGAACTTTGTTATGGATAAGTATGACTGATTATTATGGTTTAATTTACTGCTATTTTAGGTGTACACTGTCCTTCATTATTGCTATAAGGTTGATGCCATATGGGGCTGAATCTTGGCCTGCTGAAAAATGCAAGAGTTTGCATTTGGGTGGTAAAATATATCCCATTTGCCTTCACCCAGGTCAATGCAGTGGTTTGGGGTGCAGGCAAGTTGGAAGGCTGATGCAATTGCAGGGGCTGATTCTCAGCATGTGATTTTATTAGCTCAGTGTGGCATCAGTTTCATAGTTGTACCTGATTCATTATGGATGGTTCATAAGTACAGTACTGTATATTCATTTTGGATGTCTTGGTTTTCGGTATTTAAGTATGGCTGGTTTCTATTGCTATTTTGGCTATTCATGTTATTTTAATTACATACCCAATGTGGATGATTATTAGCCATACCTACTGTATTTTAACAATGGAGTGTTTTGTGTAAATATGGATGGACATTATTTATTGTTATAATTATGAATGGGATTTGGTTATTTATTATTGGTATTGAAATCTGAATTAATATTTTTAGTTCTGATTAGTTTTGGATACCAGAAATGGATGGTATAAAGTCTTAGCTATTAACTGCTATTTTGTTATCTATATTAAACCCTATTTGTTATCACAGTAGTAGATAAGTTCTTGATTATCGCCAGGGGCGTTTTTGAGGCCTGAGGTGGTGCCTGCAATGTGGGGGCGTGTTGCTAGAGCAGAGAGCACAGTTGCTGTCTTTTGCATAAGAAAAGCCGAATTTCCAGATTAAAAACCTTTTTGTCTCACCTGTTAACTTGCTCGGCGCTGTTGACTGAGGCTCATTGGCGCAGCACGAACAACGGATATATTGGCTCCATTTTACTTATACCTCATTAAGCAGGGACAGCTTAACTTTAACTATATTTAACTATAAAAACTACTATATAACTATATTTATTAATGTATGAGTTTTTGTGGATACTGTTATTTTAAGTTAAGTACTAAAGGGTTTTGGTAATTGCTACTTTCACTATGGATATTTTTTGCCTGTCTTTAGGTATGAGTGTTTTTATTTATTTTACTGGTATGCTGATAGCTATCCATGGAATACATTTTTTGTATTAATATGTTATTAATGGTTCAGGTTTTAAAATCAGATGCTTTTTGGTTTTCATAATTAATAGGAATGGGTTTTGGTTTTAATTGTCAGTACAATATTGATGGAGTCGGTTATTTAATTATGAATTATAAACAGTTCTTTGCCCTCTTTAATAACCAGCACCTTGTACTTGATCCTTAAAATATATAATGAAATCTTATTTGGGGCAAAACAATCCTATTTAGATTATTTATCGAATGGTTGAATAGTTGAACGATTTTTAGTTCGAATCGAAGTCGAAGGTCGAAGTAGCCAAAAAAAACCATTCGAAATTCGAAGTTTTTTTTATTTTATTCCTTCACTCGAACTAAGTAAATGGGCCCCTAAATGTCTATTGGTAGCATTATTCTACCTGTGACTATTTTTGGACAACTTTGGCATTATTTTAAGTATAGATTGTATTATGTACTATTATAGTATGGATGGCTATTATGGTTTTCACTTCTGCTTAATTTTGTATATTCTTAAACACCTATACCTATTTACATCCATCTCATTCTCTGTTCTCTCTCTCGTACCATCTGGAAGAAGGTTCCGCAGCATTCAAACTAAAACTCTCGACACTGCAAAAGCTTCTTCCCACAGGCAATCAGAGCCCTTAACATGATAATATTGAAAAACGAACTGTTCCCTGCACCTGTCACCTTACCTAACATATATCCTCAAATGCTCTTTTAAATGCACCAAGTGGGGGGGGGCTGGGTGAAACGTAATTTCGATACGCTGTATAACTGTTTATATGGTCTGTATTGACAAATAAAGCAATCTTATCTTATCTTATATACCAGGGATCCCCAACCTTTTGAGCCCGTGAGCAACATTCAAAAGTAAGAGGAGTTGGAGAGCAACACAAACATGGAGAAATTTTCTTGGGTGCTATATAAGTGCTGTGATTGGCCATTTGGTAGCCCCTACATGGATTTTCAACCTAAATTGAGGCTCTGTTTGGCAGTGTTCCTGGTATTTATACAACCAAATCTTGCCTCGAAGCCTGGAATTCAAAAATAAGCACCTGTTTGAGGCCACTGGGAGCAACATCCAAGGGGTTGCGGAGCAACATGCTGCTCACGAGCTACTGGTTGGGGATCACTGTTATATACTATACTAGAAATTCAAATGTTATTGTAAGTACTATGAGAATAATATATTTTGACTTTAGGACAAACAAAACTAATTGATGTTTTACTTTCAACCTCTGGCAAAGCTGAAAAGCTGACGGCCTATTTCACAGGATGTGAGAGAATTAAGGGAGTTGTAGTTCAGTACCAAAGCTTATTCATTATTGCTTTATAGGATTTTTAGACTAGTGAAACAGCCTCTGAATATCTACTTACCAAATTCCCTTCATTCCTCTGCTTGCTGTACCCAGCGCAAGGCACATCTGTCTGTCAGGTCAGTCTGGTACATCTGAGACCAAGAGAAGTGTTATTGTGTTTATATGGGCTGCTAGCATTGTGACATCACTGCTTATGATTATTATGGTCTCTCACTGGGATGTTGGCAGTTAAACTTCAAAAACAGGTTAAACAACCCTGATAGAAATACTAAGAATATGAACCAATAAAATAATATATATATATATATATTTGCCTAATTATATTATAGGATGTTAGAGGATTGTGGGAGTTATAGCTCAGTATATACTGGTGTTAGTTCTGTAAATCTGAGACCAGTCTGGCTGTTACTGAGCTTTCATTGGCAGTTAAAACGATGACATCAGTGCGTAGCAACAGTTGTCACAGCATTACCTGCAGGCTGAACCATTTTGGAAAAGAGGGTGCAGATTCATTATCAGAAATGGTTCTCACCCTTGCTCAACAGCATTTGTCTGTCCTTATACCTCTTTTCCACATGCACCAAATAACTGCTGAGTGATGCCATTTTAACAACTAATTACTCAAATATCCAATCCATAGCCGTATGTATTTCATTAATTCTGAATATCTTCTTGTCTGTCACTGGGATATTGGTCGGTGAATTTCAAAAACAGGGTAAACATCCCAGATAATAGTATTAAACAATACAATAATATGTCAGGTACATTTTTACCTAAAAATAGGGTAAACATCCCGATAAAAATTTGAATAATATTAAACAATACAATAACATGTCAGCTACATTTTTAGCCAAATTTCGGCTTCTCAGAATGATGGCCTAGGGGGAATGGCCTCTTTTCCTGCCCTAATTTAGCTTGATGCAGATATAAATGTAATCCGAAAGGCAGGTCATGTATCCACAGTAGTAACATAAATAACAATTGTACTTTTTCACTTCAAAAAGGCGGCTGAATAAAAGGCCCCAAAGAGCCACATATATGTCTGACCTCTTTAGGTCAATATATCTAAACAGTTAAGCAGTTCAATACAGACAGCTTTCCCATTTGCTATAAGTTAATAATAGCAGTTCTTCCATTCAACAAAACTAAACAAAAGGAATTTCCATGGTGCTAGAGAAACACATCTCTGACAGTACAAACTAGACTAGACTATAAATACTATACTAGAAATTCAAATGTTATTGTAAGTACTATGAGAATAATATATTTTGACTTTAGGACAAACAAAAACAAATTGATTTTTTACTTTCAACCTCTGGCAAAGCTGAAAAGCTGACGGCCTATTTCACAGGATGTGAGAGAATTAAGAGAGTTGTAGTTCAGTACCAAAGCTTATTCATCACTGCTTTATAGGATTTTTAGACTAGTGAAACAGCCTCTGAATATCTACTTACCAAATTCCCTTCATTCCTCTCCTTGCTGTACCCAGCGCAAGGCACATCTGTCTGTCAGGTCAGTCTGGTACATCTGAGACGAAGAGAAGTGTTATTGTGTTTATATGGGCTGCTAGCATTGTGACATCACTGCTTATAATTATTATGGTCTCTCACTGGGATGTTGGCAGTTGAACTTCAAAAACAGGATAACAACCCTGACAGAAACACTAAGAATATGAACCAATAAAATATAATTTGCATATGCAAATTAGGATTCAGTTTCTTTATTCGGCCGAATCTTTCTTGAAGGATTGGGGGGTTCAGCCCAATCCAAAATAGTGGATTTGGTGCATCCCTAATTAAATAAATGACTGAACACAATCATAAAAATACATTGTATGTCAATTTAAATGAATAATTGATATTGTTGGTATTACTGGACCTTTAATTGGGTCCACAACCCAAGTGCTTTTATACAAGATTCTAATAACCTTATAGAGTCTGGGTTCAATAATACATTCGATTTAATGACCACGCGACATCCCTAAAGGCTGATTATAACGGATTATTCAACACAAATAATATGGATTTATTTTATAGGATATTCATGGCTCCTCTGGAGTAATATTGACAACTCCTTAAAACATAATGACTTAAATCAGTCAAACATCAAAAAGTCCACAGATTCCTAAAGTCTCACTGGGTACTTCATACACACCAAAAGCTACCAGCGCATGGCACATAGTAACATAGTAACATACATAGTAAGTAAGGTTGAAAAAAGACAATGTCCATCGAGTTCAACCTTTTTTTTATTTTTATTTTTTTTATTAACTACCTATCTGCCAGTTGATCCAGAGGAAGGCAAAAAACCCACATCTGTCTGTTAGGTCAGTCTCCTGCATCTGAGAAGAGAAGAAGTGTCATTGTGTTTATGTGGGCTGCTAGCATTGTGACATCACTGCTAATGATCGTTATCGTTTGTCACTGGGATTTTGGCAGTTGTATTTTTTTTTTTTTAAAAAAAAAGGTAAACAACCCTGATAGAAATACAAAGAATATGATAAAATACAAATTGTTTCATCTGTTCTGTGACCAATTAAATGTATTTGGTCAAAATTAGGCTTCTCAGGACAATGGCCTCTTTGCCTGCCCTAAAGTAGCTTGATACAGATATAAATGTAAACCAAAAGCTGGGTCATGTGTCATGTGTAAAAAAGGCCAGTTCTATTAGCAAAGGAAAAGTCCCGAAAAGCATTTACACATCATTTTTACGAAGGTTACACTTTTGACATTTATCCGCTTTCCAGGAAGGCATCATATGTATATTTAAAAATACCTATAGGGCTTTTGGAGCCATGAATCTATTATATTAAAACTAAGGCTCCATAGAACACTTTAATAAAAAGGAAACCGTGTGTCAATTCAATTGAAATCAAATGAATCATTTACATTGTTGGTGTTACTAGCAATCTTTGGATTCTGGAAAATAGCAAGAAAAAAGGGGAAGTTGTGCTCACCACTAAATTTCAAAACCATTAGGCAGGGGTGCAATGAAGCTGCGACTACAAACTTCATACAGACAAAGAGGTCGTCTGCATTCAAACAATATCAATATATTTAATTTGTTGTTCACCTTTTAGTTCACTTTTAGTATGGAGTAGGAGAACGATATTCTCAGACTATTTGCAATTGTTTTTTTCTTTATGGTTATTATTTGTGGCTTTTCAGTTATTTGGCTTTCTATTCAGCATCTCTCCAGTTTGCAATTTCAGTAATCTGGTTGCTAGAGTCCAAATTACCCTAGCAACCATACACTGATTTGAAAAAGAGTATATGAACAGAAGAGGGACTGAATAGAAATCCGCTTTAAACAAAACAGGGATTGTTTGACCATATATTGCAATATATTCAAGATGGCCAACTAATGTTGCAGGTAAAACTTAAGCATCTGTAGTGTAAAAGTGTAAGCATTAGAATTCTTAATGAATCAGATGAGAGTGTAGGATTGGTTAGACTAGGGATGACTTAGTTGTCCTGACCTTTTGTCTTTGTCTATGACCCATAAGGGGTCAATCATTGAAGAGTGGATTATTTCTACGTGAAAGTGTCACTCCCATCTTTTAGGATTCTACTCAAGTGGAATCTAGGCAAACTCCTCTAGTCCCTAAATCTGTACACTTAGTCCCTACTCAGGGGTAGTACACCCAGGACTCTAATCCTTACTAAATCTCCCTGGTGGAGCTCACTAGCTACCCTACTCCTATCGCACCTAGCATATCTTCACAATTCACTAGGCCCAACTTAATCTAGGCTCTGATCTTGTCCCACATACCTGCCCAGGGGGAATCCATGAGAAAAAAAGATCCAGGGAATTTTTTATACTCTAGAACAGTGACACCCACTGGCCATTTCCCAAACTTCCAGCAGCATACTTTATCTAAGAATGGGAAACTATTTCCCGCCTATGCAAAGGACCCACTTAGCTGTCTAAATGTTAGGGGGCTGTCTGAACAAAAAAGGTCACTGAATCCATCACATACACATATCTTTCTATTCAGACAGTCTCTTATTCATCAATAGTCTCTTATTTATGCCATTGCATAGATGCTAGATTGGACCTTAGCCAACAGATAGCTGCTGAAATTCCTAACTGGAGAGCTGCTGAACCAAAAGCTTAAAAATTCTAAAACTATAAAAAAATAAAACCACTTGTTCATAATATGTGTACATAATACTAAATGTCAATTTAAAGTTGAACTACCCCTTAGAAAGTGGGGTAGTCAAAACTGCCTTTTCAGTAGGTTTGCTGGGTGTAACAGGTTTTCCTGGTGGGGTTGGTGTTTGGGACATGTGACACGCAAGCTTGGTTCTTCATCAGCACGACTACAGCTTATTATGTGTTATTTCCTCTTGTACCAAGATCATCTGATTAATACTGTTAGTGATATTGGTGATAATGGTAAACGTTGCACTTCCTTTGGCGACGTATATCTTGCTGAAAGTGTTTCCTTCATTTTTTCCAGATAATGGTTAAGGAAAAAACACCACATTGCACTTCCTTTGGCTTTCGGGGGTGTATATTTTACTGAAATTGTTTCCTTAAAGTTTTCCAGCTTGCAAAATGCCTTTAGTTTACTGTAGGACACTATGTTTTTGTTACACCCCTATTTAAAACTATTAACTTGCTTTGTTTCGGACAGAAATGTAAAAAAAAAAATTGCGCAATATTGATTCAAAGGCAAATAACATAATTCTGCAGAATTACCACATATGAGGTACAGAGCACCAACATGTAATGCGTCTAAAATTCAGAATTATTGCCAACACCATACGGATTTACCTTGTCGGGGTATGGTGGCTTACAAATTTGTGATCCTAACTTTGTAACTAAAAAAACCCTGGTTTTGTAAATACATGCATTTGCATAGATACTAGAATACTTTTGAGAAAAGAGAGCAGAGAATGTATGCTTGTAGCTAATTTGGGAAGATCAGTAGCACTTCCATTGTATCCCTCCATTTTTTGCATTTTTAAAATTCCGAATTAAACACTGGATGGCAACATGGGTGCATTATTTGCTGCATACTTCAGTGATTACTTTATTAGCTAGTTGGCCAGACTGATAACATCTTCCTAACAATGAAAAAGAATTACATATAGGAGATATGGCACTACAAGGAAGGTAGTAGTAATGTGGGGGTCAGGAAAAACCCAAACCGCACTTGACCCTTACCCACAAAGCCTTAACCCCCCTTACCCACAAAGCCTTAACCCCCATCTCCACAAGGTTTCCATTAAGGGCACATGAAGTTTGATCCAGCCGAGACCTGATCATATTGTGGGTATTCCAACCTGACCCGATGCAGTACTATAGAGGAGTGTACTTTCCCAGTCTGACCTGCACCCAACCCTAATTCCCAATGGGTGGCCAGATTTTAACCCTTTTTAACCTGCCCAACTGGTCGCGAACCCACACATCATTAGAAGGTGCAGTTTGTGAACGGACACTGCAAACACTAAAGGTGACCATAAACGGGCCGATAAAAGCTACCGACAGACCGAGTTGGCAGCTTATCGACCTGTGTGTGGAGCCCTCTGATCACGGCCGCATCTGTTCATAGACGCAGTCCCGCTATCTGACCGCCAATATTGGCAGCATTGGGCCCACAATCGGATCAGCCTGATATCGCCCACCTCAATGTGGGAATATCGGGGCGAGATCCACTTGTTTCGCAACATCGCCAAACGAGCGAATCTCTCCATGTATGGCCAACTTAAGAATGTAAATACCCTATCTCATTCAGATTAATGTGTCAGGTTTAATAATTGCCATTGACGATAACATTTAAAGAACAAGCAATTGCCTTTTCTTTCAGTTACAGTTGTAAATGGGACATGTCACTCTACGAAATAATTACCAATTATCTTCTATTGTGTTAACCAAGCAAAATAAGCTTTACTTACACAATATAAATCATTTACATCTGTTTCCTTCAGTTTTGGAATTCACAATCATAGCAAGCAGACAGGCACTATTTAATGGACACTGCTATTAATTGGGGGACCTGATTCCCATGTCCATAAACTTGCAACATAATTAGATGTTGACGAAGGAGGGGGAATGCGAGGAGTGCAATTGTATCTAGGAAGTGCCAAACGAAAAGTGATAGTAACAATATTTTAAATAAACCGAATGTTTACAACATGCAATTTGATTTTACAATGAGATAACACAGGTGTTTAACATTTTTTTTACCAAATATTTAAGATAATATGTCATGTCATATTTGAAGTGTTAGATATTATCTTCACTTTGGGTAGGTAATGCCTACTCATATTTTAGCTTGTGAATCTGAAGAAAACCATGAAAATACAGTACTATGGCACATGGATGGTGAAATGTGCCAGTGGAGAAGTCCCAGAAACTACCACTTTGTCCTCCGATTCCCATAGAAAATGCCTTATAGCATAGTACTGCTACTTGGTTGTTCTAGAGAGCAGTTTCGAACAACAAAATATATAACCAGCAATTTTCACTGCCTCTACAGTGAATGACAGGTGGCAGTAGTGGCTTTGGAGTCTTATTCTTTTAAATGTGAACAATCCCTTTAAAAAGGTCAAAGGAAAATTGCATAAATTAGAGAAAAGGCAGGTAACAGGTTCACCGTCACTCGTTCCCAGAGATCACTGAACAAGAATAAAACACTTCAATAATATAAAGGATACAAATATTTATTGTTAACAAGTTTACAAAACTTCCAAGAAAATACACATTTCAAGTAAAATATAAATAATGTGATGCCGAGTTATTGTCCTAGCAAGCCAAGGGAATGTTTAACCGAAGCACTCCAGCAGCAGTGAAAGCTCCAAATGTTTAGGGATGATATATAACAGCACACTAATTATAAAGTGATATCATATTAAGAACCAGAAATATGACTGTAGTCAGTCTTAATATTTTGAAAGATTGTGTTTTAGCTTGTAGAGAATGAGAAGTAACCATTCTACAGCTCTCCTGCAAGGTGGAGAAGCCATTTCCTGCCAATACATCACTTCCTGTTAGGGATGTAACATTAAATGTGTCCTCGGTATAAAGTACCACAAAATTTCAGTCCCATCCTATCCATGTTTCCACTTTGGATTCCACAATGTATGAATTCATATAAAAGCCAAACTCTTTAACTGGAGTGGCCCACATTTCTATATGAAAATAATAAACACTGTCTGTGGAACCTGATTCAATATACAATATACTGGGCTCATTTAATAACATTGAGAAAATTTGTGCCAGTGCACACACACAGCAGCACACAGATCAATGATTACTGCTGACTGGTGGGTGCTATTTATTACTGCACTAGGCAGATCTGATCCAGGTTAGTAAAGGAGCCCCAGTAGATGAGAACTGTCTTTGCCCAACATCAGCCTACAGTTTGCATTAGAAATACATTTATATAAAACGCATATATAGTCTACATACAAAAAGAAGAGTACTAATAATACATCGCAAGGTACCAAAAGACTTGACAGAAACCCGTCCGGTCTCTAGAAGTTATATGGCACCGGCCTTGTTACCATTAATGGGATTTTGTTCATTTAACACAAGTGCATCACAGCTCATAATATATGGTTTATGTGATATTGTTCTCCCGTTATATAAAATGTTTCAATTTAAGGACTTCTAATGAGCACTGGGCAATATTCGCAGAATAGCCATGAGTTCTATGGTGTCTGCCCCACACCTTAAATATAATAGCCCTATTGCAGTGTAGATAAGTACCTTGGAGCTCCCTGTAGCTCCTTACTGCTTTAAAGTGGCTGGGGATTCCTAGCTGTCATAAGTGATCAATGAGCATGATAAAGTACCTTTTCGACATACTTTATTATTCTGCTACAGAGTTGTAGTTCTGCAGTACGTGGTCTACTAATATTACCATTTGCCAGGGACAAGAAGCCTGGAAAATAATCATGGTTGCACTGCAAAAGTAAAAGTGTCTCTCTTTACAATAAAATAAAGCATGAACAACCAATGAAACTTTTCAATTAATTTATCATATGCCTGGCTAAAAAAAATGCTTAAAGCTGGATTTAGACTAAATGATGCATGTGTAATCAAAATTTGAAAAATGTGCCCATCCTTAAAGCATTAATACATCAATGCAATGTATACATCATATATGTACCAGCTGGTACAGCAACCTTAAATGACAGAGCCTCATGGGTCCAGCGGAATGTCAAGCTATAAGGCAGAATGTTAAAACCCTAAATTACTTCTAAATAGATAAGTACCCAAATGAACTCCTCATTCCAGCTAGATCTGTATCTTCAGAGCTCTAGAAGCTTTAGGGCAGAGACACGTGCTGCTATTTCAGGAGGTTAGACGCCCAGTGACAAATAGCTTCTTCTTCAGGTGACTAATCTCCACAAACTGACTTCCCGCCGGCTAAAATGTAAATCACAGACGGGATGGCACTCGGAACACTTAGTTTTCCAAAGTCGCCTGAAGTTTGCCTCACGAGGAAACTTCGGAAAGTTGTCTGAGTGCCATCCTGCCGGCTAATTACATTCTAGCAGGCGGGAAGCCAGTTCAGGGAGTAAGTAGAAGCGGTTTGTCGATGGGCGATTAATCTCCCGAAATAGCAGCGTGTCACTTTAAAATTTGCGAAACATCAGGTAAATCTACAACAATGGAAAGGGTATTATACATGACACCTATTCATTTAGCCACTAGCACACATCGGTGCTGACACCCCATAGGAGTTCTGGATGAAACGCTTAATACTTTCAGCTAGACAGTGACTTAGCCATATGCTGGTGCAAGGAATCAAACAACTAACAGTAACCCCTGCATGTTGCCTATAGCAATCAGGCCCGGACTGGCAATCTGTGGGTTCTGGCAAATGCCAGAGGGGCTGCTATAAGGTCCCATAGAAAGTCAGTATTTAGTGGGCTGGTGGGGGATGTTTGGGCCTCTATGTGGGCTGACTGGTCCTCTGTGTACCTGAAATGACAGGGCTTATTTTAATTCTCAGTCCGGACCTGATAGCAATGTCTATAGGACTGGGTTTTATTATTTCTTTGAGCTGGACAATTCCTATGCACTCCTTTTCTACATATTTCTCCATTAAAGAAAAGGGCTGATAAATTACAAACAGAGGAACGTTCCTACGCTAAAGTGGTGTGGGAAAGGAATGGGTGACATTGAGGGTGCTGCCTCAGGCGGCAGAAGTTTCAGAATTTCCACTGCATGGGTTACTTGTTGTTGCTGACCCTGCAAACCAGATAGCAAATAAGAAAAAGAGACAGATAAAACATAGCAAAAGTTCAAAAATTGCAAGAATAAAAAAGCATCTTAAAATATCACTTACATTATAGTAAAAGTTAATTTCAAAGGAAACGGTCAATTTAACGGGGTTGTTCATCGTTAAGCAAGGTTGACCCCATATAAAAAACAAAATGTTCTGTAAGGCTACAAAATGTATTGTTTTTGCTTCTTTTTATTAATTCATCTTTCAATTCAGGCCTCTCCTATTCATATTCCAGTCTCTTATTTAAATCAATACATGGTTGCTAGGGTAATTTGGACCCTACCAATCAGATTGCTGAAATTGTAAACTGGAGAGCTGCTGAATACAAAGCTAATTAACTAAAATAATCACTCTCATACTAAAAATGTATTTAAAGGTGAACAACCCCTTTAATGAAAACAATTAATTCTGCTTTGTGGACAAATCACAATTTTTCTTGCTGAGTAAGTGCAACTGCAGCTGAAGAATTGCAGAGGCCCCAGGCAGTGAAGGAGTTACACACAGGACGCTTAAGGAACCTCCGTGCTAAACTAACACAAGAGGAGACCTGCCTGGAACATCTGCGATGACACAGAATAAATGCCCACAAAATGCTACAAATATACAGAATGCAAGCTTTTAGTCCATCAGATATAGCAAGAAGGAAAAGTCACATCTTGCTGAACTGGATTTTTCCTCATCTTTTCAACATTTTTGCAGTTCAAACAGGGGATGAAGGTGCCGTCTGCTTTAGTACATATCAATTAAAAACCGACCTGCAAGTCCAGGAGAAACTGGAAGTTGCATAAGGAAAATACAATATAGTACAAAAATAGGACAATGATTTGGTATAAAATATATAATAATAATAGTAACATTTCAAGTTTGTGCCTTTCAGTAAAGCTTTGGTCCCATGGATTGGAAAGTTCTCCAAGTGGATAAAAGAAACAGTATATATATAATGCAATTCCAGCACATGGAAGCTAGTGTGTACAGCTAAAAATGCTACCCTGTCCCACTCATCACTGAATAAAATCTTTCTTCTATCAGGATCCCTTTAAATATTAATGCAGAAATTTCATTACAACTTCTTCATGTAAAAACAACTTGCACTCTATTGTCACTTAAAGGAGAAACAAACCCTTAATAAAAAAAAACGACCCCTCTACCACACTTTGACTCCCCTCCCTCCTGCCAAGCTGCCCCTCCCCCCTGGGCAAATGCCCCTAAGTATTTACTTACCCCTCCGTGCAGATTCTGTCCAGCGGCGTTCAAGGGGAGCCATCTTCAGCCACTCGGTAATCTTCAGAATAGAGTTTCGGCACATGCACAGTTGTCGCGAAACAGAAATTTGCTCCAACTATGCATGTGCCACTTTGCTGGTCTCATTTGAAGATTTCTGAATAGAAGAAGATGGCGCCCGTGAAAATCGCTGTACAGAATCTGCACAGAGGGGTAAGTAAAGCGTTAGGGGTATTTGCCCGGGGGGGTCTATGTACGGTAGGGGGTTAGGGTTTTTTTTTATTAAGGGTTTCTTTCTCCTTAAAGAGTTTGATCTGGTTAGACTTAAACAGGTGGCTCACCTTTGAGTTAACTTTCAGTATGCTATAGAATGGCCAATTCAAACAGTAATCCTTGTCTGAAAGATGAAAAGAGCTAGAAGAAAAAGGCAAATAATTAAAACTATAAAAAAAAATATATATATATATAATGAATATATAATATACATAATGAAGACCAATTGTAAAGTTGGGCTTCATTATATATATTTTCATTATATATATTTTTATAGTTTTTTTTAATTATTTGCCTTTATCTTCTAACTCTTTCCAGCTGTCAAACGGGGGTCACTGACCCCACCTAAAAAAAACAAATGCTATGCAATACTACAAATGTATTGCTATTGCTACTTTTTATTACTCATCTTTCTATTCAGGCACTCTCCTATTCATATTCGAGAATATATATCCCCTGGAATGTCCTATAAAAAATAAATAATGAAAACCAATTGAACAGTTGCTTAGAATTGGCCGTTCTATAAAGGAAAATGAAACCCTAAAAATGAATGTGGCTACAAATGCCATATTTTATATACTGCACTTATTGCACCAGCCTAAAGTCTCAGCTTGTCAATAGCAGCAATGATCCAGGACTTCAAACTTGTTACAGGGGGTCACATCTTGGAAAGTGTCTGTGACACTCACATGCTCAGTGGGCTCTGAGCAGCTGTTGAGAAATTATCAAGCAGAAAATGAGGTTGTCTGTGTTATATGCTGATGATACAGGGCCGATTATTAAATTCTGATGCTCATTGCACTGTCGTGTAGTAATTATCTGTATTAATTACTAATCAGCCTTATATTGTGACATTTCTATTCTATGTGTACTGTATATTGTGAGTGGGTCTCTAAGCTCAGTAAGTGACAGCAGCACAGAGCATGTGCAGTGAAATAGCAGAAAAGAAGACGAGAAGCTACTGGGGCATCTTTGGAGACACAGATCTTTACTGCAAAAGGGCTGTGGTTGCCTTGGGCTGGTAAAGAAGCCCAAAACATAATGTACAACATTTCTACCTACTTCTTTAGTTAGGCTTTAGTTCTCCTTTAACATACTAAAAGTTACCTTAAAGGTGAACCAGCCCTTTCAGGTATTTGTTTAGCCTGTAAATCCAGAATGCCATATGAGTATTGTCTGTGCGTGTATAAGTGCAATATGCAGTACTATACCGTATAACGTTGATAAGGACCACAAGGTACTAAACATATTATTTTTGTTAAAGAAGGAATTGCAAATCCTTGTGCCAAAGAAAAGGCTTTGGTGAATGCAAAGTGCAGGATGTTTTCATATATATATATATATATATATATATATATATATATATATATATATATATATATATATATATATATATATATATATATATATATATATATATATATATATATATATATATATATATATATATATATATATATATATATATATATATATATATACACACACCCAGCTGAAGCGGTGGCGTAGGAATAACTTGTGCTTAGGGGTTGGTGCCACATTGTAGTATATATACACTGGGATTGTGCAGTAATCCTGTAAGGTGATGATTGGGGGTCAGGTCCATGGCTCACTGCCTACAGTACTCACTGGTGATATTGGGAAGGGGATAAGCGAAGAGGGAGAAATCCATGATATACTTGGGCAGCAGATCCCGGATGAGGCCCTTGGGGGTGTTGCACAGAAAGTAATCCTGACTCTGTTTAGTGACTGGCTTGTACCAAGTTTGTCTCTCTGGGAACTGGATGAATGGAGGGGCCCTGACCGTGTGCAGCACGTGACTGGCGTCCTCCCTGAGCCGCTCGTAGGAGCCGATGAAGTCATAGGTGAGGGCGCACGGTTGGCACAGGTTATAGATGGGCATCCAGTGCTCGTTCATCTTCTCGGGGTCCTCGTCCAGCAGGTAGTGGAGGAACTCTGGGAAAGTGACATCGTCCCCCGCGGAGCTGCCCGCCTGTTTCCGGTAGCGCCGGACTATTTCCACTCCGTAGCGCCGCTGGTACTCCTTGATCTCTCCGAACTTGTTCCGGTAAGCGGACAGCAGCCTCTCCATGGGCTCCCGGACAAACATGAACTTGAAGTAATGCTGCAGCCGGTAGCGAACCTCCTCCGCGCTCAGATCTGCCAGGAACACCAGGTCACTCTTGTGATCCATCTTCAGCTTGACATCAGTGCTCTGCAGGGAGCCGTCCAGCACCTTGAGCAGCCGCTTCCAGTTGGAACAGGCCACCTTGGGCACGTAGCAGTACAGGAAGCGGTACTTGTCATTGACGAGGATGTGCTTGAGTAGAGTCCGCCGCTGATTGGCCGCCAGTTGCCACACGCTGTGGGGCATGTTTTTCTGGGCACAGATGGTGCTGAGCGTGCGGTTCCGAATGTCCTGCAAGATGTGACGCTCCAGCTCCGCGGTCTCCCCAGTCACTCTGCTCTGCGTGCGCCATACCAAGTCCCCGCGGGGGGGAGGCGTCTTGACCTCGGCCAGAATGCCCCGCTCTATCATCAGCAACAAGCCGCTGGATGCCACGATCAGCCCAAACATCAGCATGGAAGTCAGCAGCGTGCTGTGGCCACGGACGGCGCGGGAGAGCGGGTGAGACGCAATTCTGCGCAGCGCTACGGATCCCCCACTGGGGAGGGGGGCAGCCCCGGTCTGGTAGTTGTCGGGCAGCTGGTAGAGCGGGCGAGGGAACATGGCAGCAACAGCAGCAGGAGAGGGACACGTCGTTACTAACGCTTAGCTCTTCAGCTGCAGATTGCGCTCACTTGCTCTCATCCTTCTATACGGGAATGTCGTGGCTCCTTTTCTGCCAACACAGCACCGCTCACTCTCACTTCCTGCAGCTGCTCCAGCCAGCGGCGCACACAGAGGAAGAGACACACGGAGACCCGTTACCTCCCAGCACTAACGTTCCACAGAGACCCTCCCCCTCCTGTCTGTAACCAGCCTTCTGTTTGGGCCTCACATGCGCCTCTCTCATTGGTTCTTCACTCCCCCCTTCTTCTGCAGCTCCTCTAACTGCCATAGCTCCAGGGGAACTTTCCTACAGCTTCTCAGGATTGTGTCTCCTCTTCATGCTGCTCAACTTGGACTCTCTATTGCACATGTTCATCCCCTCCCCCTGCTGTCTCTCACTAGCGCTGCCCTCCTGCACTTTCCTCAAATTCATCACCTTCCTGCCCACTCCTGATGATGAGCCGGGGGAGGGGGCAACGTGTGTCCTGTGAGGCAGAGGAGTGAAGTCGTACAGAAAAAGAAGCGGAATGTGAGGTATAGAGGAAATCATGTGAATGCATAGTAAAATATAACTGCAGAGAAAGGAGAGTAGAATGGAGACAAGGAAGATACCATTTGAGAAGAGAAAGAAGAGGGAGAGTAGAATGGAGACAAGAGAGGAAGATACCATTTAGGTAGAGAAAGATGAGGGAGAGTAGAATGGAGAAGAGTGGAAGATACCATTTGGGAAGAGAAAGATGAGGGAGAGTAGAATGGAGAAGAGCGGAAGATACCACTTGGGAGAGTAGAATGGAGAAGAGAGTAAGATACCATTTGGGAAGAGAAAGATGAGGGAGAGTAGAATGGAGAAGAGCGGAAGATACCACTTGGGAGAGTAGAATGGAGAAGAGAGTAAGATACCATTTGGGAAGAGAAAGATGAGGGAGAGTAGAATGGAGAAGAACAGAAGATACTATTTGGCAAGAGCAAGAAGAGGAAGAGTATAATGGAGAAGAGAGTAAGATACCATTTGAGGAGAGAACGAAGAGGGAGAATAGAATGGACAAGAGAGTAAGATACCATTTGGGGAGAGAACGAAGAGGGAGAGTAGAATGGAGAAGAGAGGAAGATACATTTGGGGAAGAGAAAGACGAGGGAGATTAGAATGGACAAGAGAGGAAGATACCAAATGGGAAGAGAAAGACAAGGGAGATTAGAATGGACAAGAGAGGAAGATACCATTTGAGAAGAGAAAGATGAGGGAGAGTAGAATGGAGAAGAGAGGAAGATACCATTTGGGGAGAGAACAAAGAGGGAGAGTAGAATGGACAAGAGAGGAAGATACCATTTGGGAAGAGAAAGACGAGGGAGATTAGAATGGACAAGAGAGGAAGATACCATTTGGGAAGAGAAAGATGAGGGAGAGTAGAATGGAGAAGAGCGGAAGATACCATTTGGCAAGAGCAGGAAGAGGGAGAGTAGAATGGAGAAGAGAGGAAGATACCATTTGGGAAGAGAAAGACGAGGGAGATTAGAATGGACAAGAGAGGAAGATACCATTTGGGAAGAGAAAGATGAGGGAGAGTAGAATGGAGACGAGCGGAAGATACCATTTGGCAAGAGCAAGAAGAGGGAGAGTAGAATGGACAAGAGAGGAAGATACCATTTGGGAAGAGAAAGACAAGGGAGATTAGAATGGACAAGAGAGGAAGATACCATTTGGGAAGAGAAAGATGAGGGAGAGTAGAATGGAGAAGAGCGGAAGATACCACTTGGGAGAGTAGAATGGAGAAGAGAGTAAGATACCATTTGGGAAGAGAAAGATGAGGGAGAGTAGAATGGAGAAGAACAGAAGATACTATTTGGCAAGAGCAAGAAGAGGAAGAGTAGAATGGAGAAGAGAGTAAGATACCATTTGAGGAGAGAACGAAGAGGGAGAATAGAATGGACAAGAGAGTAAGATACCATTTGGGGAGAGAACGAAGAGGGAGAGTAGAATGGAGAAGAGAGGAAGATACCATTTGGGAAGAGAAAGACGAGGGAGATTAGAATGGACAAGAGAGGAAGATACCAAATGGGAAGAGAAAGACAAGGGAGATTAGAATGGACAAGAGAGGAAGATACCATTTGAGAAGAGAAAGATGAGGGAGAGTAGAATGGAGAAGAGAGGAAGATACCATTTGGGGAGAAAACAAAGTGGGAGAGTAGAATGGAGAAGAGAGGAAGATACCATTTGGGGAGAGAACAAAGAGGGAGAGTAGAATGGACAAGAGAGGAAGATACCATTTGGGAAGAGAAAGACGAGGGAGATTAGAATGGACAAGAGAGGAAGATACCATTTGGGAAGAGAAAGATGAGGGAGAGTAGAATGGAGAAGAGCGGAAGATACCATTTGGCAAGAGCAAGAAGAGGGAGAGTAGAATGGAGAAGAGAGGAAGATACCATTTGGGAAGAGAAAGATGAGGGAGATTAGAATGGACAAGAGAGGAAGATACCATTTGGGAAGAGAAAGATGAGGGACAGTAGAATGGAGAAGAGCGGAAGATACCATTTGGCAAGAGCAAGAAGAGGGAGAGTAGAATGGACAAGAGAGGAAGATACCATTTGGGAAGAGAAAGACAAGGGAGATTAGAATGGACAAGAGAGGAAGATACCATTTGAGAAGAGAAAGATGAGGGAGAATAGAATGGAGAAGAGAGGAAGATACCACTTTGGAGAGAATGAAGAGGGAGAGTAGAATGGACAAGAGAGGAAGATACCATTTAGGGAGAAAATGAGGGAAGAAAAAAATACAGGAAAGCAGGAGGGGAGGCCAGTGCCAGTTCAGATAGTGCTGGTAGGTTATTAGCTTTATATACTCTCTATCCACTAGTACTCGGCTGTTGAGAAATTAAATGAGTTTATTGGAGGAAGCCCCAGTAGTTGACCAGTGCCACTTGCTTAGTACTGGAAATCCCTGCTGCTTCTTCACTTCATTTCCCAGGTTTTATTTTTCATTCATTCCCAGCAATATTCCTATTCCCAAATGAAAGTGTGAGGTTGTCAGGGAATGCTTTAACATCTGTGAGTTTCTTTAAAAGAAAAGCTGCATAGAAGGTGCCTAGGGGAGGGCAAATCATGAAAGAAAACCTTGTAAGCCAGGAAATGGTTAATTTCACACTCTGGGATGGGGTCAAGAGAAAGGACAGGTGGCAAATTTCTTGCACAGATAAACAGGAGAATTGAGGGAGGCTGACACTTATGGGGGATTTGCTGGGTGTGTGTCTCAAGAAGACTTTGCAGAAAAAGTAACATTTGGTGATACCTTTTATTGGCTGAATGAATATACAGTATGTTACTTATTCAGCCAATAAAGGGTATCACCAAATGTTACTTTTTTCTGCATTTGTTCAATGGCAAACACGGTACAACGTCATAAAACTATAACAAAACTTTGCACAGTATAAATGAGAGCTACTGCATTAGGTTGGAAACCATTCAAAAGAACAATATAATCTGCGATGTAAACAGCACAGGGATAGAGAGGCTTGGAGAGGTACACAGCTTGCTAATGGCTGGTGGGTCTTTGGTTTTTGGAGGAAAATTACCTGTAACCACAGCCTTCTGGTAAATAAACGGAACTGTGATTGATTTGTCTTTGTGGTTGTTTTATGTTCTTTCAAGGCAAGAATACTTTTACACTGGGAAGTGTAAAAGTGGGGTGTCCCCTAAACACTGTACCACCCCCCCCCATAGTGGCTCCATCTGCAAATATTAAATAAACCCCTGTGTGAACAGAGAAAGATGGAGGTGGCCCATTAAAAACTACCCCAAACTGTGACTCTAGTTTTTCTTTTCCATGAACTCAGAGGGAACTAGAGTAGGACTGCCATCAGTTGGACACAGGGGGCACATTTGTACCAGGCCTGGGCCTAAAGGGGGGTCTGGCTGTGCTGCACTTTTAGAATTAGCCGGGCCCCCGTTGACAGGGCAGAAGAGTCAAAGCCGCAGCGGAGCCAAAGCCACGAATAGACCTGAAGCCAAGGTAAGTTCCACTGAACACCAATGTGTTTTTTTTAATTTTTTTATCTAAACCCCTGGCCACCAATGTAATATTGTAATACTATATAGGCCCCTGGCCACCAATGTTTTTTTAAAATATTCTATGGGGCACCTGGCTCCAATGTTTTTTATTTATAGGGGGGCGGCCCTGGCCACCAATGTTTTTTTGATAACTTTTATGGGGGGGGGCCTGGCGCCAATTTATTTTTTTTACTTATAGGGGGGCCAGATCACCAATGATTTTTTTTTTAAACTTGAATGGGGACCCTGACCACCAATGCTTTTTAAAAAACTGTTATGTGGCACCCTGGACGCCAGTGTATTTCTAAACTTTTATGTGGCACCCTGCCCGTCAATGTTTTTTTTTTTAAACTTATAATGGGGTTCTGAACACCAATGGCTTTTTATAACTTTAACACTGTCTTTGTGGCCTTTTTACTGTGTTATGGGTGGAGCTTGGGACCAGGGGGCCCAGAAAATTTTGTTGTAGGCCCTGTGATTTCTGATGGTGACCCTGGGCAGTCCATCTGGTTGTCAGGGCCCTTAGTTCCTAGGGGCCCCATTATTGAAAAAGGGTCCAGACTGGGACTGATTTCGGCTAACCTAATTTATAATGCCCTCAAAGTTGCTGTGTGTGCAAGTCTGTATTTGTCTGGGGGCAGATAGATAATAATCATCAGCTTCTCTTGCAGGTTAAGCTCAGGTTTAACCTGTACCTAATGCACATGCAGGGTTTGGACAGCTGTACAAATAAGTGTATCCAGGCCATTGTGGGGTAGGCGGGCAATGTTTAATCCATGAGAGAGAGAGTCCCACAACAGAACCTTTCAAGCTCTTGGATAGACAGGTATTTGGAGTAGTGGTGAGACACATAGCAATATAGTGTTAGATAAATAGTATCTGCTTCTCTTCATTCATACTTACCTCTATATTATATAAATCTGGGGATACAGATGAAATATCTGTATTTTAAAGTAAGTATGAGTTTTAGTATTTGATGAACTGTAATGTGTTCTGCCCATTCGCATTCATTTGCGAGCTAGAATATAGTTAATAGGGATTGTACTGTAGTTAAAACTAGGGGAGTTTCAGAGCCAATGCCACTCCATCAGCCCCCATTATGTAGCTGTTCTACACTTGGTTAGGGGACAGGGTCGCTAGTACAGGTATAATTGTGCTCTCTACACTAAATATTGTGAATTTTTGATTAAAAGGTACAACAAATCAGCTATTATAGGACAAGGAAAACATAATACACTGGGGTTGTTACCCTCGCCTAAGTGTATTAAATCACTAACTTCTTTCATTAGATCTGTACTCCAGTTTGTAAAAAACTTCCTGGGCTCACCCCTATGCATTACCTTTTTTTTGTTGTCCGCTACATTAACCTGGGATGATTTTTTGCTGCCCTGCTGTAGTACTGCCTTAGGCAAGCTTCTTGCTGTATATTTACTAACTGATTTTGTATTTATGTCTAGTGTGGCCAACTCCCAGCACCCTTTCACAGTGAAAAGTTGGCTGCACTGGGACCTGTAGTTCATCAGTAATTGGATGGTGGGAGGTATAGGGGGGTCTGTGAGTCCCAAATAAAGAGCAATTTAACTTATATTGGTAAAGCAGGATAACGTCTGGATACGCTGAGGGCCCTTAATATGAATTTGCTGTGGGGCCCAGTAACACCTTGTTATGCCACTGTATGATTGAGACAAACCATATGACAGCCCAGAGTATACAGAGAATAAAGGGTTTTGTTCTGATTGGGGACCTGCAGTAAACCCCCTTTTTAACACTTTTTTTTTTTGCCTGTTTTAATCAGGAAAAGCTATAGTTTTGTTATTTCTTGGGCTAAACAGGGAAATTGAAGCTACTCCATGTGTGGTCCTTGCGAGGTAGATAGATTTAAAGTGCATCGACAAGCAGGAATCTATTGTGTGCGGGGGGGGAGGTATCGCTCTTGTGATCTAATTTTCCTGTTTAGTTCAAGAAATAACAAAAACCATAGAACGGTTTAGACTTCCCCTTTAAAATACACTCCACATTTGTCATGGAAAACCTGACCAGTATTTATTCTGATTGGCAAAAAAAAGCCATATGGAATGCCTGGACCCCTTGGTCACCAATTACTCTAAAAGGTACAGTTGCCCGAATGCCCGTAGCAATTAATCGAGTCTTGAGTATAATCTACTTGGCTTGCGGGTTGTTTTTCATTCTTATCTTGTTCAAAGTGGTTTCCTTTTAAAGGCCATGTAAAGGCAAAAATAAATAAAATCCCATTTTTACTTTCTTTAATGAAAAAAACCCTATCTCCAATATACTTTAATTAAAAAATGTGTACCGTTTTTATAAGAAACCTGACTGTATGCAGTGAAATTCTCCCTTCATTTACTGCTGTGGATAGGAATTGTCAGACGGTCCCTAACTGCTCTGCAGGGAAACAATCATACTTATGAACAGTAGGGGGAGTCCCCACCTTACTTCCCAGCCATGCAGAACTCAAGCAGCTTTGTCTGTTTCTCTGTAGAGCAGTCGGCAACTGTGTAGAGATTTGTATTGGATTTGAATTTTGCCTTTACATCCCCTTTACTGTTTCCAACTCCAGCTGCAGGGACAAAGATCATGGAGCCAGATTTAAACAGATAAACTGGGATTCTATTTGGAGGATTATTTTGCTGCAGCCACTGGTTCTGCAGAGTTGGAGAAAGTTTATATTAAACAATACAAAAACTATAAAATCCACATTAGATTATATGACAACACAGGACCCAGTGCAGTCTGTATATTCTGTTTATTAATCAGTCTCGGTGTATCGGCTTCTGGCAGATATTATTTGACTTGTGCTGTTTTGATAATTTATGACGATCACCAAGCAGCCCAGACCACACTGAGCATGTGCACAGTCTTGGTCTTACAAAGTTACAAGATGGTGACCCCCTGTGAAAGCATAAGTAATTTTTTTGATTTGGCTTGTGGTGCAGTAAGTTCATGTTCTTGTTTAGTATACAAAATACAGCATTTCTAGCCTTATTCTATTTTAGACTTTACTACACCTTTAAAGGTGTATGTCCCTCTTCTTACCCCAGTACCAGCCCTATTGAGGTCAGCCTTCCACTATTATGTTATTTAATAGGAGAACTGGGGCACCATATTACCTATTGCTGCTTATTATGGTTCATCACTTTTTAGGCACCTTCTAGGGGGGTCACAATGGAATTGGACAGGGCAGTCCTGTTCCCACCAGGACTGGAGTTCACCAAAATATTTTCCTGATGCCAGTCCAACCCTGCAGTTGCACGAGTGCCCAATCAGCTCTTTGCTTTGATTTCCTAACTTGAATTAGATTGGTCTTAACCAATTGCCGATTGGTTGCTACTGGCAACAGGACCGATGCAATTTTGCACCAGTGTTTATAAATCGGCACGAGTTTAACCCTTTGAGTGCCATATACTGTAAAGCTGGCATTCTTGATTTCATGCTTTGGTCACTCTTTGATTTATACTGCGCCAATACTGACATACTAAACCGCATGAGAAAGAAAACACCAAAGACATACATTCTCTAAATCAATACAATTCTTCAAATTTATTGTCTTTTTTTTCTTTTAAAGAATTACTTCTAATATATTTTTTCACAGAAGATTATAGGGAATGTTTTTTGTTTTTTCCATTCCATCTGTAAACATTGAAATACAGATCTGGGAGACCAAGGGGGGGTAAAATAAAAATAAAAGACACAAAAGTGCATTTTACAAAATCAACTAAAATAGATTTAACATGTATTGAGTTTTACACTTTTTTTTTCAGTTTAAAATTCTACTGACTGCATTTTCAGTTTCAAAAAAATATCGTCATCTAACAGATCAGGAAAAAAATATGCAAATACTTTCATGAAACAAAGAGACAACCCACGACATGCTGCACTAGGCTACAGCCAGAGAACCCAAGGACCACGGTGGAGATCTACGGGCGTAGATAGGATTATGTGCGCATTCCGCAGGAGTAAACGTGCTTTCCTTAGAAATGGAATTAATGATCTGTTGAGTAGTTAACTGTAGTCTTTGCAACTGTCAGTTTATAGCATAGAGGCGGTAACTGCATACGGGGCTTTGTAGTGAATCCCAAACTTCTCGCTTCTATTAGAACGGTTTTGCCCTACACCCGGAACATCTAACCTGAGGCTGCTTAACTACCCATAGGATTCAGGGAGTAGCAGTTTAGCTGCTTGAGATGTACCAACCCCAGGTCTAGGCCTAAATGCAGAGCAAAAACTTTCACCTCTAAAGGCATCGACTAAAAATTCATCATTTTGCCGCCACATATGGCAGCACAAGCTTGCAGCACCTACCCCATTGCCTTGCAACACCACGGTGAAGCATGACTCGGAATAATGAGCTGCAGGAGGTGAGGCTTCTTTAATGGACATCAGTAGCCGGAACACACAAACTAGGAGAACACGATTTCTAACTAGAAAACCTACAGCACAGCTAGCACTAAAGTATCTAGCCTCATACTTTATAGAGCAGAGCTTGTGGAATCCATCAGAACTCACAGTATTTGATGCTCTTCCTCCCTTTTCTCTTTACCTTCTGTAGGCTCCATGCATTAGCACAACAAACATTAGTTGCAGAGCCAATGGCCGCCCACCTAATTCATCTTTAATTAAGATTACTGGCAACGTTCTAAATTATGTGCTTTATTTTTCTTTTCCTGCTTGCAATGTATATTTATTTATTGTTTTGGTTTTTCACCCCTGCCTGTAGCCGCAGGCCTACCTCAATGATATGCACACTGAATCTTCCATTGGGGGATCTGTATGCACTGGCAGGCACCTTCAGCTCACATGCAGGGTTATATCTTCATGATTCTGTGCTCTTGTGGGTTCTGCACAGAGCAGAATTAGATTAATCGGTGGTCAGCACACGCTTTACCGTGTTGTGGAAAGAGTAAAACTGCACTGCCACATGTACAAATGCTTGGGATACACAGAGTCTAATGCATTAATTAGCTGTGGGTCACAACTCAACACTTAGTAGGGCACAAAACTTAAATCTTTCCTTTGCACTGTATTCCTTCCTGCCCTTCAGCTGGACAAGCCATTTACCCCATCCCCTCCAAAGTATAAAGAGCCTAAAACTCACACAGAGTCTTGACTGCTGCACTAATATGTTTATAATACACAAAAGCTAAGAATATCTTGTAAATTATATCTTTATAAATGGTGACTAGTGATGCCATCAGTTATTAACGGTGAGTAGTGATGTCATTGTTGTCACATGACTCACTAAAACGTGTGTGTTATAATAAATAAAGTACCCCTTGTTGGAAAATGAGGATATTAGAAGTAGGGATGCACTGAATTCACTATTTTGGATTCGTCCGAACCCCCGAATCCTTCATGAAAGATTTGGCTGAATACCGAACCGAATCCTAATTTGCATATGCAAAATAGGGGTGGGAAGGGGAACATTTTTTACTTACTTGTTTTGTGACAAAAAGTCCCTCCCCACCCCTGATTTGCATATGCAGATTCGGTTGAATCCAAATCCTGCTGAAAAAGGCTTAATCCTGAATTCGGTGCATCCCTAATTAGAAGTAACATCGGAGTTCTGTGACCCGTATAGAAGCACTTGACCTTAGGCCTCGTACTTTTATATGGTCAAGGAACTCCTCGGTGACTTATAATATCCTTATATTTTACAATAGGGGGTACTTTATTCACTATATTATCATATTTGCTTAATAATATTTTTGGATTTCTTGCAAGGCTGTTGGGCCAGTATGTACAACTGCATATTGCAAAAAGTTCCATAAGGCCTATCCATTCATTTTTTTTTTTCTGCAATAATAATCCAGACCCTTGTACTAGTATACAAATTGATGATACAGGTATGGGATCCGTTATCTAGAAAGCTCCGAATTACAGCAAGGCCATCTCGATTCTCGACTCGATTTTAAGCAAATAATTACATTTTTAAATAAATTTCCTTTTGCTCTGTAATAATAACAGTAGCTTGTACTTGATCCCAACTAAGATATAATTAATTACTAAAGGCAAGACCATACCTATATATGTTTTTCCCCCACTACAAAGGATTAAAGGGATAGTGCAGACAAACCATGTAACCCCAGATCCTAAACATTCTGGATGATAGATCTCACACCTGTATACAACTTTATTTCCTTATAGCCAACGGTTGCCCTCTCATTGTTTGGGACACAAACATTCTAGCCAATGGGTTTGTAAGCTGTAGCAGAAGTAAAACAGTTGGTGTAGATGAAGCGGCTCACACAGTGTATAGTTGTTGGAAGTTAGGGCAAGCTTCAGCCAAACCCCAAGAGGGATCAATCGTACATCTCACGGCTAGGTTTGACTTTTTTGTTGTTGTTGATTTTACTCCTACTTATAGTAAAATGAATAAGCAGTCATTAAATATTTCATTCTTCCAGTTACAAAGCCACATGTGAATGGATACTACTTGTGCCAACTTACTAACATGGTATCACCTTCCACTAGTACAGTCATGCATGGTCACAATTAGTAATTTGCTTGGATTAGTCTAGTGCAGTTATTATAATGAAAAGCAATGCCTGGTTGCTATGGCCTATTGCACTGGTACAAATTTACAGCCATGATAGTAAAATGGTCTACACATGGTATTTGTAATGGGCATAATAGAAACCTTTCACATGATGATTCCTTCTTCCCCCCCCCCCAACTTCAGCTATAGAGAATGTTTTCCATATAGATCCCTAAATCATTTTCAACTGCTGCAATAAGGCTTATTTCAAACATGATTAAAATTTTTATATATTGTACAGCAAAGTTGTGTTTGTAACAGTCAGTTAAAGGGGTCGTTCACCTTTAAAGGGATACTGTCATGGGAAAACTTTTTTTTTCCAAAATGAATCAGTTAATAGTGCTGCTCCAGCAGAATTATGCACTGAAATCCATTTCTCAAAAGAGCAAACAGATTTTTTTATATTCAATTTTGAAATCTGACATGGGGCTAGACATTTTGTCAATTTCCCAGCTGCCCCAAGTCATGTGACTTGTGCTCTGATAAACTTCAATCACTCTTTACTGCTGTACTGCAAGTTGGAGTGATATCACCCACCTCCCTTCCCCCCCCCCAGCAGCCAAACAAAAGAACAATGGGAAGGTAACCAGATAGCAGCTCCCTAACACAAGATAACAGCTGCCTGGTAGATCTAACAACAACACTCAATAGGAAAAACCCATGTCCCACTGGGACACATTCAGTTACATTGAGAAGGAAAAACAGCAGCCTGCCAGAAAGCATTTCTCTCCTGAAGTGCAGGCACAATTCACATGACCAGGGGCACCTGGGAAATTGACAAAATGTCTAGCCCCATGTCAGATTTCAAAATTGAATATAAAAAAACCTGTTTGCTCTTTTGAGAAATGGATTTCAGTGCAGAATTCTGCTGGAGCAGCACTATTAACTGATTCATTTTGAAAAAAATGTTTTTTCCCATGACAGTATCCCTTTAAAGTTAACTTTTAATTAGTTATAGTATGTCCAGTGCTAAGCAACTTTTCAATTAGTCTTCATCATTTATTTTATATAATTTTTTTTTAATGATTTAACTTCTTCTGCTGACTCTTACCAGCTTTTAAATGGGGGTCACTGACCCCATCTAAAAATCAAATGATCTGTAAGGCTACAAAGTTGTTATTGCTACTTTTTATTACTCATCTTTCTATCCATTCCCTCTCCTATTCCAGTCACGTGCATGGTTACTAGTGGAACCTAGTAACCAGATTGCTATTAAGCTGGTCATATCTGTATGGATAAGATTTACGGTATGTCTATCCTGATTGATATCTCTGTACTTTGGGGGGTAGTGGGGGTGTCTGGTTGAAACACACAGGTGGTAAATGTGATACAGACAATACAGTTCCCTGACACTGCAATTAAAGGGACTATTCACCTTTGAAATTAACATTTAGTATAATTTAGGGGTGATATTCTGAGACAATTTGCAACTGGTTTTCATTGGTTTTTTTTGAGTTGAGCTTTTTATTCAGCAGCTCTCTAGTGTCAGCAATCTGGCTGCTAGGGTCTAAATTAGCCTAGCAACCATGCATTGATTTGAATAAGAGACTGGAATATGAATAGGAGAGGCCTGAATAGAAAGAGGAGTAATAAAATGTAGCAATTACGATACATTTGTAGCATTACAGAGCATTTGTTTTTTTTTTTACAACGGGTCAGTGACCCCCATTTGAAAGCTGGAAAGAGTCAGAAGAAGAATCAGAAAAACAATTCAAAAACTAGAAAAAATGGAAGGCCTATTGAAATGAATATAGAATTAGCCCATTCTATAACATACTAAAAGTTAACTAAATGGTGACCATCCCCTTTAAAATTTGCTGCTTCTCTGTGTGGCTCAGCGATGTCACAATGTAGTTAATACCTCCAGTAAAAAACCTGTAAAACATCCATGGAGGTGCAGCTAAGGTTTAATGGCACAATGGGGCAGATTTATCTAAGATGGAAGTGAGAAATTCAAATTTCGAGCTAATTTTTGTGTACTTCGACCAGGGAATAGTCCAAATTTGATTAAAAAAAAAAAAGAGAATATCCAAATTTATCATGTACGGTCTCTCTAAAAATTCGACTTGAATTTGAATTTCTACGTTTTTTAAATTCTACCCTTGATAAATCTGCCCCCAAAGTTAGCCATAGGCCACAGTTATTATCGTACAAAACGATATTCGGTGCATGTATGGCAGGAGACGAGCAGAAGGCTTGGTTATCTGTTGGCTCATTGATCATCGGCCACTACTAGTGCTGAATCATCATCAGACACTGGTGGAATTCTATTTCTATTGCAGAAATGCGAAGAAACCACATAAATAAGAGTGGCACTGTGGTTTTATTATGTGTATTTATACTGTAATGGACAGCACAAATGAGTTTTGGTAAGCAGTGAGTGTTTGTCTGCTGGAGGATATAATTACACCCTAAATCAATGTCAATCTGCAGATCAGCACTTACTTTAATAAGATAACGGCTTTCTATTTACTTTCTAAGAGGGATACACAAAGCCGTACTGTCGGTCTGCTAATTGCCTTACTTCCACAGCATGGACATATTATTGCCTCATTAATGGTTTCGAAAACTGGACGATGTGCAACAGCGAGATCTATTATCCAGAAAGCCATGACCTAGAAAACACAGTAATACAGCCACACCATTCCCCTGTTAAAGGACCAGTAACATAAAATTTTATTAAAAAAAAATTCTTAGTATACTAACAAAAAAAACCACCAAGACAAACTAAACTTTGAAATCGCAAAGTCTTTATTAAGAAATAACTTACCGAAACTCTGCTTGCCGCATCTTCAGAAAAGGCCATAGGGCGACGATCCAGCGTGCGGCGCTCGATTTCTCCTTTCTGGGCGGCTCCTATAAGGAAGGCAGGGAGGAGAAATCGAGCGCCGCACGATGGATCGCCCGATCACCTTTTTTGAAGAGGATCGCAGGCGGATTTCGTTAAGTTATTTTTTAATAAAGACTTTGCGATTTTAAAGTTTAATATGTCTTGGTGGTTTTATTTCAATTTATACTAACTCATTTTTTTTTTTAATGTTACTGGTCCTTTAACTCCTAAGTGCCACTTGCTGTGTAGATCCTACATTTATCTTTTGAGCTAAACAAAGCACGGCCAGATCAAAAGGTACTGGCACTAAAAGAGTTAATCAATTTGTCTACCGTTTTATATTGTTTTTTTTTTTTTTGGATGGTGGATTTAGGTCAAGTCCATATATAAAACAGTCTGTTCATCAAAAAAGGTTTTGTTTGAAAAGATTGGAATCTACAGATATTCAAACCACGCCACTGCTCCTGTTAATAAAGGACAAGTAAAATGACATTCAATAGGGGGTATCGATGCATTAGGCACCCCACCAGTGAGCATAAAGTTGGCAGTTGTATTCACTGGGGGGTGCCTAACACACTGGCATCCCCCAGTGAATATAAATGTACTTGTCCTTTAATTGGAGGCCACGCAAAAGCCTGGTTATATAACAATCTTTAAAACGCAAATCCATGACACTAGAATATATAAAACCAAAGACAGGAGGCGCAGCTCAGTGATAAGTAGTTCTGCCTTGCAAGGAGCTTGTATGTGTGGTTTTCTCCCAAACCCCAAAAACACGCAGGCAGAATCCTGCTGATCCTGATCCTAGTGCGTTATGGGAATACGATAGGAACTATAAATTGACTGATATGAATGATGAATAAACTCTGTAAAGCGCTGCCTGACATGTCAGTGCTATATAAATAAAGGACAATAATCAAACAACAATAGGCAGCCTTTAGCACTCCAGAACAACAATATCACCCACTAGTGGTGCAACGCAGAACTGCAACTTTACATAGTACCTCTTTGGTAAAATCGGTGAAACAGGACGTTCCGGATTAAAAGAATTCTTTTTGTTTTTTGATTGCATCGTCCAGATGGAAATATTCTGAACCCATGTATCTATCGTATGAGTCACAGCACTTTTTTTTTTTTTTTTAAAAAAAAGGTTATTCTGAAACCTGAAAATGCAGAATGCTACTTTTAACTTTAGTGATTTACAGCAGTTACGAGTATTGATACAGTGTGAGAATTGAATTAGTTCAAGCTACAGAGTCTTATCTACCGGTTTCTCCATCCTTTGGTTGTTTATTTCATGGTTGAATTAATCCACCCCCCCCCCTTCTAAAATCCGTCTGTCTTCTGATAAACATAGATGTCTAGACTTTGTACACATAAGGCAAATGGCAATTCTGTTAAGCAATCAGGTAGCAATTTCTCAGAATACAAGCTTGTTATTGGTCACTTCTGATGCATGGACAACAATGCGGGAAGTTCACAGAAAGGGGTTTTGCAACTAAATAGCGGGACAAACTACTGAAGTAGATAAAATATATTTAGGGGGAAAATATTTTTTTTAGCTTTATGTGGGTTTAAAGGCAAAATATACCCTATTTATAGAGTGTTTCTCTCCCATTTACTTTCCTGTAAACAGTGTAATATGCTGGCATAGGCTGTGCACATAGACTATTCTTCCTTTGCATATTGATATGACTAACTGTCATATTGCTTTAACCATTAAGGGGCATTTTCAATAATATAAACCAGAATACCAGCTTTCGTGAAACTTTTAAAGGATGCCAAGGCAAATACATGGCAGCCCCAGAGCCTCCAAGTAAAACAAAATAATATATATATAAAAAAATAAAAGATACGGATTCGAGCTGCCATATTGCTTATAATAGTATAGGCATTTTTCTAGAGAATTCAGCATAACAGCGCTATGTCTGAGCAACACTGAGGGGATTATTTACTAAAATCTGATTACATCTCGGTTTCAATAGAAAGAAAAAAAAAAAAGTTCGACCAAACTCCCAACCCCGATTTTGCCTTATTTATCATTAAAATAACTTGAATAAATAGGATCGGGAAAAAACTCAATAAAATCGCCCGGAACCCCGAATCGTACGTTTTTTTCTGACTTTTCTTCCAAATTGATTTTTTTTTGGGTTTTTGCCCCAGATTTTTCGGATTATCAGGCAAACCATAATATCTTTGAATTGGGATAAGGACTTTTACATGACCTCAACAGGTCTGAGATGTCGGATTTTCAGATTCAGGCTTTTTGCAGCATCGGGGTATAATAAATCTCAAAAAAATTGAGGAGGTGGAGTTTTTGCCCAAAAAAAAGACCAGTTTAATTTGGGCTTAAGTAAATGGGTTATTTACTAAACCTCAAATTTAACTGCTCGTCTTTTTGGGGCAAAAAGAGCATCCAAAGACAACACAGCATCCCAAGACAAGCAATATGGCAGCTCCTGACCCTTTTGTGCACATGACAAAATAAACTATGCCTTCCTACAATGCTGAAAAATAAATGGAAGATGGAAATGCAGTTCTAATAAATACACTTTGACTTATCACTTATCAATCAAGCAAGGGTACATCCACAGCTCCATACCCTTCAGTGGAGTGCAGTTACACTGTAATACATAGGCTTATATATGTAGTACTATTAGTATGAGCATTAGGACCCTCCTTCCACTGTAAGAGCCTGGCAAATAAGAACAATAACCAGGTAGCAAAAAGAAAGGACATGATTAAAATTAATCTTGTGGAATTATGGGTCAGGGCACACAGGCAGATTTGGACAGATACTGGTCCCCAGGCGACAAATCTCTTCTTCTTCGGGGCGACTAATCTCCCCGAACTGCCTTCCCGCCGGATAAAATGTAAATTGCCGGCGAGATGGCACTCATAGCAATTCATTTTCCAAAGTCGCCTGAAGTTTCCTCGTGAGGCAACTTCGGGCGACTTCGTAAAACAAGGAGCTCCGAGTGCCATCCCGCTGGCGGTTTACATTCTATCCGGCGGGAGGCAGTGCCCTGACCCTAAAAAATTAATAAATGGTTAAGTCAGTTCTAAAACTGAGGTAAATGCCGGAGAGAGAGTGTAATTTCATAAAGCTGCATGATGGGAGCTATAGTTCAGGATCAACTGAAATGCCACAGGCTCTCCGTCACTGGTCCAACACCTTCAATGGCAGCGTGAGGAGAAGCACATTGTTCTCCCTCTGCCCACATACCGCATGCCAGATGGTACGGCCCATTACCTGGCCAGCTGATTGCTGATCAGTCGCAAGGAATTAGTTTATAAATAATGGGAGATTATATCCCCACAGATGAGGGAGTGTAAGCAATCCGTAGAGCAAAGAAGATCTGTGTGAAAAGCCAGAAGTATTGTCACTTCTGTGTGGGTGTGATGACAGGGACCTGTGTGACATATTAAGGCATTTGAACCGAGCTTGGTCCAAGCATGCACTAACACATCCCTACACAAGCTTGCAACCATGGTTCCTGACCTGATGTACTGGCTTATTTTTCCCCAATATATAGATATATTTATATATATATATTTATATGTTATATACTTTCTATTTTTTTTTTTTCGTTTTCATTTTGTTTTTTTTTTCCTTAATTTATGCTCATCTCTAACGAAGTGCTGTGCTTTCATCTGCTGAGTACTTTAACCAGTGTCTGTTCCTGAATCCTGAGCCTGAAGGCTTCTGCAAGAGACTCCCAGCTTCCTGACACACGCGGGGCCGGCGGCTGGGAAAGATGCTAAAAACAGTCTTAAGCTGTGTACTGTGTGAAGAGGCTGCTATTGCGGGTTCTTCAGGATGCGGCCGTGCCTGAAGTCGTACACGTGCCGGCACAGGAAGACCAGCTCCGGGTCGGTGATGTCTGGCACCCTGCGGTGTGTGGGGGTGGAATACTCTGCGGAGGGAGGGACAATCAAGGCTTTCCTGTTTGGGCAGCCCTCTCCTCGACGCTTTACCAAGGCACAAAATCTACAAGAGATTGAAAAGTTGCAGTCAGCCATATTGTTTTGGTAACACCAAGCAAGAGCATCAGACGGCTACTTCCAAAGCACAGCTCCCAGCATCCTCTCTTCTGGACAGTGTCTGCCTAGGATTCTGGGAGCTTTACATCAGCCGCAGTCAGAGAAGCACATGTCTATACCTTGGGCACAAAGACAGCAGATGAACAGCATAAACAATATATAGATGAATTGGAGAGATATTTACTGTTTTAGAGGAAAACCCTTCCCCTTTGTATAGCCTGCGTGACTACAGCATACAGCTCCACGTGACAACAGCGTAACCCATAACAGCGCAGTAACCCATAGATCAGATCTTTGCTTTTAAGATAACAAGTATATTATAGAATGGATAATTCTATGTAACTTTTCCATTGGTCCTCATTATTTATCATTTATAGTTTTTTTTTATGGTTTGCCTTTTTATCTTCTGTTTCTTTCCAGCTTTCAAATGGGGGTCAATAAAGTAATTTAAAAAAACCGAATGTTCCGAAAAGCTACAAATGTATGGTTATTGCTGCTTGTTATTACTGATCTATCTATTCAGGTCCTCTCCTATTCATATTCCAGTCTCTTATTCAAATCAACGCATGGTTGCTAGTGTGATCTGGATGCTAGTAACCAGACTGCTGAAATTGCAACCTGGAGAGCTGCTGAATAAAATGCTAAAAAAAACCCACAATTAATAAAAAATGAAAACCAATTGCAAATTTTCTCAGAATATCACTCTCTACATCAGGGGTCCCCAACCCAAGCATGAACAAATACCCTGGGTGCCAAACAGGGTCTGTAATTTGTTATTTGATAGCCCCTATGTGGACTGGCAGCATACAGGAGGCTCTATTTGGCACTATACTTAGTTATTATGCAGTTAAAACTTACTTCCAAGTAGGGATGCACCGAATACATCATTTTGGATTCGGCCGAACCACCAAATCCTTCTTTAAAGATTTGGCCGAATACCAAACCGAATACTAAATTGCATATGCAAATTAGGGGTGGGAAAGGGAAACCATTTTTTACTTCCTTGTTTTGTGACAAAAAGTTATGCAATTTCCCTCCCTGCCCCTAATTTGCATATGCAAATTAGGATTCGGTTCGGCCAGGCAGAAGGATTTGGCCGAATCCTGCTGAAAAAGGCAGAATCCTGAACCGAATCCTGGATTCTGTGCATCCCTACTTCCAAGCCTGGAATTCAAAAATAAGCACCTGCTTTGAGGACACTGGGAGCAACATTCAAGGGGTTGGAGAGCAACATGTTACTCACGAGCTACTGGTTGGGGATCACTGGTCTACATCATACTAAACGTTAACTGAAAGGCGAACAACCCGTTTAAACAAGTGAACAGTAAATGCTACCTGCTGATTGAACACTGAAGGCTGATAGACCCGTGGCTTTGCACCCAAAGTTATTTTAGCTCAACTGACATCTCTGTCCCAGTTTGGAAGAGGAGGGGAGTACAAGTCACAAACAAATATAGGGCAAATATACATTTAAAAAATGCACAGTAACTAACTTAAAACATTTATTTGTGCAATTCATCCATAACAATATAAATCACATTAATTCTTCAAAAAACTTTTTAACATATGACACCACAGTATGGGGCAAAGGCTAAGGAGATCGGATATGAATGAGTTAAATAGAAAAATGAACCACTTTGCTGCTGTAGGAAACGGTGTCCTAGCAAATAATTTCTGGGGAAATCCCTTGTGCAGAATTCTCTGGAAGAGAGATCTTTGTCACATGATGACTCCCTTGCGAATTGAAAGAACAATAGCGCCACCTACCTGCAGTACTCTGCAAATGTTAGGACGTAGCACTTCTCCTCAATACAGGCAATGCTGTTCTCATCTTGATGGCGTGAGGCAAAGATCTCCTTCTGGAAGAGAATGAAACAAGCATGATCAGCCATTATTAGCCCAGAACAGTAGACATTTCATTTGTAGACATTAGCAACGCCCTATAAGGGCAAGTAAAAGCAGAAAAGAACTAAATGGGATTGTATGCTACACAAATTGTCACTTTTTTTCCCACCCTTCCACCAATATTCTTGAATTAGCCTCCAACATAGTCATGGCAGCCATTCAGCAGCTCAAGTTTAACTCCCATCAGCCTCAGCTAGCGGCTGGACAGATAATCATGGGGTTCAAGGTGTTGAAAGAGACACTAAGGGTAAGGCCACACTAAGCGATAGCGCGGCGATTTGACTCGCGGCGACTTTTCGCCGCGACTTTTAATCCGCAATCGCTGGCGAAACTTTGGCGCTGGCGTCTATGGGGAATCGCGCAAAATCGCCAGCGTAAAAACACACGCGGCGATCTTTTTTCTATTGTCGCTTGAAATCGCCTAGCGAGGCGATTTCGAGCGACAATAGAAAAAAGATCGCCGCGTGTGTTTTTACGCAGCGATTCCCCATAGACGCCAGCGCCAAAGTTTCGCCAGCGATTGCCGTTTAAAAGTCGCGGCGAAAAGTCGCCGCGAGTCAAATCGCCGCGCTATCGCTTAGTGTGGCCTTACCCTAATAGCAATGCATTCTTGCTTCCTATAATCAAATATGTGTTGAAGCAGTCGCCTATTTACAGAAAAAAAAATTTGGATATGTGGTCTTGTATTTAAAGGGGGAACTCCACAAAAACATAACTTAAGCTTTTTGAAAAGTAACCATAATTTCAAGTAACTTTGCAATATACATCATTTAAAAATATGCAGACTTTTCATGATTTTTAATGGTTTAGAACAGTTCCTAGCCTAGCCCCCTGCTCTCCTACTGATCTGTCTGACTACTGACTTGTTGGCTGACTACTGTTCCTTTGTATCAACAGCCATCTGTCCTCAGTCTGCATCCTCCAAACCCCACAATCCTCCAAAAACTCCACAATTTCACAAAACTACGCTGCATTTAAGTAATGCCCAGATTTAAGCACTTTTTAATGCAAGTTCTTATAAGAAATCAGTATCTATGTTAGCAATAGCATGCCCTTTAAACTCTAGTGTTGATGTTTTTTTCTGTATGTCCAGTCTGCTATTAGTCTGCATCTATTAACTAATTAAGTGCTGAGAATACCTGGGGCAAAAAAGAAGAATTCCTACCATACTTACCGTAATTCTCTTTTCCTGGCCACTCTCCATATTAGCATTACATACGGGGGATTCCCCGTCCCCGCCCCCTGACCAGATAGTCCCTCCCTCCTAAGCCTTTAAAAGGTACCCCTGGAGCACACTCACCTTGTCTAATAAAAAGCATCTGTACTCACAAAAAGGGGTGGGAAATGCTAATATGGAGAGTGGCCAGGAAAAGAGAATTACGGTAAGTATGGTAGGAATTCTTCTTTTTCCTGGCCACTCCATATTAGCATTACATACGGATGTATATAGCCATGTCCCTTAAGCAAGGGGTGGGTAAAAAAAAATGAGAAGTAAAATTTCCACTAATATGCAAGGGTTTTATTGAGTCGTAAAGGCCAAGTGAGCTCCAGTAGCAAAGGAATGATTGCTCGAGGAGGACATATCCAGCCTGTAATGTTTCACAAAGGTTCGTGCCGAAGCCCAGGAGGCCACCTCACAGATGTGTGGGGTAGGAACATCTGCCAATGCTGCCCAGGATGTTGACACAGCCCTAGTAGAGTGGGCTCTTAAACCCTCCGGAGCTAGCTTGCCCTGTATTTCATAGGCCTTGGAAATACACAAGGAAATCCATCTACTGATGGTAGAAGAGGCAGCGGCCTGCCCCCTTCTACTCCCAGCTGGAATAACAAAAAGAGTATCTGACTTTCTGAAGGCAGCCGAAACTTCCAGATAACGTCTTAGGCAGATGACTGGGTCTATCTTCCTTAATTCCTCTGAGTTTTCCAAATTCTCCGGAAAAATGGGAAGAGTCACCTCTTTTCTCAGATGAAATGTGGAGACTACCTTCGGCAAGAAGGATCTTGTAGATTTTAAAGAAACCCTGTCATGAAAAAAGGAGATATGTCCTTGGGCACAAGAGAGGGCTTGCAACTCTCCTATTCTGCAAGCTGAGGCGATGGCCAGCAGGAATAGAGTCTTAAGAGTGAGTAGCCATGTAGATATTGATTCCAAGGGATCAAACGGTGTTGTTGATAGAGATTTTAGGACTAAAGGAAGACTCCATGCCGGAGGAGATTTGGTGACAGGAGGTCGTATCTTTAAGACTGCCTTGAAAAATCTTTGTACTGTCGGGTCTGCAGACCAAGTGGATCCAGATAGAGCTGACAGAGCTGAGGCATGCACCCTAAGGGTCCTATATTGTAGGCCCTTGTCCAGACCTGACTGTAGGAATCCTAAGACTTGAGGAAGGGAGATGTTATCCGAGATATATTCACTGTGTGAGCGCCAGAGCATAAATCTTTCCCATATCCTGTAGTATGTGCGAGATGTTGAAGACTTCCTTGCTTTGAGTAAGGTGTCTACCACCTCCCTGGGGAGGCCTAGTGTGGCCAATCTCTTGCGCTCAACCTCCAAGCCTGTAGGGATAGGGCTGCTGGGTTCGGATGCAGAATAGGGCCCTGGCTGAGCAAGTCCTTCCTCATTGGTAGTGGCCAAGGAGGAGTTGTTGACAACTTTAGGAGCAGGGGATACCAAGGCCTGCGTGGCCAGTTTGGTGCAATCAGAATCAGATCTCCTCTCTCCTGAATGAGCTTTTGAAGAACTCTCAGTATTAGAGGGAATGGAGGAAATGCATACGCCAGCTTGAAGGACCATGTCTGCAGTAGAGCATCTGATCCTACTGCTGTCTGGCAATATCTCCTCGAGAAGAACCTCGGGACCTTTGCATTGAGGTGAGAGGCTAGGAGGTCGCACTCTGGTAGACCCCAATTTCCCACTATGCTCTGAAAAACCTCTCTGTTCAATGCCCATTCGTGGCTTGAGATGCTGTTTCGGCTCAGGAAGTCTGCCTCCTGATTCCTTACCCCTGGGAGGTGTTCCGCCGTCAGAGCAGACAAGTTGCTCTCTGCCCACTGGATTATAGGCTGAACCTCCTGAAAAAGAGATTTGCTCCTTGTTCCTCCCTGCTTCTTGATATAGGCCACCGCACTTGTATTGTCCGTGAGGATCTTCACTGATGATCCCTTTAGGACTCTGGCGAAAGAGAACAGAGCTAGTTTTGCCGCTCGTATCTCTAAGATATTCGAGGGGACATTGGTTTGAAGAGACGGCCAAAGCCCCTGTGCCCATTCTGGTCCCAACCGGGCTCCCCAACCCCGGGATGATGCGTCCGTAGTCAGAATCTTCCATTGAGGTTGTGACAGTTGAAACCCTCTCGCTAGGTTTCTTTCCGAAGTCCACCAGTGTAGGGAATTCTTGAATGATTGGGAGAGGAAAATCCATTGCTCCCAGTCCTTCTGTTCCCTGTTCCATTGCTCTAGAAATAAGGCCTGGGCTGGACGCATGTGCCACCTTGCCCATCTTGTGACTGGTATGGTAGAAGTCATGGATCCCAACAAAGACATTAGATCCCTGGCCGACAACCTGTCCTTCGAAAGAGTCTCTGAGGCTAAGTTGACCAGACTCGAGATCTTTTGGGGAGGAAGTGAGACTAAATCCTCCAAAGTGTTGAACCAGGCTCCTAGATAGACCAGGGACTGGGATGGGACTAGTTGGCTCTTCTCCCAATTTATAATCCATCCGTGGGATCTCAGATAGGAAAGGACTCGATCTCTGTCCTTGATCAGAGTTTTCTCCTCTTTGGCTGATATTAGGATATCGTCCAGGTAGTGCCAGATCGATATTCCCTCCAATCTTAGTTGGGCAATGAGGGTGACCAGAATCTTGGAAAAAACTCTCGGGGCCGTGGACAGGCCGAACGGAAGGCATCTGAACTGGAAATGTCTTCCCCCAATGGCAAAGCGAAGGAAGCACTGATGGGAACTTGCAATGGGAATATGCAGGTAGGCATCTCTCAGATTGATGGAGAGGAGCCAGTCTCCTGGAAGGACCGCTGAAATGATGGAAAAGATGGATTCCATCTTGAACTTCTGGATCCTCAAGTATCTGTTTACTACCTTGAGGTCTAGAATAGGCCTCCATCCTCCAGATATCTTCCTTACTAGGAACAGTGTTGAATAATATCCCTTGTTCCTGTCTATGGCTCTTCTTTTTTCCCCCTCTTTCGGAAATGTTGAAGTTACAAACTGATTCCCCGTAGGAACCCTGAGGAATTCGAGACGGTATCCTCTCGACAGGATATCCAACACCCATTGGTCTGTGATGGAAGATCGCCATTGTTCTTGAAAAAGCTGTAGTCTGGCCCCTACTCCAATGGTATCCGACGGATAGTCAGGAGGATTTCTTGCTAGGTTGTGCCTGTCTGGATCTATCGTTTCCCTGAAAAGAGGACTGTCCTCTTTTCCACTGAAAAGGTCTGAACCCCTCTGCAGAAGACCTGTTTTGCTGGTGTCCGCCCCTGAATCTTCCTGAGCCGCGAAAAAAGGGAGATTTGAAGTGCACGGGTTTTTTATCTTTCTTTTCCTGAGGCAAGAATTGGCTTTTTCCCCCCGAGGCCTTGGTTATGACATCATCTAGCCTGGGGCCAAAGAGTCATCCCCCTTCAAAGGGTAAGGTGCAAAGACTCATCTTTGAAGAGACGTCAGCTGACCAGGTTCTGAGCCAGAGGGCTCTTCGTGCTGCAACCGCAAGGGACATAGATCGGGCTGCAAGTCTAGTCAGGTCTATTGCCCCCTCAGAGATGTATCCGGTCGCCAACTTGAGTTCTGCAAGGCTAGAAGAAATTTCTTGTTTGTCGGCGCCCTCCGAAAGGGCTTTGTCAATGCCTTCTATCCAAAAGGACATAGCTTTGGCCACCGAAATGAGGGCCACTGCTGGCTTACATGCCGCTCCGGCCACCTGAAAGCTCTTCCTGAGGTCTGATTCTGCCTTTCGATCCATAGGATCCCTCAATGCTGAACTGTCATCTATTGGTAGGGTAGTCCTCTTTGCCAAATGGATAACCGCCGGGTCTACGGCAGGGGCAGCGATCCAATCCTTGACATCTGATTCCTTAAAAGGATAAAGTTTTGAAAATCTCGTACCCTGAGATAGAAATGACACTTTTTTGGCTGACTTTTTCCACTCCGTCTTCATGAGGTCCGAGACCTCTTGGAAGAGAGGAAAAGTCTGACGGCTCTTAGAGGGGTTTGGAAGCACCTTGAGAGATACTGTACCCTCTGGATCCTCTTCTGCTCCCAGGGTCAATTTAACTGCCTTTATGAGAGGAGAAACCAAGGATAAGTCAAAGGAGCCGCTGGACCCCTCAGAGTCCTCATCTGAATCGATGTAAGAATTTGAAAATCTCTCTTGTTGCGATTCCTCCTCCTCGGAGGCTTCCGCTGTGTCCCAGACTGCATCCCTGGACGGAGAGTTCTCCTGGCTATCTTCCCAAACCTCCGTAACTCTGGTTGAAGGAGGAAAGGCTGAACTGCAGAAATCCTTCCAGCAGGTGCTGCAGAATTTTTTGCCTGGAAGAGGAGGGTTGAAACATCCCATGCATTCTGGATGGTGAGAGGAGACAGCAGCGGCTTTGCGTTTTCTAGAAGTCCCTTCTTCAGGCAAGCTGAGGAAGAGAGAGAGAGGACAGCTAATTAGAAAAGGAGAGAGAGACAAGAAAGATAGAAACAACCCAATTGAGGGACCTACCTAGCTTGGGGGGCAGAGGCATTGGAGGCTGAGGAGTCCATGAAGCAAGAAAGACAAAGCCTAGCAGGAGAAGAGAGCATGAAAAAATGCACATGCTTAAGGGCTAAGGATGCCACCATAAAAGAATCTTACCTGTAAGGCTGAGGGGAGAAAAGAAGCACGAACCTTTCCTTGGAAGGCAGAGGGTGGAAGTGAGCAGCACGAGCGCTGCCTTGTCAGGGCCTTTTATACTGCCGGCCCTCTAAAATCCGCCCCTCCAAAAAAAACATGGCCGCCTGGAGAGTGCGCCAAGCACAAAATGGCCGCCGCCAGCGCGAGGATGCGCACAGGGAGAGCGCGCTAGGCGCTAATGAGGAGGCGATGCAATCGTAGCGACCGCATTGGCCTCTGAAACCCCCTGTGTACCGGAGCGGTCGTCTCCTCCCCATACGAAAGAAAAGGTCCGCAGCATGCCAACCACAAGATGGCCGCTGGACAGGAAGTTGACTGAGACAGGAAATAGCACGCGTCTCAGTAGTAAGAGAAAAGGAACTCCTCGTGACACAGGCAACTTTGAAGAGTTACCTCCATGTCACACCTCTCTCAGCAGGAAAAGCAGAGTCGTGCTGTGGTAAGGATGTCCCTCCTGCTTAGGCCTTACACACAGACGTTTAAAACGAATGGGGGGAAGGCATAGCACTCTGCCCAAATTCACCTGTAAAGCTCGAGGGCTTAGGGAATGAACCCAACCAGGAGAAAACCCTCAGGTCAGAAGAAGAGTGAGGACAGAAAGAAAAAAGACAAGGTGAGTGTGCTCCAGGGGTACCTTTTAAAGGCTTAGGAGGGAGGGACTATCTGGTCAGGGGGCGGGGACGGGGAATCCCCCGTATGTAATGCTAATATGGAGTGGCCAGGAAATAGCAATTCCCGCATGTCATGTAAATCATCATGCCACCATAAATTGCTGTGTACTGCTCTGAAAATTGTCACAGGTGTTGCTAGAAAGTCTGACATATGCTTAAAGGGGTTGTTCACCTTCAAACAACTAGTTGTTTTCAGATAGATCTCCAGAAATTATGACTTTTTCCAGTTGCAAACTATTTCCTATGTGTCACCGTTTTTATAATATTGAAGAGTAAAGTGGCATTTTTCACCTTCTAAAGCAGCTCTGGGAGGGGGGTCGCCGACCCTGTAAACTGTTCTAAATGGATACATTTAGTTGATACATTTCTTGTGTTTGTTCCTATGGAGCAGAATCCCTGAGTTTCATTACAGGCAGCTGTTAGAATTGACACAATAGCTGTTAATACTCCAGAGATGCTGAGAAATCGATCAACTAAATGTTGCAAAATTGTGACAGTTCAGAGTCTGCACCTGAATTACTGAGCTGCCAGACTCAAACACCAGAGACACGAACATTCAACTTTAAACTTAGATTTTGGAAAAACAGTAAAAAATAAATAATGGAAAGTAATTGAAAAAAATCTTTAATTCTGGGGAATAATCTGAAAACAACTGAACTGAAAAAAAGTGTTTGGAAGGTGAACAACCCTTTAATTTCATGTCACACTGCATAAAAAAGTTTGAGGAGTAGTTGGTGTATTCGGTGCTTGTATAGTACAGCCCAGGGATCCCCAACCTTTAGAACCCATGAGCAACATTCAGAAGTAAAAGGAGTTGGGGAGCAACACTAGCATGAAAAATGTTCTTTGGGTGCCAAATAAGGGCTGTGATTGGCCTTATAGTAGCCCCTATATGGATTGTCAACCAACATTGAGGCTCTGTTTGGCAGTACAACTAGTTTTTCTACAACCAAAACTTGCCTCCAAGCCTGGAATTTGAAAATAAGCACCTGCTTTGAGGACACGGAGAGCAACATTCAAGGAGTTGGAGAGCAACATGTTGCTCACGAGCTACTGGTTGGGGACCACTGGTACAGCCATTCCCAATGGATATATCCACGAGCTGTTCCCCCTACAGCCCTATATTTATTTTGCAAACTTTGCTGCCATCTACAAAATGTTTTCTTCCCCAGAAAACAACGAGGTGATAATATTTCCAGATGAAACAGTTTAACAGAAGTAATGTTGTGAAGCAGCTGCTGGAGTCAAATTTAGAAGTGTGACCATAAGGCTTGCAGTTACAGCCTGAATTCCTAGGTGGCGCTATCACACAGCACAAACCTGCTACTCACCTCGTGCATGCTGGGATTGCGCCCTCCCTGAGTGTGCTCCGGTCTGTAGTACCAGAAGAGACTCATCATCAGCTCACCTATTAAAGGAATCACACAGAATTACTATAGAGGACATTATGGTGAATCAACCCCTAAAACCCCTGTTTCTTAACAGGTTCCTAGACCTTTATGGGCTGCAACTCCCAGCATTTATCAAAGCACTGCGTACCTTGACAGCGCTATATAAATAAATGATGATGATAAATAAATGATGAACAAATAACCAAGGGTTAAAAGCATGCCTTGGGAGTTGTACAACAATAGCTGGGGACCCAAGCATCATCATACTAAAATAAGAAATTTTGTAAATACAATCAATTAAAAATTCTGCATCATTTCTGAAATAATCTAATGTATCTTAACTATTCCTCTCTCAGCATCTGTTTCTCTTCATTGTGTCTTCATGCAGCAGTTGGGTGTCAGATATTCATTGACAGTTAGATCCAATATATCTTATAGGGGACTCCCTTTCCTAGCAGATGTATCAGAGCTCACTCAAATAACGGATTCCAGTACAAACAACATCTAACAAAATAACTGCCTTTTGCACAAATTTTGCATGTAGAGAGACATGATGTCTGGTGATTTTAATAGTGAACTCTAATACATCTTCTAGGAAAAAGGAGCCCCCCTATAAGATATATCGGATCTAACTGTCAATGAATATCTGACACCCAACTGCTGCATGAAGACACAATGAAGAGAAACAGATGCTGAAAGAGGGATAGTGAAAATAAACTTGATTATTTTAGAAATGATACTACTGATTATATTTAGAAAACTTCTTATTTTGATGTACTTGAGCTTATATTAAATAAAAATTTTCACAATAGTTCCCCTTTGAGATCCAGGCCCTTAACAGTGTTTGCGAGCTATGTGTTCGGTTCAGCGGGATATTATATACACTAGCTGCATTAGGTACATAGGAATGCTCTGCAAACTGGAATGTAACGAGAAAGCAAGGATGAAACATTTGGGAATTTTCTTCTTTTTTTTTTTTACCAGTTTTAGGCTCCTCCCACAGCGCGGATATTTTGGCTATATAGGGCATAGATTTCTTTCTGGGCCCGGATTTTAGCAGTACAGTGTCACGAACTCTGATGATTTCGCCGTTCCTCTCAACTGCCTGGTAACTCCTTCTGAGAGCTGGCTCTGGCTCGTTCTGTAGGGCGAGACCCATGCATGCACATTATTAATAATAACAACAAATACTAACATATGCCACAGCACAGTACAGATTTAGCCGCAGATTCTAGGTTAGAACTACAGTGGAACCTCAATTTTACATTCCTTGATTTTAAGTTTCCCCTCATTTTACATTGTTGTATTGTGGTCCCACCTATAAATTAAATTATGCATAATACATTTTCCTGATTTTACATTTTCCTGGATTTTACATCATTTTTTCCCAGGTCCCCTGAAAAACGTAAAATAAGAGTTCTACTGTATTCTAAAATATTAATTCTAAGTAGGGATGCACTGAATTCCAAATTTTAGGATTTGGCCGAATCCTATGTGAAAAAGTCGGCCGAATCCGAACCATAATTTGCATATGTAAGTTAGGGGGAAAAGGGAGTATATACTCACCACAACATACACCGCTTTCTCACAAGCCACACCGACTGGCATCCAGCCATTGGTAGAGTGCCTCCTGAGAATCCTTTGCTGTTTGGGATGGCTGTAGCTCTTGCTGGTTTTGTTGCTGGAGGCATGAAAGCAGCCGGACTTGGAACCACTGGGAGGTTTGGAGCTTTGTGGGCATTCTCTAGCGGTTTTCAGCATTGCCATCGTCTGAGGTTCTGAGTTGGGGGTCTGCAAGTAAGGGACAGGCTCGGCAGCAGGCGGGACACTGGGGGCGGGACATCCGGAAAGCGGGTGGGCAGGAGACACGGGATGGCCAGCCGTGGGGATGGATAGGCTAAGCTGGTCATGAGATTTGTACCCTTCTACAGAGACAGAAAGCAAAAGAATTAATTTTGTGCCACCACACTGGTGCATTACATACTGCATGGAGGAAAAAAAGAATTCATAAATAAGGAAAATGCACCAAAAACCTCTATCTATACATCACTTAAAAGGGATACTGTCATTGGAAATTTTTTTTTTTTCAAAACGCATCAGTTAATAGTGCAGATTTTTCTATATTTAATTTTGAAATCTGACATGGGGCTAGACATATTGTCAGTTTCCCAGCTTCTCCCAGTCATGTGACTTGTGCTCTGATAAAATTCAGTCACTCTTTACTGCAAGTTGAGAGCGATATCATCCCCCTCCCTTCCCCAACCCCCCAGCAGCCTAACAACATAACAATGTTATACAATGTACAACAAAATAATCATTTAAACATTAATTAAGCCCAATAGGCTGTTTTTGCTTCCAATAAGGATTAATTATATCTTATTTGGAATCAGGTACAAGGTACCGTTTTATTACTACAAGGAAATCATTTAAAAACATTTGAATTATTCTATTATAACGAGGTCTATGGGAGACCAGCTTTCTGGATAATGGGTTTCCGGATAACGGATCCAATACCTGTCTTGCCCTTTAATAGAACTGTCCGGCCGAATGCCATTTTGGCGCACAAGTTAAACTAAGGGGTTTCGTTATAAATCGTTTCCCCCCCCCACAGCAACTAATTCGTAGGTTGCATTTTCTGATCTGCTGTTTGAAAGGAAACCTCTTATTGGTTTGCTAAGGGCAAGGCCAGACGTGACGTTTTTGCGGCATTTTTACGTTGCGTTTTTAAAAAAGAACAGCCAGGCGTAAATACGCCACTGAAACCAAATGCGACTGTCAACATGTGTTTTTCATGCGTTTTTCAGCACGTAGGATTCTTTTCCCAACATGCACTTCCCATTGTTCTCGTTGAGAATTTGGACGCCATATTTAAAATACGCTGCATATTTACGCAAAGTGTGGTTTCAAAAGTGCAGATCCCATAGAGTCTATTGATTTGATAGTTTCTTGACGTATTGGCGTTTCTGCTAAAAAAAGCCAATAGTGGTGTCCTGTGGCGGGTTTCAGCTTGCAAGCGCCCTGTGTGACTTGCCATAGTGCGTTTTCCATTAATTTCAGTGGTAGTGCAGTTTATGCGTATTTACGCCTGGCTGTTCTTTTTTAAAAACACCGCAAAAACACCACATCTGGCCTTACCCTAAGGGTTACTAGACTTGGAGAAAATGCTACACCTGTTACTTCACAACCCCCAATTAATTTGATTATCATAAAGGGGGAAAGGAGCAGAGGGCACACAGAGCCATTTGGACTAGTCACTTTACTTCCCCTTTATCCGTCCATGCTCAGGCTTTCCTGCAGACTGTGCTGCTATTTATGTGGCACATACTCTGGGTTTTGGTTTGGAAGTGGAAGGGTAATCCATTATAAATTAATCACAGGGTGTGCACCCCATTCAGGGTTCCTCTCTTGACTTTACGCACTGCCCCATAATTATATATAGAGCATTAGAAGAATGAGCGGAGCAGGACAATGAGACAGTAAACACTACCCAAGTGACCTTTTCCTTGTGACTCATCTTATTATCCAACTCACTCCTGATTGACTGCTACAACCAGATTCCAATGCCTTTGTGCTGCCTCCTGCATGACCTACATTGGGGTTATATGTGGGATGTCTGCGTATTCCCTGTGTGACTTGGAGTCATGTTTTCCACTGCATTAGCTGAGTCATATCTCGCCCCATAGAGATTTCTGCTGGATATTTATCAGTTACTTTTTCCACTTCAGACCCACTCCCAGTCTACCATTACATCACTGCATGGTTGCCAGGGAAAGTGCGACACTAGCAACCAGTTAGCGCTTCACATTCCAAACAGAAAAGTTGGGAAATCCAAAGGCACATTTTTTTTTTATAAACTGTACTTTGATTTAAAGAGATAGACACCAGAAATTAAACCTTTTTTTACATCTATCATAACATTGTTTTTGCATGCTATGTATAATTTTGCCATTAAAGTATTTGCTTAGAAGATGCTTAAAATTACCTATCCATTCCCCACGTTCCTCTATGAGGGGGCTGCCATATTTGTGCGAGTCTATTAGCATTAGCACTCTAACAGTCAGGTTGGCAAAAGGGACAGTCAGTTTGGCAAAAGGGACAGTCAGGTTGGCAAGTCCTAATGATTTTTTTGATGTGCGCTGGGTTTTTGGCAACACCCCAGTTTTCGGGGAATTTTTGGGTGAAAAATCCAAAAAAATCGTGAAAATCGGATGAAAGATCCTAAAAAAACTGTGAAAATCAAATTTCCCACAAACAAAATTTTCAGGAAAGTGTATTAATAAATAAGGCCAAAAAACCCGTGCGGATTTGGTCGGAGTTTTTTTCAGAATATATTGAGATAAATTCGGACTTTGATAAATAACCACCTACACGTCTGTTGGCCCATCTGGCCAACAGGTGTGTTTATCCACAGGACAGGTATATATCAGTTATCCGGAAACCCATTATCCAAAAAGTTCAGAATTACGGAATAGCCATCTCCCATAGACTACGTTTTATCTAAATTTTAAAAAAGAATTTCCTTTTTCTTTGTAATAATAAAACAGTAGATTGTACTTGATCCCAACTAAGATATAATTAATCCTTATTGGAGGCAAACCCAGCCTATTGGGTTTATTTAATATTTACATGATTTTTTAGTAGATTTAAAGGGGGGTTGTTCACCTTCAAATAACTAGTTGTTTTCAGAAAGTTCACCAGACGTGACGACTTTTTCCAATCACTTTCTATGGGGCCGATTCATCAAGAGTCGAATATCGAGGGTTAATTAACCCTCGATATTCAACTAGGAACTAAAATCCTTCGACTTCGAATATCGAAGTCGAAGGATTTAGCGCAAATGCTGCGATCGAACGATCGAAGGATTATTCCTTCGATCGAACGATTAAATCCTTTGAATCGAACGATTCGAAGGATTTTAATCCAACGATCGAAGGAATATCCTTCGATCAAAAAAACTTAGGCAAGCCTATGGGGACCTTCCCCATTGGCTAACATTGACTTCGGTAGCTTTTAGCTGCCGTAGTAGGGGGTCGAAGTTTTTTTTTACTATGTAACTATGTAACTATGAAGGTCGAAGTAGCCCATTCGATGGTAGAAGTAGCCCAAAAAACACTTCGAAATTCGAAGTTTTTTTACTTCGAATCCTTCACTCGAGCTTCATGAATCGGCCCCCTTGTGTCACCGTTTTCTAATATTGAAGTGTTTAGTGTAATTAAATAAACTGTTCTAAATTGAAACATTTAGTTGATACATTTCTTATCTTTGTCCCTGCTGAGCAGAATCTCTGGGTTTTATTACAGGCAGCTGTTAGAATCGATAAAATTGTTACTAATACTCCAGAGATGCTGCTGAGAAATGTATCAACTCAATGTTGCAAAATTGTAACAGTTTAGAGTCTGCACCTGAATTACTGAGCTGCCGGGGGATCTGCAACCTTGGCTCTCCAGCTGTTAAGGAACTACAAGTCCCACAATGCAATGGAGTCTAATGAAGGAGTCTAAAGGCAAATGCATTGTGGGACTTGTAGTTCCTTAACAGCTGGAGAGCCAAGGTTGCAGATCCAGACCAGACTCAAACACCAGAGACACGAACATTCAACTTTATACTATTTTGGATAAACTGTGAAAAATAAATAATGGAAAGTAATTGAGAAAAAGTCTTTATTTCTGTTGAACAATCTGAAAACAACTGAACTGAAAAAAGTGTTTGGAAGGTGAACAACCCCTTTAAGGAATGAAAATTAAAGAAAGATCCATTATCTGGAAAACCCCAGGTCCCCAGCATTCTGGATAACGGGTCCTATACCTGTATAGGAAATTCAAGTGTCTCATGAAATAACCCACTTGCCAAGGAGGCTTAAATATCTCCCCGGCTTTCTGCAATATCCTTCATATCACATGAATAAATGTAACTCATTCTCACATTTCTATTTAATACTCACCAAAAGAGAAGAGTTATCACAAGCCTGCAGGCACATACTTCTCTCACATTAATGTAGCGTATCATTAGCCATTAGGGTTATAAATCAAGGGAAAAGCACTGAGGGCATCATTACATTACAGGCAGCATTTTATGCTATGGATTTCAATGAAGTCATGTACAGGCATAGACAAAATAATGGAAAGCCTTTCATAAAGGACCATGTGTATATACAAAATCTCCATGCTCAACAGTTTTAAAAGGGTTGTTCACCTTTAAATGAGCTTTTAGTATGATGTAGAGTGCTATTCTTAGACAACTTGTAATTGGTTTTAATTTTTTATTATTTGTAGTTTTTGAGTTATTGGAGCTTTTTATTCAGCATCTTGCTAATTTAAGCAATCTGGTTGCTAGGGTCCAAATTACCCTAGCAACCATGCACTGATTTGAATAAGAGACTGGAATATGAATAGGAGAGGCCTGAATAGAAAGAGGAGTAATAAAAAGTAACAATACATTTGTAGCCTTACAGAGTATTTGTTTTCTTGGTTGTTCATCTTTAAATGAACTTTTAGTATGATAAAGAGAGGGATATTCATTTTTTTATTATTTGTGGTTTTTGGGTTATTTAGCTTTGTATTCAGCAGCTCTCCAGTTTGAAATCTCAGCAATATGGTTGCTAAGGTCCAAATTACCCTAGCAACCATGCACTGATTTGAAAGACTGGAATATGAATTGGAGAGGCCTGTATAGAAAGAGGAGTAATAAAAAGTAACAATACATTTGTAGCCTTACACAGTATTTGTTTTCTTGGTTGTTCATCTTTAAATGAACTTTTAGTATGATATACATTTTTTTTATTATTTGTGGTTTTTGGGTTATTTAGCTTTGTATTCAGCAGCTCTCCAGTTTGAAATCTCAGCAATATGGTTGCTAAGGTCCAAATTACCCTAGCAACCATGCACTGATTTGAATAAGAGACTGGAATATGAATAGGAGAGGCCTGAATAGAAAGATGAGTAATAAAAAGTAGCAATAACAATACATTTGTAGCCTTTCAGAATATGTTTTTTAGATGGGGTCAGTGACCCCCATTTGAAAGCAGGAATGAGGCACAAGAAGAATGCAAATAATTTAAAAAAACTAGAAAAAATGAATGCTGCAAATTACCAATTCTATAACATACTAAAAGTTAACATAAAGGTGAACCACCCCTCAGCGATCCTCATTTGAGAGCTGGAACGATTTAAAAGGAGGCAAATAAATAAAAAAAAAACTTTAAAAAAAATAAACAACGAAGACCAATTGAAAAGTTGTTTAGAATCAGCCATTCTATACATATTAAAAGTTCACTTAAAGGTGGGTCGTCCCTTTAAGATATAGTGAACTAGATGACCATGACATGGATAGGGCTCCCAGGTGTCCAATGTGGACTAAGGGCCAGTAACTTGTAACTATTTGCATCTAGATTGCCTCTTTTTTACCCATGAGCCACACTCAAATATAAAACCGTTTGGGGAGCCACAGAAGTAAGAAAAAAAATCCATTCAAAATCTCCATGCTCAACTTTAAATGAACTTTTAGTATGATGTAGAGCAGGGATCCCCAACCTTTTTCACCCGTGAGCCACATTCAAATGTAAGAAGGGTTGGGGAGCAACACAAAGATGAAAATAGTTCCTGAAGATGCCAAATAAGGGCTGTGATAAGCTAATCGGTAGCTTTATGTGGACTGCTAGCCTGCAGGGGGCTCTGTTGGAGTAAAGCTGTATCTTCATGCCTCCAAAATGTGAATTTAAGCCAGGAATTTCAATATGGGCACTCGCCTCCACCAGGATTAACATCAATGGGAGTGAAGAGCAGCATGTTGTTTGCCACTGGTTGGGGATGACTGGGCTATACCCTACCATAACCTATACTGATAACATAGAAGTCTTGCAGGAACTGTCTCTCTGGGGAAACACTACCTACTTTTGTTTAAAAAATAAATAAAAAAAGTGACAATACCTCAATACCAAATTAATTAAGGTACATGGGAACAAAAGCTTTTCCCAGCTGCCCCAGTCATGTGACTTGTACCTGCACTTTAGGATGGAATTACTTTTTGGCAAGCTGTTATTTCTTCTACTTAAAGGGATCCTGTCATCGGAAAACAGGTTTTTTTCAAAACGCATCAGTTAATAGTGCTACTCCAGCAGAATTCTGCACTGAAATACATTTCTCAAAAGAGCAAACAGATTTTTTTTATATTCAATTTTGAAATCTGACATGGGGCTAGACATTTTGTCAATTTCCCAGCTGCCCCAGTCATGTGACTTGTGCCTGCACTTTAGGAGAGAAATGCTTTCTGACAGGCTGCTGTTTTTCCTTCTCAATGTAACTGAATGTGTCTCAGTGGGACATGGGTTTTTACTATTGAGTGTTGTTCTTAGATCTACCAGGCAGCTGTTATCTTGTGTTAGGGAGCTGCTATCTGGTTACCTTCCCATTGTTCTTTTGTTTGGCTGTTGGGGGGGGGGGGGTACAGCAGTAAAGAGTGATCGAAGTTTATCAGAGCACAAGTCACATGACTTCGGGCAGCTGGGAAATTGACAATATGTGTAGCCCCGTGTCAGATTTCAAAATTGAATATAAAAAAATCTGTTCGCTCTTTTGAGAAATGGATTTCAGTGCAGAATTCTGCTGGAACAGCACTATTAACTGATGCATTTAAAAAAAATGTTTTTTCCCATGACAGTATCCCTTTAATGTAACTGAATCAGCCTCAGTGGGACATGGCTTTTACCATTAAGTGCTGTTCTTAGATCTTCCAGGGAGCCGTTATCTTGTGTTAGAGATGCTATCTGGTTAACTTCCCATTGTTCTGTTGTTTGGCTGCTGGGGGGGGGGAGATATCACCCCAACTTGCAGTAAAGAGTGATTGAAGTTTATCAAAGCACAAGTCACATGACTGGAGGCAGCTGGGAAATTGACAATATGTCTAGCCCCATGTCAGATTTTAAAATTAAATATAACAAAATCTGTTTGTTCTTTTGAAAAAGGGATTTCAGGGCATAATTCTGCTGGAGCAGCACTATTAACTGATGCGTTTTGAAAAAAAAACATGTTTTCCCATGACAGTATCCCTTTAATGAACCATGCAGTCTCTCACAAAAACCCTCTGAGATCTCATTGTCAGGAATGGGCACCACACTATAATCATGCTTAGCAATTTCTGTGCGGTAAGCTAAGCATGATGGGATATTTGCTTAATAAACTCATGAAGCACCCATGCGGATGGTTATCTGTATGTGCCTGATTTGCAGATCTACAGTCACTTTTATCTTCAAATGGAAATATCTTATGGTTAAAACGGCAAGCTTTTAACTTGTGTTTTTTTCCATCAGATGCAGAAACAAAAGGTATTATGGAAAATAAAACATGCCATCCAAATCGGATCAAAAGTTACATCTAGAATGAAGCATAATGGGCTCTCCTAGATAAAAACTCCACTTTTTTCCCCACAGTAACTAAAAACAATACAGAACTCATTATAAGCTGGCTATAGTATTACAATGATACTTTACAAAAAAATCTTAGGGTCGCCAACGGGTCCGGATTGAGCACTTATGCTCTCCCCACCCACAACCTAGCACTGATGGCTTCCGGCCCCTAAATTTGTAGACTCTCACCGCCCCTTTTTTGACATCACTGCGGGTCGGAACGGCGGGCTGATCCGGGTTCGGGTTGGGAGGGGGTGGGTTAGGGTTGGGTCGAGAATTTCTCGACCCGCACGCCACAATCCTGTATGTAGCTTTAGATAAACAAAGTCCACATTACATTGGCTTAAAGGAGAACTTTATGAATGAAATTAATATGGATAAAAATGCAATATTTTATATAATGAACTTAGTGCGTCAGTCTACGGTTTCAGCTTGTCAATAGCAGCAATGATCCAGGACTTCAAACTTGTCACAGGGGGTCACCATCTTGGAAAGTGTCTGTGACACTCACATGCTCAGTGGGCTCTGATTGGCTGTTGAGAAGCTAAGCTTAGGGGTCGTCACTAATTATCCAGCAGAAAATGATGTTGGCCTGTAATATAAGCTGATGCTACAGGGCTGATTATTAAATTCTGATGTTAGTTGCACTGGTTTCTGTGCTGCCATGTAGTAATTATCTGTATTAATTACTAATCAGCCTTATATTGTGACATTTATATTCTATGTGTACTGTATATTTTGAGTTTGTCCCTCAACATGCACAGAGCATGTGCAGTGAATCAACAGAAAATAAGACGGGGAGCTACTGGGGCATCTTTGGAGGTACAGATCTTCCCTGCTAAAGGGCTGCAGTTGTCTTGGGCTGGTACATAAGCCCAAAACATAATGTACAACATTTCTTGCTACTTCTTTAGTTAAGCTGGAGTTCTCTTTTAAATGGGTAGTATGCCTTTCTATTAAAGTGGACCTGTCACCCAGACATAAAAATCTGTATAATAAAAGTCCATTTCAAATGAAACATGAAATCCAATTTCTATTTTTTATTAAAGCATTCATAGCTGTTGTAAACTCATTTAAACATCTGAGCTGTCAATCAAATATTGTCTGCCCCTCCTCTATGCCATGGGCATAGAGGCGGGGCAGGCAATTACTTTCACTTTCCATTCAGCACTTCCTAGATGTCACTGCTCTCCACACATTCCCCCATTCTCTTTACCATTTAATTGTGTAACCAGGGCATGGAAATGGACAGGGGGTCCCCCATTCTGGTGCACAAACAAGATTCTGAGATGATACAAGGCTTTCCTTAAAAACAGTGTCCACAAAATGGCTGCTGCCTGCTTGCTATCAATTTGAATTCCCAGACTGAAGGAAACAAGATTCAAATAATTTATATAGTGTAATTAAAGTTAATTTTGCTTGACTAATGTGAAAAAATAGAATTTTGAATAATTTTTTTGGGTGACGGGTCCCCTTTAACTTAGTATGATGTAGACATTTGATATTCTGACACAATTTACAATTGGTTTTGAATTGTATGGTTTTTCAGTTAAGTTTTTTGTTCAGCAGAAATACCACTTGGTATTTCAGTAGCTATTAAACAATACAAAAAACTATAAAATCCACATTATTATATGACAACACAGGACCCAGTGCAGTCTGCATATTCTGATTATTAATCAGTCTCGCTGTATCGGCTTCTGGCAGATATTATTTGACTTGTGCTCTTTTGATCATTTATGACGATCCCTAAGCAGCCCAGACCACACTGAGCATGTGCACTGTCTTAGTCTTGCAAAGATGTCACCCAAAACAATTATTCCAAATCCTATTTTATCACATTAGTCAAGCAAAATGAACTTTAATTACACTGTTTAAATGATTTGAATCTTGTTTCCTTCAGTCTGGGAATTCAAAATGATAGCAAGCAGTCAGCAGCCATTTTGTGGACACTGTTTTTAAGGAAAGCCTTGTATCATCTCAGAATCTTGTTTGTGCACCAGAATGGGGGACGCGATGTCCATTCCCATGCCCTGGCTACACAATTAAATGGTAAAGAGAACGGGGGGAATGTGGAGAGAGCAGTGAAATGTAGGAAGTGCTGAATGGAAAGTGAAAGTAATTGTATGCCCCACCTCTATGCCCCATGGCATAGAGGAGGGGCAGACAATATTTGATTGACAGCTGAGATTTTTAAATGAGCTTACAGCAGCTATGAATGCTTAAATAAAAAATAGAAATTGGATTTCATGTTTAATTTGAAAAGGACTTTTATTATACAGATTTTTGTGTCTGGGTGAAAGCTCCACTTTAACAAAGTTACAAGATGGTGACCCCCTGTGGCCAAATTTGAAAGCATAAATTATTTGTTTGATTAGGCTTGTGGTGCCGTAAATTCATGCTTATGTTTAGTATACAAAAATACAGCATTTCTAGCCTTATTCTATTTTAGACTTTAATTCCCCTTTAAAGGTGAACCACCCCTTTAAGAAAATAAAATTGTGATACATAGTAACATAGTAAGTTAGGTAGAAAAAAGACACACGTCCATCAAGTTCAACCTTTTAACTCTATTTTAACCTGGCTAACTGCCAGTTGATATAGCCTAGGCATAACTTCCACACCACAACTGAGGGCTTCTCTTGCTAGTACACTGTGTGTTGTTGCAATGAATCCTATTTAAACTATAGCTTCCCAATTTTGACTCCTCTCATTGAATCCCAACGGGGAGTTCAAAAGAAAGAGGTTTAGTAGGTGCAATGATTATAAAGGATGATATTATACAGATGCAGAGTTATATATAGATATGTGAACAGATATTAATGAGAGATTAATGAGAGATTTTAGTTACAGTAAGCAAAAGTTATGTTTCAGTTAGGATTGCCTTTAATCCTGTGTCTTTGTGCATTCTAGGTTTGTATGTTTACATCGTGGCGCCCCCACAATTAGGCACAGCCTGGTTATACTTCTATGAAAAATAAACAGTTGGTAAGAATACTGTATAGACTTGGATAAACCCATTATAGGCTGGAGATGTGCTCAGCTGCACAAAGACTGCTATAAGGGAACATATTCACAGGCAAACAAATGAGCAACAGCTATTGGAAAAGAAATGCTGGTGGGATCTTAAAGGAGAACTAAACAATACAATTGAATATGGCTACAAATGCCATATTTTATATAGTGAACTTCTTGCACCAGTCTAAAGTTTCAGCTTGTCAATAGCAGCAATGATCCAGGACTTCAATCTTGTCACAGGGGGTCACCATCTTGGAAAGTGTCTGCGACACTCACATGCTCAGTGGGCTCTGAGCAGCTGTTGAGAAGCTTAACTTAGGGGTCGTTGCAAATTATCAATCAGAAAATGTGGTTGGCCTGTTATATAAGCTGATGCTACAGGGCTGATTATTAAATTATCATGCTAGTTGCACTGGTTTCTGTGCTGCCATGTACCGTATATACTCGAGTATAAGCCGACCCGAGTATAAGCCGAGGTACCTAATTTTACCTACGAAAACTGGCAAAACTTATTGACTCTAGTATAAGCCTAGACACAACTACAGCCCTGTCTCCCAGCAGCGCACATTCTGCCAAAGCGACCCCCCCATCGATCAACCGGACTTCTTTGCAAAGTTGATGGTGACAGAGAATTGCCAAACGGATTACTGTGTGCATTGTCCCACTGTCCCACTACCATGTGCAGAGGGTGCTGTTTGATATTGCCATCACTGTTAATCTTTCATATAACCAACAGAGGGCGCTGTGTGATATGGCAGTCACTGTTATTCTTTCATATAACCAACAGAGGGCTCTGTGTGATATTGCAGTCACTGTTATTCTTTCATATAACCAACAGAGGGCGCTGTGTGATATTGCAGTCACTGTTATTCTTTCATATAACCAACAGAGGGCGCTGTGTGATTTTGCAGTCACTGTTATTCTTTCATATAACCAACAGAGGGCGCTGTGTGATATTGCAGTCACTGTTATTCTTTCATATAACCAACAGAGGGCGCTGTGTGATATTGCAGTCACTCTTATTCTTTCATATAACCAACAGAGGGCGCTGTGTGATATTGCAGTCACTGTTAATCTTTCATATAACCAACAGAGGACACTGTGTGATATTGCAGTCACTGTTATTCTTCCATATAACCAACAGATGGTGCTGTGTGATTTTGCAGTCACTGTTATTCTTCCATATAACCAACAGATGGCACTGTGTGATATTGCAGTCACTGTTATTCTTTCATATAACCAACAGAGGGCGCTGTGTGATATTGCAGTCACTGTTATTCTTTCATATAACCAACAGAGGGCGCTGTGTGATATTGCAGTCACTGTTATTCTTTAATATAACCAACAGAGGGCGCTGTGTGATATTGCAGTCACTGTTATTCTTTAATATAACCAACAGAGGGCGCTGTGTGATATTGCAGTCACTGTTAATCTTTCATATAACCAACAGAGGGCACACTGTTATTCTTTCATACAACCAACAGATGGCGCTGTGTGATTTTGCAGCCACTGTTATTCTTTCATATAACCAACAGAGGGCATTGTGGGATATTGCAGTCTCTCCCCAAGTGAACTGTTGGTATAGGAATGATTAAAAGTGACTGCAATCTCAGCTACTCGGGTCAGGTACCGCTGACCCAAGTATAAGCCGAGGTAGACTTTTTAAGCACATTTTGGATGCTGAAAAACTCGGCTTATACTCGGGTACGGTAGTAATTATGTGTATTAATTACTAATCAGCTTTATACTGTGACATTTATATTTTATGTGTACTGTATATTGTGAGAGGGTCCCTAAGCTCAGTAAGTGACAGCAGCACAGAGCATGTGCAGTGAATCAGCAGAAGAGAAGATGGGGGGCTAATAGGGCATCTTTGGAGACACAGATCTTTACTGCTAAAGGGCTGTGGTTGCCTTGGGCAGGTACAGAGGCACAAAACATCTTGTACAACATTTCTAGCCTACTCCTTTAGTTAGGCTTTAGTTCTCCTTTAAGTCTGTGTATGTAAATCATGCTCATCACTGCATGCTGTTCCAGCACTGAATACAAGAATGAGAGGCAGTCTGTGCGGGGCTGCATGATATAAATGCCAGGGCACATATAAAAGGCTACAGAATTGCATTATAGGCATGACAGCCCATATTACTAAAAGCCTTTTCAGCCGGACTCCCCTGTCTGTCCCTGGAGAGTGTATGGAGTTTGTCCAGCCTGTAATGCAAGAGGCTGCTCATCCCTGGCACAAAAGCTGCAAGGCAATGACATGATCCGGGTATAGGAGATCCACTATATAAAGCTATTCTCTGGGGCCTTTCAATGGCAGCTATCTGTGACTGTTACGCAGATCTGCACATAGTATAATAGGGTAGAAATGAGTGTACTGGCAAAGATGTTACATACACGGTTCAAACAGAAAGAAAGAATACAGGTAGCTAGTGAATAATGACTGGAGATATGTGACGTCAAGGCAACAAAGGAGCATTAGGCCTCTTTCTATTGCTGCTGCGCACAGCCTGCAGGGCTATTATACCGTATATCTACAGCCCAGCAGAATTCTGGCCCAGGGTGGAGGTAGCCATTTATACAAGAGATGCGTCAGCTTTGTTTTCTTTTATTTGGAGGACCATTTGCTACAGCTCATTAGGATCCTGATCGTTACAGTGGTATAATACCAAATGCACAAAGATGCCAACTTGTGCCCTTTAAAGGGATGTTCACCTTGAAATGAACTGTTCGTATGATCAAAAGAAGGATATTCTGAGACAATTTGCAATTGGTTTTCATTATTTATCATTTTTGGTTTTTGAGTTATTTAGCTTATTATTCAGCAGCTCCCCAGTTTGCCGTTTCAGCAGTCTGGTTGCTAGGGTCTAAATTACTCTGGCGACCATACACTGATTTAAATAAGAGACTGGAATATGAATAGGAGAGGGGCTGAATATAAAGACGAGTCATAAAAAGTAGCAATAACCATAAATATGTAGCCTTACAGAGCATTTGTTTTTAGATGAGGTCAGTGAGTCAGAATAGGCAAAAAAAAAAAAGACGACACAAAATAAACAATATCAACCAATTGAAGTTACTTAGAATTGGCCATTCTATAACATACTAAAGTTAAGTTAAAGGTGAACCACTCCTGAACTACATCTCCCAGCATCTCACTGAAGCCTGGACGACCACAGGTTCCCCTCTGTTTGGTCTAGATCAGTGATCCCCAACAAGTAGCTCGTGAGCAACATGTTGCTCTTCAACCCCTTGGATGTTGCTCTCAGTGGCCTCAAAGCAGGTGCTTAGTTTTGAATTCCAGGCTTGGAGGCAAGTTTTAGTTGTATAAAAACCAGGTGTACCGCTAAACAGAGCCTCAATGTAGGTTGACAAACCACATAGGGGCTACCAAATGGCCAATCACAGCCCTTATTTGGCACCCCAAGAACATTTTTCATGCTGGTGTTGCTCCCCAACTACTTTTACTTCTGAATGTTGCTCACGGGTTCAAAAGGTTGGGGATCCCTGGTCTAGATCATGTCTCTCAATTGGTCACTATACCTATGCTACATTTTTGCAACCTGATTTAAAGGATAACTAAAGCTGCCATAATACCTTTGCTCCCCCCTCCAGGGACATCCAACCCCCATTCTGAAAGGCACCACTGGGAATACCCTAAACTTCTCCATTTGTTGTACTTTGTTCTGAAAAGTAGAGTAGCACAGCAGGGGTTGGGGGCTCCACCTAGCAATAACCATAAATATGTAGCCTTACAGAGCATCTGTTTTTAGATGGGGTCAGTGACCCCCATGTGCAAGCTGGAAAGAGTCAGAAGAAGGTGGCAAATAATCAAAAACTATAAAATATCTTGAATTATCTACTGTTTTGCGGTTCTTCAACATGAGACATGTTCCTCATCCATGCTGCGATCCTGAGAGCAACAGCATGAGCCACTGGTTGTACTAGATGAACACAGTTAGGTTGAGGAAGCATGTGCTAATGATTTCCCTAACCATCTTATTCAAGCGAGTCAGTGATATGGAATGAGCCACCGCCAGACAGCATTATCAAGTTGTTTGCAGCAGAAAAAACAGATTTATTATCCCTGAATCCGACTTTACCACAAGGGTTAGGTTTCTGGGCTACGGGGTTTGTAATAAAATTACAGGCTGTCCATTCTCTGGAGACAAACTGCAGCCATTAGCTCCATGCTTAGGCTGTGAGCCCTGGAAAAGCTGGCTGCTCTGTACATAACCAGAGAAGTCTACATCATGGCTAGGCCACAAACAGCCCAAACTGCTTTGAACATTATAGGGGGAACTATCTTGAAAATGAAAATGTAATATAAGCTTCTGCATTCTGAAATAATAATATCTAAATATAATCAACTAAATATTCTGTAACCTTTCTGAAACAATTAAGTTCATCTTCACTATCCCCCTCAGTTGGGTGTCAGGTAGTTATTGACAGTTAGATCCAATATATCATCTCCTTTTGCCTAGAAGATGTATTAGAGCTCCCTCTATTAAAATCACCAGACACCATGTCTCTCTACATGCAGAATTTGTGCCAAAGGCAGTTATTTTGTTAGATTTTGTTTGTACTGGAATCAGTTACTTAAAGTGAGCTCTAATTCATCTGCTAGGAAAGGAAGCCTTCCCTACAAAATATATTAGATCATTCATCTGACACCCAACTGCTGCATGAAGACAGAATAAAGAGAAACAGATGCTAAAAGAGGAATAGTGAATATAAATTTTCAGAAACCATGCCGAATTTTTAATTGATTGTATTTATAAAGTTTCTTACTTCAGTATGAGGACGCTTATATTAAATGTTCATTTTCGCGATAGTTCCCCTTTAAAGGCACATCAAGGTTTTTTTTTTTTTATAAATGTTTGGCTGTTAGAATTTGTAAATCATAAAAGAAGGTGTACAACTGGTAGATTACTCACTTTTGTTCCATAAAAGTTACCCAGAGACACAATAAAAATAAATAAAAAAAAATTATATTTATATATCTAGCTCATACTACATGAAGAATCCGCACTCTCAGGAAAATAATCATTCTGCTTAATCAAAGGGGGTTGTTTGCCTTTAAGTCAACTTTTAGCATAGAATGTGCTATGCTTAGCAAATTCTCAATTGGTCTTCATTTTTTAAAATAGTTTTCGAATTGTGTTCTTCCTCTAACCTCTTTCCCACTGTCAGATGGGAGGCCCTAGCCACAACAGCCACAAAAAACAACTGCTATATGAAGCTACAATTTTTATTTACAACTTATATTTCTATTTGGGCTCTCTCCTATTCACATTCTAGTCTTCCATTTAAACCGCTGCCTGATTGTTATGGTAAACTGGACCATAGCAGCCAGATAAGTGCTTCAAATGATGCTCAACGTGAATGTCTACATCATACTAAATGTTATGGTGAACCGCCACCTTTAACTTTTGGCAGGAGAGAGAAGATTTGGCTACGTAGAGTTTATGTGGTTTTAAGTAAATAATGAAACAATCCAGTGAGCTAGCCAATCACTATTTTGGGTAAAAGGTGACACCAAGACCCAAAAAAAGTGTTGGAAAACATGGATTTACATGTACATGTACATAAGGCCTAACGACAGCCTAGCTGGCATTCGGTATTATTATCCTTAATATGTTTTAATCTCGTATTTAATTATATTATAAGGGGTTGTTCAACTTTAAATTAACTTTTAGTATGATGTAGAGCAGTGATCCCCAACCAGTAGCTCGTGAGCAACATGTTGCTCTCCAACCCCTTGGATGTTGCTCTCAGGGTCCTCAAAGCAGGTGCTTATTTTTGAATTCCAAGCTAGAAATCAAGTTTTAATTGCATAAAAACTAAGTGAAGTGCCAAACAGAGCCTCCTGTAGACTGCCAGTCCTCATAGGGGCTAGCAAATAGCCATTCACAGCCCTTATTTGGCACCCAAGGGACTTTTTCATGCTTGTGTTGCTCTCCAACTCTTATTACATTTGAATGTGGCTCACTGGTAAAAAAGGTTGGGGACCTCTTATGTAGAGAGTGATATTCCGAGACATTTTGTAATTGCTTTTCATTCTTTATTATTTGTGGTTATTGAGTTATTTAGTTTTTATTCAGCAGCTCCCCAGTTTGCAATTTCAGCAATCTGGCTGCTAGGGTCCAAATTACCCTAGCAACCATGCACTGATTTAAATAAGAGACTGGAATATGACTAGGAGAGGGTCTGAATAGAAATGTCAGTACAGGTATATGATGCATTATCCGGAAACCCGCAATCCAGAAAGCCCTGAATTACAGAAAGGCCAACTCACATAGACTCCACTTTATCCAAATAATCCAAATTTTTAAAAATGATTTCCTTTTTCTCTGCAATAATAAAACAGCACCTTGTACTTGGTACCAACGAAGACCTTATTGGAGGTAAAACCAGCCTATTGGGTTTATTTAATAATTACATGATTTTCTAGTGGACTTAAAGGGGTTGTTCACCTTCAAACAACTAGTTCAGATAGATCACCAGAAATAATGACTTTTTCCATTTGCTTTCTATTTTCTATAGGTCACAGTTTTTATAATATTAAAGTGTATATTGGCATTTTTTCACCTTCTACAGCAGCGCTGGGTGGGGGGTCGCTGACCCCGTTACTAATACTCCAGAGATGCTGCTGAGAAATGTATCAACTCAATGTTTCAAAATTGTAACAGTTCAGAGTCTGCGCCTGAATTACTGAGCTGCCAGACTCAAACACCAGAGACACGAACATTCGACTTTATACTTAGATTTTGGAAAAACTGTGAAAAATAAATAATGGAAAGTAATTGAGAAAACGTCTTTATTTCTGGGGAACAATCTGGAAACAACTGAACTGAAAAAAAGTGTTTGGAAGGTGAACAATCCCTTTTACGGCATGAAGATCCAAATTACGGAAAGATCCTTTATCTGGAAAATCCCAGGTCCTAAGCATTCTGGATAATAGGTCCCATACCTGTAATAAAAAGTAGCAATAACAATAGCATTTGTAACTTTACAGAGCATTTGTTTTTTTTAGATGAGGTTAGTGACCCCCATTTGAAGGCTGGAAAGAGTGAAGGCCAATTGAAAAGTTGCTTAAAATTAGCCATTATATAACATACTAAATGCTAACGCTAAATCCATTCATTCTTAAAGTTATCTAATGTATCTGCCAGTGTAACCCCTTAATTCCACAACTTCACTGGGGTGACGTCAGCACAATATACAGGATGTGATTATCCCACGTACTAAATATATATATATATATATATATATGCTACAGTGTAGTGTATTCTAATAAAACAACCATTTATCAGTATATTTAGCAGGCAGCAGTGGATAAGTGGCTGGCTTTATCATTTTAATGGCTTTATTGCCTATAGAGGTGTATTTCAGGCATAAAAATACTAACTGCTCTGTTTAACTGAATTGCTTTTCCCATAAACTGAACACAGGCACCTTTTCTCCCAAACAGCCCCTCTCTCTGCCATAAACTGACCTTTACAACAGGCTAGTGTGTTTATTCTCGGATATCCCCAACCTCATACAAAGCCACTGAGCTGAAAATCAAGTGGGAAAATTCCCCATTGGATTCTCAATTTGAAAAAACTTCGCAGACCTGCAGTTGTGTGTATTTGAAGCCAGGGAAACCATTAATTTCATATAGCTTATAGTTCATACAACTTTGATTTGTCTGTTTGTTTGATCGGAGTCCTTTTCTGTTAGCAGCAATTCACGTTAGGGTACTACTAAATGCCAAATTGTCTTGAAAATATTCATAACTTATTTCCATAATCTACTTCATTATGTATTTTTTTTATAGTTTTTTTTTTAAATTATTTGCCTTCTTCTTCTGACTCTTTCCAGTTTTCAAATGGGGGTCACTGACCCCATCTAAAAAACAAATGCTCTGTAAGGCTACAAATGTATTGCTACTTTTTATTACTCGTCTTTCTACTCAGGCCTCTCCTATTCATATTCCAGTCTCTCATTCAGTGTATGTTGCTATGGTAATTTGAACCTTAGCAACCAGATTGCTGAAATTGCAAACTGAAGAGCTTCTGAAAAAAAGCTAAATAAAATTAAAACCAATTGTAAACTGTCTCAGAATCTCATTCTACATCATGTTAAAAGTGAACTCAAAGATGAACAACCCTTGTAATGACTTAACCATATATTTACTTGCATGCAATGAACTGATAAACTATTTTAGAATAGAATGGAATGGGGACATTATCACCTTATATCAGTGGCTGTTAGGATTTGTTTTCAGTTTCAGGGCCAACATTACAAGAAATCAAATAAAATTATTAAGGAAAATACGGATATATCAATCATTTGGCTACAGCTTCAAGAATGACTACTTCAATCTAGGCTTTTAGGTGTATCTAGGAGAATAAGCCCAAATCAGACTTTAATTGGCCTTCAGGCTGAGCCCCTTTCTACTTATCCTGGCCATCTCCAGTGTTTGGGAGCCACTTCCACATACTGTTACACAAATCAATACAGAAGAGAGAGAAGATTTGGCTACGTAGAGTTTATGTGGTTTTAAGTAAATAATGAAACAATCCAGTGAGCTAGCCAATCACTATTTTGGGTAAAAGGTGACACCAAGACCCAAAAAAAGTGTTGGAAAACATGGATTTACTGTCCTTTTCAAGTTATAGCCTCAAATCCCCATTTGTTCTATTATACCTCAACATTGCAGCCTAATTATTTGCTTATCGGAGAACAATGAGAGAGATTTGAAAACAAACCAATAAATATTTTTAGGCCCCCAAATATGTGAAATAGTTGGCTCACGGGATTTAAAATGTTGGACAGCACTGCTTTATGGAAATCCCCCCCCCCAACTTGGGATAAAGTGCAGCTGCTTTGGCAAAGGTGTTTCACTCCCCATGGGCTTGTGGTGGTTTTGCAATTTATGAAATGTATACATTTTTGATTTTTTGCAATTCCCATGTACAGTAACTGATACAGTACCTGAATCACCAAACATTAGGCAGCTCGGACATTTTGTATGTATATCTGGCACTTTAAAAAAGATAAACATTGTTCTGATGCCACAGCTGAGCCTATACTGCCTATTATTTACTTATTATATAGAAGAATCCTGCTGAACTGTGGGGAACCGCAGGCAGGCAACAGCTCAAACAATGAGATACTCTGAACAAAATACCAGAATATTTTATAAACAAAGGATGTTCTTAATTATACTCCACATATAAATCTAAACACTTTTTAATTTTGTTTCATTGTACAGGTTCAAAAAAATTAGCAACAAGAGTGAATATTGGGGTTAACACATTTTTATACAACTAAAATCCAGAATAAATGTGGCCTATTTGTTCAGCATTAGCAGACAGGACTGCTGTACTACTTTCCAAAACCAGAAGTCCCTCCAGCATGGACCTATTTCTCCATACCCCAGGTGAAGCACACAGGCAACATGCCACATGGGCACGGTAACTTGAAATCTAAAGAGGGGGACACACTGGAATATTCCTGAGCATAAGTGGGGACTGCAAGTGGGTTGAGTGGTGCATAAAAGCTGGCTGTAAGACTATCGTAGCCACAGTGGAAAACGTATTATTCTATGCCTTAGAAGATATTCTTTAAAGTTTAGAGCTCAAAAATTTAAATCAAGTAAGTTTTTGTAACCTAGAAGAAAGACTATGGGGGTTATGTAATAAAAGACACTGGTCACATCTCATTGGTTGCTATGGGTTACTGCTCCAGGGCAAACTTAGTGCTTTTTATTACATATTGGTGTATATCTATGTACATACATGTTTTATATAATCTTCCCATTATTTTATATTCTCCAGTGCATGATAACACAGCAGCAATAATCTTGCATAAGAGGTTGAGGTACTTACCTGCAGTAATAGGCTTTTTAAAGGAATAGCTTTTATGTTCCACGTGGGTGTTTGTGACCCGGGAAATGGGAAGTCTTATCAATCCACAAAGACTATCAGTATTAGTTCCTGTGTCTTCGCCAAAGGAATATCGGGAGTTACACCAAGGCAGATGCCCAATCATTCCACTGGGTGGGAAGGAGCTTTGAGACACCAAGAGTTCCTCACAGGGCACTGGCTGTGAAAACAATTCATCTTTTGGGTACATGGAAAAATCACAATACCCACTATACGGTAATCCACTTTGGCCATACGGTATACAAGTCCCATCTAAGGATGTTAGATCGGAAGGGTGGCACAGACATACACAATCAGTGCGACTGCCTGGAACTGGCAAATGATGAAGCTGCTGCATTGGGAAAGAGGGCTGCTGGAAGTCCTGTTTAGGGGTGGGAGACTTCTCACCTGGTCTCCCATATTCTGGCTTCATAGAAGCTTGCCCCCCCATTAAAGGCAGTCTGTGGTACAAGGATTCTGAGCCATCATAGTTGCTGGAAGACCGTTCCACTTGAACACCCTCCGTTTTCCCAGAAGACTTGGAAGAGTTGCGATGCTCTGGTTTCAAAAACCCATTGTCACCTCCTTCTTGCCGTCCATGGTGGTCCTCAACTTTTCTATGCAACAGTTCCTTTTTGGACCGGACACAATTTTTCTTGTGTGATTTATTGGGTTTTAGCTTGGACTTTGAACAGCCAGTGATAGATCTACTAGTATCCCCATCCAATTTGCTCCTCTGCTTTAGAGGATGGTCTCTTTCATTTGTAAGCTTTAAGAATGCTACAGCATTGAGGCTTGCTAGTCTTTTTGGAGCAGGAGAATAGGGGACCACTTTATCCTCCACCTTCACATCGCTTTCAAATACTTCATCGGGTGACTGGCTGGAAACCATGCATCTCTGCCTGCTCCTTTTGCTGTGCAGATGACAGTTTGGCTTTTTTAAGATAGTCCAATCTTCATCTGATATGCCATTTTCACTAGCTTTCCCCAAATCCTTCCTAATCTTTCGAGAACACCCATCGTCTCTTTCAAATAGCAAGTTATTCACAGCTTCTGCATTTAGAGAAGCCAACCTTCGCTTCCGGGGCTCAGGAAAATCATGAATTTTATCCATGCTGGATGTGACCCCAGAGTATCTCTTTCCTTTCGAAGTAACCCTTTGTGTTTTGGAAGAATGGCCAGTATGGACTTTCAGCGTGCCAAAGTCATCCACCCAACAAGAGATATTTGGTTGGGCCCCACTTTGACCCTCCCTAATACATGATCCAGCAACATCCTCCAGTCTGGTGAGGACAACAGTACATGTCTTTTCATTCACGGCTGGCGACAGCCGTCTCCGCAGTGGGTATGCTTTTCGTATATCCTGGCTTAATATTCCTCTGGCCACATTGGAAATCCTTGATTGGCAAGCTAAGTCTTTGAAAGCTCTTGGACCTGTGCAACCTGCTTGGGTGGTATCCATCATAAAACCCACTGTCCACACCACTTAGGTCTGCAAGTCTAGAAGTTCTTTCTCAGTAGAAAATATAATACTCCTTTTCAAGCATGATTGCCGTGTATACCTGTAGGAAAAAGGAAATAATTAATAACCGTTGCATACACAATGTCCCACTGTAGACTGAAAGATCTGAATGTACTTTCTACAGTGTACAGTCCTCAGCTTTGCTTCCTGCTATACCCACCACCAAATTAAGACCTTACGTAGTTCGATCGGGTTGAAAAAAGACCAATGTGGATCAAATTCAACCCCTCCAAATAAAACCCAGCACCCGTACATAGACCATTTAAGAAAGGAACATAGCCAAAAAAAATCAGCTTGTATTATTATTATTAATAAAATGAATACTTATGACTAATATTAATATTAATACTCAGTGCATTGTTATTCTAAGGGCTATTCTAAGGGCTGACCCAATTCCCAGTAAGGGGTCAGGAAGAAATGGGTTTTTCGCCTTTGAATTAACTTTTATTATAATGTAGAGAGTGATATTCTGAGGCAATTTGCAATTGGTTTTCATATATTATTATTTCTAGTTTTTCAGTTATATAGCTTTTTATTCAGCAGCTTTCCAGTTTGCAATTTCAGAAATCACAAATTGATTTGAATAAGAAACTGAAATATGAATAGAAGAGGCCTGAATAGAAAGATGAGTAATAAAAAGTAGCAATAACAATACATTTGTAGCCTTACAGGGAATATGTCTTTAGGTGGGGTCAGTGACCCTGATTTGAAAGCTAGAATGAGGCAGAAGGCAGCAAATAATTAAATAACTAAAAACGTAGGCCAAATGAAAAGTTGCTTAGAATTAGCCATTCTATAACATACTAAAACTTTTTTAAATGTGGAACACCCCTTTAAGTAATATGGCGAGGGCTATGGATATTTGTTTTTTTTACCTTTCCTCTGTATCAACAACATGTTAATTGGGTAGTTCACCCTTAAATTAACCTTTTCAACTGCTCTTTTTTTTTTTTTTTTTTAAAGTGTTTTATGATTTGCTTTCCTCTTATGTCTCTTTCTAGCTTTCAAATGGGGGGGGGGGGGGTGATTAACCCCAGCTGCCCTATTAATCTTCCAGTCTCTCATCCAAACCATTCCCTGGTTGCTAGATTAAACTGGAGCCTAGCAACCAGATAGTTGCTGAAATTCCAATCTGGAGAGCTACTGGAAAATAGCTTTAATCATTCAAAAACAAAATAAAAAAACAAAAAATGGCAAAGGCAAATGCCACTGTCTACATTAGTTTAAAGGTGAACTGCCCCTTTTAAAGGAAAAATATGGAAAAAGAAATCCTTTTGACCAGCACCATAATTGTCCATTTGCTCTATTGTCTGTTCTTCCCAAAGCTTGGGGAAACAAGGGTCGTGAATCTCCAGTAAATTAAATCCGTATAAACAGAAAGAGCACCGCATTATTAAATTGTGCATGAAAAATAATGGTTCCTATGTGCATTTAACAGCATATAATTTCATATAGAGCAATGTGTACTTCAGAGTTGCTGTTCAGGTTCTATGAAAAACATATGTTTATGAGTTTAGTTGGAGGCAGGATCAGCTGAATAAATGAACGGGCTGGTTCAACACTCGCACAGGGCTAGTAAAACTATTAACCCTCGGGAGTGCTGCCTTGCCATATATTGCAGATGGAGTTTCGCAGCGCCGGGATGATCTGCTCTCTTTAATTCTCTTGCATGAGTTCGCCAATGATCTGCTGAGAAAACAAACACATCTCGTGGAGCCGCCACAGCAACACATAACCTATTTAATTACAGCTAGAAGGAACTTCGCTGTGAAAATCAAGGAGGCAATGAGACTTTAATGAAGAGTTTGAGATGAGGAGTCTCAGTGATGTAGTGTCTGCGAGCAGAACCCCGGCGTCCCCTCTCTAGGAATCTCATCTGCATGAGAGCGTTGCTAGGGGCACAAGTCTGGTAACGACGTATGTGTTGATGAAAGTGGCTGCTAGCAGCCTCCCATTGCCAGACGACAAGCAGCATGTTGCTTACATTCCCCCCATGCTTACGTTTAACCCGCCCTCTGCCTTGTGGGCTTTAGTAAAGGCACAGCATTTCTCCAATTCCTCCCCCTACCTTCTGTTGTGAATTCCTTGGAAAGTCAGCATGACTAAGAGAAGGAATTACAGTGCTCTCGGGGGGAAAAACAACCACTCACGACTCTGCTTTCACAGCCTCGGTCACATGTCACAATGCACTGTCCTACTGTCATTTCCTGTCAGGTATATGCACGGCAACATATAATGGCGACATTTTGGCAATAAACAGACCCTCCAAGGCTGGACAACCAGTGGCTTCAGGGTCCTCTGTTCAATTACCAATCAGATGTTTGCTTTCATTTTTCACACAGAATTCGACCGCCAAAAGCAGATTGCCGATTGGTTGCTATGTGTTATTTAGAACTGTGAAAGTGTTTGTCCAGAGAAGCAGATCTGCTCAGTGTCCCTGCTCCATTACATAGTAAGTTAGGTTAAAAAAGACACACGTCCATCAAGTTCAACCTTTTAAGTCTGTATATAACCTGCCTAACTGCCAGTCGATCCAGAGGAAGGCAAAAAAAACCATCTGAAGCCTCTTCAATTTGCCTCAGAGGGGAAAAAATTCCTTCCTGACTCCAAAATGGCAATTGGACCAGTCCCTGGATCAACTTGTACTATGAGCTATCTCCCATAACCCTGTATTCCCTCACTTGCTAAACACCATCCAACCCCTTCTTAAAGCTATCTAATGTATCAGCCTGTACCACTGATTCAGGGAGAGAATTCTACATCTTCACAGCTCACTGTAAAAAAAACCCTTCCCAATTTTTAGCCAGAACCTCCTTTCTTCTAATCGCAATGGGTGACCGTGCGTCAGCTGGAAAGACCTATCGGGTAAAACACCTACTAAGGCCAGTATTACAACTTTTCCGGTAATGTAGTTGCCGGTAAATTTGTTATAACCTTAACAAAAGCCCTTGGCCCACCCCCCAATCTGCTCGAAACGAAAAAAATTCTCGGCTTTTCAACCCGCCTTCTGGCCGTTGGACTATGTGGATCCACCCCCTTTTACATAACAACTGCCCCTTTTATGTCACAACCTGCCGTTTTTGTTCCTGCCCCCACCTCCTGTTGGAAATTTTATCAAAAGGTGGAAACCCTACTGGTAAATAAAGCATTAGAGAGATAAGATCCCCAAATTATTATAAGATCCCCAACTGATTTGAATCTGATCAGCCTGTGTGCACTCACACCCAGTGGAGCTGAAGCTGAGGTTAGCCCAAATACGTGAAAGGAGTGATCTCCGAGCTGTCCTCGGCTTCAGCACACCGCACAAAGGCTGATCAGATTCAAATCAATGGTGCAGGGGCACGGAGCAGATCTGATTCAATCTGCAAAAATACACAGGATGACAAACAGCCGGAGCCATCAGCCTGTGTGCCCATAGCCTAAGACTGTCAAGCACACATTTCCCACATAAGGGCGAACAAGCAAAGGTCTTCAGACAAGAAATCTGTGAGCAACTGCTGCTGACCCAGTTCAGGGTCTTATTCCCATTGTGAATGTTTTCTAATGGATCCTTGAGGTAGGCTTGCTCTAACAAGCCATCTGGCTTGTTTAAGGCAAACCCGTGAGCCACACTGTAAAAAGATTTGGCGAGCAACACACGCATGAAAAAAGATCCTGGGGGTGCCAAAATAAGGGCTGTGATTGGCTATTTTGTAGCCCCTGTGTGGACTGACAGCCTACAAGAAGCTCTACTTGAAAGAACAACTAGTTTTTATGCAACCAAAACTTGCCTCCAAGCGAGGAATTCAAAAATAAGCACCTAATTGTTTGAGGCCACTGGGAGCAACATCCAACATGTTGCTCACGAGCCACTGGTTGGGGATCACTGGTCTAAGGGATAATGGCTACAAAACAAGAAAATTTCAAGCAGATAGTCCCATTCCACCCACCAACTCATGACAGTCTCACTCCCGTAGAACCATCAGGTTACTGAATATCAGGGCTCAGTATGTGCCTTCTAAAGACCATAGTAGCGGAAGCACTTATTGAGTATTCAGCTGAGCGACCTCTGGGCAGCTCCCTCAGACAGGGCAGGGTACATTCCATCAAATACCAATCCATCCCGTCATTAATAAGACAAGGAAAGCGGCACTACTAAAATAACTGACCCTGGGTCACAAGGCCTGAGCCAGACAAACAAGTTCTGTGACCTATTTTGTTATATCAGTGCAAGAAGGCAAGCCTATGACTCTCCTAAGCACATTTTCCTGTGACTCTATATATATATTTTACAAGATTTCCGTTCCATCAAGGGTTGCCAACCGAATACCAATATTATTATGTTATAGGGAAGACAAATTAAAATATAGGAAGGCTGTTTATTTTATATATGTAGAAAAGGTGCCAACACTAATTCCCTCCTATCTTTTTTGCAGATCTGTTCATTTCTGTGAGAGATGACTTCACATTTGCTGTGGAATTTGGAATATATTTTGGGCCAGCTAACATGTGGCTCACAAGCTGTTGGAGCGCTAGCTAGAAGTCAGCCAGAGAGAAACAGGCAGGCTGTCTGAGCTTGAAAAAAATATAAATAAATATAGGTATTAGGCTTGTTTTTCCCACGCTCCCAAATCTGTTATAGTGCCAGGATTTTAGTTAATTTGGAAGCTGGTGGTGGGTTCCCTTCCTGCCCCTTTGTGCTCTGATTGCGGGGAAAATTGCTTATCCAGGAAACCTATATTTTATATGAAAATAGTTTGCACTAATTTACCAGATATATGTATATATTCATAACGCTTCTGTCTACCATTCAACCAGCTGCCAGGTTGCTAGGGTAAATGATACTCTAGCAACCAGATAGATGTTTAAAGGGGTGGTTCACCTTTAGATTAACTTTTAGTATGTGATAGAATTGCCAATTCTACAACTTTTTAATTGGTCTTCATTGTCTATTTTTATAGTTTTCAATTGATTTGCCTTCTTCTGACTCTTTCCAGCTTTCAAATGGGGGTCACTGACCCCATCCAAGGCTACAAGCTACTTTTTATTACTCATCTTTCTATTCAGACCTCTCCTATTCATATTCCAGTCTCTTATTCAAATCAATGCATGGTTGGTAGGGGAATTGGGACCCTAGCTACTAGATTTCTGAAATTACAAACTGAAGAGCTGCTGAACAAAAAGCTAAATAACTCAACAACCACAAATAACAAAAAATGAAAACCAATAGCACATTGTCTCAAAACATCACTCTCTATATCATACTAAAAGTTAACAAAGGTGAACAACCCCTTTAAAATACAAAATTAGAGGTCTGCAGAACAACGTGTCTATCTTTAATACAGGTATAGGATCTGTTATCCAGAATGCTCATGACCTGGGGCTTTCCGAATAACAGTTCCTTTCATCTACTAGAAAAGCATTTAAATATTAAATAAACTCAATAGGCTGGTTTTGCCTCCAATAAGGATTAATTATATCTTAGTTTGGAAAAGGATATACTGTAGTTTATACAAATCTGGATTATTTGGATAAAATGTAGTCTATGTGAGATGGCCTTCCTGAAATTTGGAACTCTCCAGATAACAGGTTTCAAAATAACAGATCCCATACCTATAATTCTAATATACTATAAGATTTGTTTAAGGCGAACATCCCTTCTAAGGTGTTGGTTGTAAGAAATCCCTTAGGTAAATATCCCAAAGAAATCAATGACACATAAAACTGGAACAAAGATTATATCTGGACTAATAATGAAGACCCACTGTACTGTGAGTAGGGTTGCTACCTTTTCTGTAAAAAAATACCGGCCTTCCTATATATTCATCTTTCTTCCCTATTAATAACATTGGGATCAGCCATCATTTTTACCGGCCAGGCCTGTAAAATACCGGCCAGGTGGCAACCCTAACTGTGACCCTAACTGTGAGGTATAGCACGAAAGTGTGTATAATATACTGTAAAGTGTAATAAATAAATAAATACTGTAATGTGCAATACCCCAAAGTTTTCGGGGGGAAAAAAAGCATAAGAAATCTGAGTTTTCGGGCAAAAAATCTGGGGAAAAAAGTGAAAATCTGATTTTTTCTTTCCCGCAAAGCAAATTTTCGGGAAAATGTAATCATAAATAAGCATAAAAAAAACCCTCAGATTTGATTGAAGTTTGTAGCAAAAAAATTTTGAGATAATATCAGACTTTGATAAATAACCCCCTTAATATGTTATAGAATGGCCAATTCTAAAAAACTTTTCAATTGTTCATTATTTTTTATAGTTTTTGAATTAACTGCCCATTTAAACAAATAGACTTAAAGGCTACAAATACTGTATATTGTTACTGCTTCCTTTTATCACTCTTTCTATTCAGGCACCCTCCTATTCCAGTCTCTCATTTAAAGAGTGCATTGTTAGTGCATTGTTGCTAGGATTATTTGGATCCTAGCAACCAGCTGAAATTACAAACTGGAGAGCTGCAAAATAACTCAAGAGCCACAAATAATAAAAAATGAAAACCAATTGTTAATTGTCTCAGAATATAACACTCTACATCATACTAAAAGTTAATTTAAAGGTGAACAACCCCTTCAACTAGAGCACAAATAATACATCTGCACAGGTACTATGTTTGTGATATGTGCCTGGCTGTGACAGAAAGTTGGGGCAAATGCCCTTTTGACACATTCTACCACCTTTACAGATAAAATAAGTTTGCACATCTTATTAAAAAAATATTTTAATCACTATAACATACTATAGCCCCTCATAGAGGGTATTTCAACTCCAAACAGTCCCCAAGGTACTACAATATATATTCTGGGAATAATTGTTGTTACAATTAAAATTGCCTAAAACATCACTGCTTGTAATCTCCTTCCAGTAGATCTGAAATAGGAAAATTCACCTACAGAAACTGACTGAGAAGCGCCATTACTAGGGATTAAGAGACAACAGAGCCCTTGGGAGGGTAATCTAGGAAACCATTAGGACACAAAGCTAAATACCATCAACTGTCAAGAAATGTGTCCCCAAGGGACAGCAGCAGACTGCAAACAATGATCCTACTAACGCATCTCAATCCCAGTGGACAAATTAATGAAATTATTATATTCCGTTCCCAAGCTCAGCGCAGAGCAAAGGAAAGGGTAGACATTTAAAGGAGAACTAAACCCTAAAAATGCCATTTTATATAATGATCTTATTGCACCAGCCTACAGTTTCAGCTTCTTAATAGCAGCAATGATCCAGGATTTTAAACCTGTCACAGGGGGTCAACATCGTGGAAAGTGACACTCCCATGCTCAGTGGATTCTGAGAAGCTGTTGAGAAGCTAAGTTTAGGGGTCGTCACTAATTATCCAGCAGAAAATGAGGTTGGACTATAATATAAGATTATACTACAGGGCTGATTATTAAATTCTGATGCTAATTGCACTGGTTTCTGTGCTGCCATGTAGTAATTATCTGTAAAAATTACTAATAAGCCTTATATTGTGACATTTCTATTCTATGTGTACTGTATATATAGTGAGTCGGTATAGTGATATCACTCTCTACATCATACTAAAAGTTAACTCAAAAGTGAACAACCCCGAAGTTACTGGTGCAGAAAAGAGGTGGCACAACTGACATCTCCATTCCTGAGTTTGACTTTCTGCAGCAAATTAGAAAGCCTAACATTTTTGGGCACATTTATCAAAAGTCAAATTTTGAATTCATGTGAGTTTTTAAAAATGCCCCATAAAATCAAAATTTTATTTGAAAATTATTTAAAAAATCTAATTTGTAAAACCCGGATGACTTAAATGGACCACAAGGTGGTGAATAGTTGAATTCGAGGTTCTTAAAGGAGAAGGAAAGGTTAAATCTAAGTAAGCCTTATCAAAAAGGTCTATATAAATACACCAGTAAACCCTCAAAGTAATGCTGCTCTGAGTCCTCTATCAAAAGAAACACCGCATTTATTTCCTTCTATTGTGTACACATGGGCTGTATCAGACTTCCTGCCTTCAGTTTAAACCTCCTTGCCCCGGGCGTGAGCATGCTCAGTTTGCTCCTCTCCCCCCCTCCCTTCTCTGCTTTAATCTGAGCCCAGAGCTATAAGTGAGCAGGGAGAGACTCAGGTAGGAAGTGATGTCACACCACGCTAATACTGTAGCTGCTATCCTAAACAATACAGAGAGCTTCTAGAGCTCTTTACTCAGGTATGGTAAAACATCCTGTATAAGGCTAATTAATCATCTAGTCATAAAGGTGTGTGTAACCTTAACATTGCTGATGTGAAATCATTATATTATGATGAAAGCCATATGAAATTCTGCAGGGAGCAAATGCCAAAACAAACAGTTCCATGGAATATGATTTTAGGGAAAGAAAAAAAAAAACGAATGCTCATATTTGGCCGCTACACTCCCCCCCCCTTACCAGTGGCATCTTGGGAAACAGTGAAGGGCTACAGAGGCCCAGGATAATGAAGAGTCTGTGTACACAAGGGCAAACCGATAGTAACTCACACTGGTATAAATGTTACTGGCCTAGATATTTTTCAACTTAACTAATGGCTTTTTCCTTCATATTCTGTTATTTTTAGGCACACACACACACAAGTGCTTGTCTTCACACAGAGCATATTATATCGGTGATGAGAGGCACTGTGCACACAGACATATTCATGGTTAGAACAGATATTTCCCAAGTTGCGCTTTTATAGCTTAGCCTAAATCAAAACCTCCCAGCATTCTTAGCCAGCCACCGGCTGATGAAACCAAAAGGCAAATATGCTTTTATGAGTATTGAACTGCAAACAGCCAATGGCCCACCATCTAAACCTGAATAAACAGCCGCCACAATTCTCTCACATAAAACTTCAATTGTAAACAACAGTTTATGCATAACCTGTTAGATAAACACATATGGCCTTGTGTTTTGAGGTAAAACCTCCTTGTGTTCCTTTTTAAAAAGGGGAAAAACTGTTTAGACAATGCTATTGATCAGACAGTAACTCTGCCCTCTTTTCTGCAAGGCTTACACCTACTGTATTTGGATCTGCGATTCTGAAATTTTCCAACAAAACTGCCAGGCATGCAGTTATCGGAGATGGGCGATCTAGCTAATTTTGCATCATCCATTTGCGAGATTACTGTCCAAATTACCATCATAATTGTAAAATCTGTGAGCATTCCATATATGTTCTGCCTCTAGAGGAAAAAAACCATCTCTTAGGCAGAACATCTTGCTTTTCTGATGCTTTGCATAGGCTCTATAAAGAAGTAGCAACTGTTATTCAATGTATGGGGAAGAAGGAGTCCACTTTAGGCTCACTATTACAATTAGAATGTTAAAACTGAAAAAGACACAAAGCGCACAAAGGGGAATGTTCCTTTAAAGTGGAACTAAATATTAACTAAAGAAGTAAGGTAGAAATGTTATACATCATGGTTTGGGCTTCTGTACCAGTCCAAGGCAACCACAACCCTTTAGCAATAAAGATCTGTGTCTCCAAAGATGCCCCAGTAGCTCCCCATCTTCTTTTCTGCGGATTGACTTCACATGCTCTGTGCTGCGGTCACTTATGGACCAACTCAAAATATACAGTACACAAAGAATATAAATGTTACAATATAAGGCTGATTAGTAATTAATACAGATAATTACTACATGGCAGCACAGAAACCAGTGCAATAAGTATCAGAATTTAATAATCAGCCCTGTAGCATCAGCTTATATTACAGACCAACCTCATTTTCTGCTTGATAATTAGCGACGACCCCTAAGCTTCTCAGAGCCCACTGAGCATGTGAGTGTCACAGACACTTTCCAAGATGGTGACCCCCTGTGACAAGTTTGAAGTCCTGGATCATTGCTGCTATTGACAAGCTGAAACTTTAGACTGGTGCAATAAGTTCATTATATAAAACATGCAATTTTTAGCCATATTTATTTTTAGGGTTTAGATGGCCTTTAAAGGAGAATTATATGTTCTGAAAATCTTTCCAAACTAATAATATAGTGAATAAAGTACCCCTCTTGTAAAATATAATGATATTATAAGTTACCGAGGAGTTTCATGACCATATAAAAACACGAGGCCGAAGGCCGAGTGTTTTTATACAGGTCATGGAACTCCGAGGTAACTTCTAATATCCTCATATTTTACAACTGGGGGTACTTTATTTATTATAATACACACATTTCAGTGAGTCATGTGACAGAAATGACATCACTACTCACCGTTTATAACTGATGACATCAGAACTCACCGTTTATAAGGATATAATTTACAAGATATTTATGGCTTTTGTGTATTATATACATATATCAGAAAATATTGCCCTTTAGTGTTAGTCGCACTTGCTCACCAGTCACCTTACTCAAAATGCCAGGTTTTCATTAGTAATATCTAATGGCATACATTAGAAAAAAGATATCTTTCATGACAAGACTTTATTTATTTGAAACAATGTTTAAAATATGGCCTGTTTTATATGATATATTATATGAATTAAATGTTCAGGGGGTATAGTTAAAAAACATAGAAGCATCAGTGTCTCTTGCACAACCGATGTATATGTTATGCTTGTCAACCATCCTGAATCTGAGCAGACCAGTTGGGATTTATATAGCCAAAAAGTGGGCTGGTGTTTTGACTAGGGATCAGTTACTCTCATAGGTGAGCAAATACAATTATTCACAGCAAGTAATCAGTCATTATTCTAATTGCATTAGCCCAGTCAAAGCTTGCTGATGATGTCTGCCTGCTATAGATAATGTAAGTGGTAAAAATTAGCATCAACCAACCTCAACACATTCTTTTCCCCTCCGCTGACCAACAACAGCCACACAAACTAGCTGAAAATGGCTTAAAGGAAAACTATACCCCCCAAACAATGTAGGTCTCTATAAAAAGATATTGCATAAAACAGCTCATATGTAAAACCCTGCTTCATTTTTATACTATTATACTATTATACTTTTCTAGTAGTATGTGCCATTGGGTATTCATAAATAGAATATTGCCATTTTAAAAAATAAGGGCCGCCCCCTGGGATCTTATGATTTACTGTGCACACAAACATACTATCAAACATACTTGTTAGGTCACATGAGCCAATTAACAGAGTTCTGTCTTTTTGCTTCAACACTTCTTCCTGTTACAGTTAGAGTTGTAGTATTTCTGGTCAGGTGATCTCTGAGGCAGCACACAGACCATCACAAAATGGTTGTTCAAGGCAAGAGATGTAAAAGGGCAAGATTTACTTAAATATATAGACCAGCTTGGTAAAATTCTTTAATATGCCACTTAATATGGTATAAACTATCTGTTGCTTAAGTGTTCATTTTGGGGGTATAATTTTCCTTTAAAAAGAGTTCAATAATATGCCAAAAAAATCGGGATATCGGTAAAACGTCTAATAAATTTCATACAACAATAAATGAAATAATTCATTTTTAAAAAAGACCCGATCTCACTGCAACAATGCTCATAACAAAATTTCCTGAATTGATTGGCGTGTTCCTGTTGAGTGGGGGTCAATAACTCTTTGAGTGTTACATGGAACATTTCCAGAAAATGACACCACACAGCAAACAACAACAGCTTGATACAAAATGAATAATACATTTTACAAAACATGAGTCGGCAAACATGCAGGATCTATAGATTCACTAAATGGGACTTTTAATAATTTTCCATGTAGATATACAAATATGTACAATTTGAAAAGTTAGCCAGTCACATGTGTACAATTATGCTGAGTATAACGATCATTATAACCCACTGTTTTTAACACTGTAGGATATTGAGCCCTTAATAGAAGTCCCTAGCAGAGTGACTTAGAAAGCTTAGCTGGGCAAAAGAAACAATTCTACTGGTGTATAAAAAGGTACTGGTATTCAGAATGTTCGACCTGGGGTTTTCTGGATAATGGATCTTTCAGTAATTTGGATCTTTATTCCTTAAATCTACCAGAAAATCATGTCAACATTAAATAAATCCAATATGCTGGGTTATTTCATTATATCTTAATTTGGATCAAGTACAAGGTACTGGTTTATTATTATAGAGAAAAAGGAAATCATTTTTAAAAATTTGGATTATTTGGATAAAATGGAGTCTATGGGGGATGGCCTTTCTGTGACTCAGAGCTCTTTCTGGTTAGCGAGTGCCATACATTAATAATTTCATAATATAAGCACATCACTTATTAGAAGCAGGAAAACAGAATTATTTCTAAATGATACATTTGGAGAGTGAACATTACAACATACATTTCCAATCCTTCATGCCTAACAACATAACCACAATGCCGGGTGCCATATGCTTCAGTCCTGCCACCTGGAATTCTAGGTAATTGGCCTTCCAGTAAGCTTTACCTCAGGTTATCCTGCCAAACTGCTCCAATAAGCAGCACCTTAAAAGGCACATGAAACTACACACATATACTGCCTATATAAACGTTCTATAAATGTTTTAATATAATGTTTGCTATATATCAAGGATGTCCTTGTCACAATATCAGGAAATTCTGCACATGATCCTGCTTTTCCACCACATAAAAACTAAAAGTTGCCGATATATTACACCCCCCTCCAGCAGGACTCATTCTAGTGTGTCGACATGTTTAATGTTCACAGTCTTCCTGTGACGTAAAACTACACCCGAATATTTGTGACTCAGATTATCCAAGCACAGTAACGTCTAATATTCCTGGGTACATTACTCGAAAAATACACCACAACGGCTAAAGTAATGTTGCTATAACATTTAAGGGGTTATTTATTAAACTCTGAATTTATACAGCTTTTTGGAGCAAAAACGTAATTTTTCAAATTTTAAGAGATTTATTATATTCCAATGCTGACCTTATACCGGACCTGTTGAGGTCCGGTATAAGTTAATGAGAGCGGCATCAATCTCAATTTGACATTATAGTGGTTTGTGCTGGGTTTAGCCCAAAAAATCAGAAAGATTTGGGGTTTTCTGGCAAAAACCCCAAAAAAATACAGTGATCCAGGTGAAAAGCCCAAAAAATTAGTACAGTACAAATTTTCACTCAATTTTATCGTTTTTTTCACAAATGTTTTCTTTATTAACAAATAGGGATGCACCGAATCCAGGATTCAGCCTTTTTCAGCAGGCTTCGTATTCGGCCGGTTCCTTCTCCAACTGAACCGAATCCTAATTTGCAAATGCAAATTAGGGGCGGGGAGGGAAATTGCATGACTTTTTGTTACTAAACAAGGAAGTAAAAAATGTTTTCCCCTTCCCAGCTCTATGCAAATTAGGGTTTGGATTCGGTATTTGGCTGAATCTCTCGCGACGGATTCGGCCTAATCCAAAATAGTGCATCCTTATTAAGAAATAAGTTAAAATTGCATGGGAGTTTGGTCGTTTTTTGTTTTTTTTTAATTAAAAATGAATATGAGTTTAGTAAACAGCCTTTATTTATCAAATATTAGTTACTAAAATATATACGGTTCTGTGCATCATCGCTAAAGCCACAGCACCACAAATGTCAGATGGGAACATAAAACAGAGCAATGCCACTTTGCTGCAAGAAATTGCTTAGCAACAATATCGATGTTAAAAAAAATCAATTATTGTGACCAATACTAGCCATATTCAACCACAGCTGGCCCCAATGTGTCATACCTTGGGCTGAAGTGTTCTGAGAGCTATTTTTGGAAAATGTACAACTCCTTGATCTGTGTAGCCACCACATTGAGAATATGTCCTGTCTGCAGTAACCAGGTGCTGGTATCCATGTGGCTATGCATGCTTGTGCACAGTACTGATGAGCCAATTACTGTATGTACTGCAAATCTAAATTAATTAGATTTATAAGACTGACAGACACCATGATGTGGTGGGAAGGCTGCTCCGTGCACCCACCCCTCATTTACAGTATTTGTCTGAACCTGTAGGGAATATATAATTAAGTCTGAATGGCAAAAACTCGAAAAATTCTGGTTTGTTTTATTTTTACTATAAAATCCAAATTTTTAGTGGAAAAAAACCATTTTTTTGTGATTTATTATTATACCTCGATGATGCAAAAAGTCAGAATCTGAAAATCCGGTATCTCAGACGTGCCGAGGTTGCATATAAGTCAATGAGATAAGTCCCAAACATATCCTGATCTGCGCTGGATTTCGTACAAACATTCTGAAAGTTTTGTAGTTTTCAGGCAAAAATTTAAAAAATAAAAAATCAGATTTTTCGACAGAAAGTCCAAAAAATGGTATGATTCTAATTTTCAGCTGATTTTCACGAGGTTTTTCCCGAACTGGAATTTTTCTGATAAATAAGGGGAAAAAACCAATGCGGATTTGGTCGGAGTAGTTTTCAGAAAATAATGAGATAAATTCGGACATTGATAAACGGGCCTCTGTATGTGATTGTGAAAATTATTATTATTATTATTTTTTTTAACTCTTTCAACCCACAGAGTGTTCAGATTATGAATATAAGCCTTTTATGACATTATTCCATTCATCTGAAGCTGCTCTGGACAAACAAATGAAGTATTTAACGAGAACTACATTAGAGGAAGGCTGCAAGCTTGTGCAAGCACAGGGCCGTAATCCTTAATGCAAATACAGCTTTAAAAGCTCGACAAAATACAGACATAAAGGTCAAAGTAATATGATGCTGTAAGTGGCTCTATGTACTTAGATGATGAAGTAAATAAGTTGCACACTCAGCAACTGGCTACTGATAGAGTAGAAATGTCTGTTCATCGTTTTAACTGGAATACACACAATTTAGGCAGCCAGGTATTTAGCCAGGGTATATGAGCTATGGTGGGAGGGACAGACAGACACTGCCCATTGCTTGAGACTTGTGTAATGTTAAATAAAGCTGTATTTAAATAAGTCTTTCGTTTCTCCAGTGTGCATAAGGGCACTGGTTTCCTCGTAACCATGTGACTGGAACAAATCAATAGTTCTTCAGTTTATCTCTGAGCTTCCTCACAGGTTTCCATACCAGGTAGCGAGGAAAACAACAGTCGGGTCAAGCTTCAATTCTTTATATTGCTGCGACCATAAATGGGGGTAGGGGAATCAGTCCAACTTGTGGACTTTATGGCAGCTCCTTTCCATATGTGTAAATTACAGAAGAGGACGGTTGTCTAATCAATAAACAAAATATATTTTCCCCGAATCAACACTGGGACGATAAGGAAGACTAACGGTGGCCATACACGTACAGATGGAAATCATACTAAGCAAAGGTTTGTAGGATTAATTGTGCATGTAAAGTAGCCCTTTGATGGATATCGGTTGGTTCCGCAGGTCTGATGATAAATGTAATCTGTTGTACAACACAGTCAGTGTATGGAGCATCAGCACATGAGGAAGTGAAATGAAGCAGCAGCTCCTCGCAACCTCTTGTTGTTCTGATCAATCGACTGGAACAATAGAAAGGCAGCCATAACGCATGTGGCCTCTTTTATGCTCACTGACATTCAGCACATGGGCCAGTTGGTATCAAACCGTGTCTGATCGGCCCACGTGTGGCCCTCTTTACTCAAGCAATGTTAACAAATTGCCATTATTTCAAGTGGCATGCCAATGAAAGCATTCCCCTTCCCCTAACTATACTTTATTATCCTTGAGAGCACAGGCAGTACAGAAAGGGAGGACTACATTGCTGATGGGTACATACAACTTCTAAATCACCCCTAAAGAGCAGTGAATTGCTAATACAAAAGATCCCAATAGCAAATAAGGAGCAAGAAGTGGGCAGCCTTTGCCAAACTGACCATTAAAGGATCAGTAACCCTTTCTTTTTTTACCGAATCTCCAGTTGTTATCCTCTTCAGAATAGGCAATCGGGTGATCCATCGTGCGGTGCTCGATTTCTCCTCCCTGCCTTCCTTATTAGAGATAGCCAGGGAGGAGAAATTGAGCACCGCATGATGGATTATTGCCCTGTTGCCTTTTCTGAAGAGGAGCGCAAGCGGAGATTCGGTAAGTTTCTAAATAAAGACTTTGCGATTTTAAAGTTTAATATGTGTTGGTGGTAGTATACAAACACATTTTTTAAAAAGTTTTTTAATGTTACTGGTCCTTTAATCTGTATGAACATATCTAACATTTTTATGTACAATACTGGATACATTTTGTACGTTACCACTACAGGTATGGGATCCAGAAATCCTTTATCCAGAAAGCTCTGAATTACAGAAATGCTATTTCCCACAGACTCCATATTATCCAAATAACCCACATTTTTAAAAATAATTTCCTTTTTCTCTGTAATAAAACAGTAGCTTGTACTTGATCCCGACTAAGATGCAAAACCAGCCTATTCAGTTTATTTCATGTTCACAAGATTTTTTTAGCAGACTTAAGGTATGAAGATCCAAATTACAGAAAAATATGTTATCTGGAAAACAAGCATTATGGATAACAGGTCCCATATCTGTAATCAAAAGTAGCAATAACAATAACATTTTAATAGCTTGTACAGGTATGGGATCCATTATCCAGAAAGCTCTAAATTACATTAAGGCTCCCATAGACTCCATTTACTTCCCTTTTATCTGTAATAATAAAATAGGTCCTTGCACTTGATCCAAACTAAGATATAATTAATCCTTATTTGAAGCAAAAACAGCCTATTGGGTTTATTTAATGTTTAAATTACTTTTTAGTAGCGTTAAAGGGATACTGTCAAGGGAAAAAAAAAATTTTTCAAAATGAATCAGTTAATAGTGCTGATCCAGCAGAATTCTGCACTGAAATCCATTTCTCAAAAGAGCACACAGATTTTTTTAGATTCAATTTTGAAATTTGCCAGCTGCCCCAAGTCATGTGACTTGTGCTCTGATAAACTTCAATTACTCTTTACTGCAAGTTGGAGTGATATCACCCCCTTCCCCCCACAGCAGCCAAACAAAAGAACAATGGGAAGGTAACCAGATAACAGCTCCCTAACACAAGATAACAGCTGCCTGGTAGATCTAAGAACAACACTCAATAGTAAAAACCCATGTCCCACTGAGACACATTCAGTTATATTGAGAAGGAAAAACAGCAGCCTACCAGAAAGCATTTCTCTCCTAAACTGCAGGCACAAGTCACATGACCAGGGGCAGCTGGGAAATTGACAAAATGTCTAGCCCCATGTCAGATTTCAAAATTGAATATAAAAAAATCTGTTTGCTTTTTTCAGAAATGGATTTCAGTGCAGAAGTCTGCTGGAGTAGCACTATTAACGGATGTGTTTTGAAAAAAAACATGTTTTCTGATGACAGGACCCCTTTAAGGTACGAAGATCCAAATTATGGAAAGATCTGTTATAAAGAAAACTCCATGTCCCATACCTGTACATGATCCAAGCTAAGATATCACTTATCCTTATTGGAAGCCAACCCAGCTTATTTGGTTTATTTAAATGTTTACATAATTTTCTAGTAGACTTGAGGTATGAAGATCCAGATTATGGAAAGATCTGTTATCCGGAAAACCCCAGGTCCCAAGCATTCTGGATAACAGATCCCATATCTATACAAATCTTTATCAGTGCCCACTGAACTATTACCAACAGTATGCTCTATATCATGGGAAAGATCCAGATAACTAACCAAGAGAACATAAAGCTCCCCATAGACGTGACGATTCTTCTTGCTGAACGACCATTTTTGGGAAGCCCGACCGATCCTTCAAAATTATCGTGCGGTTAGTGGGATTCGAACGATCGTACATCTTACGATTTTTAGGCCGACATCTGTCGGGAAATTGATCGGCCAGGTCAAAAAATCTGTCGGTCCCAGTGCAATCTATCTATGTTTGCAGGGCCAAGCAGGCAGCTCCCCTTTGTTTTCCTGGCAAATTGGTCTTTTTAGTTGATGGTCAATTCGTACGATCGTACAATCGTTCTTAGAAGATCGTGGTCTCACGATCGGGATCTGATCTTTTAAAAATCTCAACGTCTATGGCCAGCTTAACGCCTTGGATTTTATCTGCTACAGGTCAGAAATATAACACAGGCAAGGGATCCGTTATTTGGAATGTTTGTGGACTGGGGTTTTCCAGAAAAGGGGTTTTTCCATACATCCTGGAACAAAATAGTTATCAAGTGTATGACACAGGGCTGAAATTTATCGCCTGGCTGGTTTCATCAAATATCAAACCGGGGAATATATCAAACTGGGGGAATCCTGAAGATTCCCAGCAGTTCAATATTTTCCCCCATTTATCAAAACTTTTCTGACTGTCAGTTTTATTTGTCAGTTTTATCAGACCTGATATCTGTGTCAGTTTATCAGAATCTAAGAAGTCAAATGCCACTCTGATCTGATGGGTACTCAACGCTGTTCATCACAAATCGACCCCCAAATATAGTCACTTCAGTACATGACATTTCATGGAAGAATCATGCATTCTTATTTGATAAAGCGATGTTACATGTGTGTGTGTAAATAGAGAGCTGTGTGTGCATTTTACACCACTTTTCACAGCAGATTTTCTTTGCTGCCTGAATAGATTTTGGTTTCATAACGGGTATAAAATAATGGCATCATTTTCTTTAAAACGGGTTCCAAACACTTTTTTTAGTTCAATTGTTTCCAGATTTTTCAATTATTAGATTTTCATTTTTTATCGTTTTTTTTTCAAAATTTAAGAGTATAAAGTTGAATGTTCGTGTCTCTGGTGTTTGAGTCAGACAGCTCAGTAATTCGGGTGCAGATTCTGAACTGTTACAATTTTGCAATAGTTGATACATTTTTTCAGCAGCATCTCTACTATTAGCAACTATTGTATCCTACCAGCTTCCTTTACTGAAACTCAAGATTCTACTTAGCAGGGACAAAGATAAACGATCAACTAAATGTATCAATTTATAACAGTTTACAGGGTCGGCGACCCCACCCACCCCTCCCAGAGCTGCTTTACAAGGTGAAAAATTCAATTTTACACTTCAATATTAGAAAAAACGGTAACATATAGAAAATAGTAATTGGAAAAAGTCTTTATTTCTGGTGAACTATCAAACCAACTGAACTGAAAAAAAGTGTTGGAAGGTTAACAACACCTTTAATAGTCTTGCATTAAAAAGAAATAAATTAAAAAATTAATCACATCTTTCTCGATATCCACAACTGTAATCCATGGCATTAATACGTGTGCAATAGTACATATATTATGTATTTTAGAACATAATTTGGCATGGAATAATTTACACATCTTTATAAATATGCCCTAAAGTCCTATGAAAAGTTTTTTGTTTTTTTCTTTAATGACACTTTTTTACGTTACACAGGGGAATAGATTTCTTTTAGCATTTTTGCAGTTGAGATGTTGGTATAGCAGATAATTAGGCAGGATCAGTGGTCCTTGTGTAAATCAATAATATTTGCTTTACAGGACTTTAAGACATGAAAAGGGATACCATAATCCTATAAATTTGCTTTCTTATCTTCTCCGTTAAGATAATATTTGCCTGCAGGTTAGATTAAATTCTTGGAATAGAAGAACAAGCACATTTCAGCCAACTGAGACTGAGCTAGAATCATACATCTGGGGGGAAAAATCATGAATTATGGGAAGGCCATCTCTCACAGACTCCATTTTAACCAAATAATTTATATTTCAATAAATTATTTCCTTTTTCTTTGTAAGGGAGCTAGCACACGGGCAGATTCGGGCAGATTTAGTCGCCTGGCGACTAATTGCCTCTTCTGTGAGGTGACAATCTACTCAAACTGCCTTCCCCTTGCCTGCTATAATGACAAAACTCTAGCTAGCTTCAATGCACTCGTGGCGCTTTGATTTCCGAAGTCGCCAGAGGTTGCCTCACGAGGAAACTTAGGGCGACTTCGGAAATCGAAGTGCCGCAAGTGCATTGTTGCTATCGTTTTGTCATTATAGCAGGCGGCAGGAATGGCAAAGGCAGTTTGGGGAGATTGTCGTCGTGCAGAAGAGGCGATTAGTCGCCAGGCGACTAAAACTCCCCGAATCTTCCCATGTGCTTGAGGCCTAATACAGGTATAGGATCTGTTACCCATTATCCAGAAAGCTCCAAATTACAGAAGGGCCATCTCCCATAGACTCCATAATGAAATAATTCACATTTTAAAAAATGATTTCCTTTTTCTATATAATAATAAAACAGTAGCTTGGACTTGATTCTAAGTAAGATATAATACATCCTTATTGGAGGCAAAACAATCCTATAGGGTTTATTTAATGTTTACATGGTTTTTTAGTAGACAAAGTATGGAGATCCAAATTCCTTACCAGGAAAACCCCAGGTCCCGAGCATTCGGGCAACAGGTTCCATAACTGTAATAAAACAGCACTTTGTATTGGCTCCTAAAATATAATTAATCCTTATTGGAGGCAAAACAATCCTATCAGGATTATTTAACATTTAAATGATTTTGTAGCAAATGTAGGTACAGAGATCTGAATTGAGGAAAGAGCGATTAAAAAAACCTCAGGTCCCGAGCATTCTCAATAATAATAATACTATATTTATATAGAGAGAGAGAGAGAGAGACACATGCTTCTACACACGCCTAAAAAGAGTCAATATTTATTTTAGATAACCTTCTCTATAAAGAGACACACATTTAGACAAATAAACAAAAATGTTTGTGCAGAGTTGTCAAGGCTTTGACATATCTTATGGGAATGCGTGTGCGACAGGAAAGTGAAAGTGAAAATGACTGACAGGCTTTTTCTCGCTTTCATTTTTGCCCGACTGACCTACAGTTTGGGGTGAAAACCAAGAATGAGCTGCTGCAGCAACATTCACCTCCACAGTAAAGGCAATTTTTAAGCTTTCCTTGGATTTCCCAGGAGCTGCAAAGAAAAGGCAGCTTAGCCTTGTGCCTTATTAAACTAGAAAACAGAGCAAGGCACAATAAATGGGAAAATACAGTCATTTTACAGAACTTATATATAGAACTAAATGGGCAGGAAAAGCCAACAGGAACATACCGGGGCTGATTTATTTAGATTTGAACAGGGAATCATTATGGACTATTAATGACACTTATTATCACAGTTATTGAGACTTTTCCTGACAGCCTGGAAGTGTTTTCACAAATTGGCACTTACTGTATATCAAAGGCTTTTGGCTTTTTTTTTCTTAAATGGCTTGTCCACCTTTAAATTAACTAAGATGTAGAGAGTGATATTCTGAGACAATTTGCAACTGGTTTTGATTTTTTTTATTATTTGTGGTTTTTGAGTTATTTCGCTTTTTATTCAGCAGCTCTCCAGTTTGCAATTTCCACAATCTGGCAGCTAGAGTCTACATTACCCTAGCAACCATGCATTGATTTGAATAAGAGTCTGGAATATGAATAGAGGAGCGTCTGAATCAGGGTTGCCAGGTTTCCAGCCAAATTGGGCTACTAATTTAAAGTCTAGGCGGGTTTTGAAAGTACAAACTAGACCAAATACGGATTCAGACTACTTTTTGGGCCATTGGCTGGTTTTTACTTTGGAAACCAGCCAAAGTTTTTTCTTGCCCTAATGTGCCAAGCCTGTGTCTCCCAATGCATGTTGGGTAATGTAGTTTTTTTTTAACAATTTGCCGACTGCCAAGTTTTATATAAAACTACAATATCCAGCATGCAATGGGACTGGGAGTTACCCGATTTTGGGCTCTGTATTCTCGCATTTTACGGTGACTTTCCTCAGTTTCACACAATTTTGGGGCAAAAATCTGCTTGGCCACCAAAATGTCTAGAGGTTGAATTTTTTACCATTATTTATTGAAATTGTATATGTATTTGGGCCTCATGGGGCCCCCTTTACCTCCTGTGTAGTTAGGCCCCTGATGAAGGGGGCGAATCTTTCCCATTTTGCTTTACGGGAAAATGTGCAAATCAGTGAAAATTGAAAAAGGCGTATTTTCACATGTATTCATTTATTTTTTTAGACTTTTTTTTCCACTGCATATGTTGTGTTAATTTGGGCTACTTTTGAAGTGCCTCTTGGCTAGTTTTGGCTGGTTTTGTAGCTGACTTTTGTCAACCAGACCTTTAATGTTCCAATTTGTCAGAACGGGTTTGAATGCAAATCTTCCTATGGGGTGTTAGCAGCATTGGACTATAACAAGTAGCTAATTTGGTCGGTCTCTGTAAAAGATCGAGGCTTGCATTCATTTTAACGGTTCTTCACTATGGCGGTACAAATAGGCAATTATCATTATCTGCGTAACCACAAAATCAGCAGTAATGCGTACAATTATTTGTTAATACTGCTGAGCAGCAACCATCATTACTGCAATAAAATGTGCATTTTCACAGCCTAATAGGGTACAAATATGATCTTACTAGATGGGATGATTGGCTTGCTATGACCTCAGTACATGAAAATCGACAAGCAGTGTAGTTTGTGCTGGCTCTATGTGGAGACTTGGAGCAGTGCAATGAAGGCCAGTTAGGCTGGGACAAAAGTCTCGTATTTCTTTGGTGAAATCTGCCTGAGCCGACACAAGGTTTCTAGACGAGAGCAGACAAGAAGATTTGTCTAGTATTTGAGGGCTGAAATCAGCCTACGGATCAGTCTTATCTGTGAGACAGAGACAGGTCTATATAAAATAAATTTTGTGTGCAGGCCCGGATTTGTGGAAAGGCCACCTAGGCCCGGGCCTAAGGTAGCAGGATTTTAGGGGGGCGGCATGCTTCCCATTCACACCCACATTGGTTCAAAAACACTGGGGATGCGCTGGAGATACAATCATTTTTTTACATTTCCCATGCACCAATCCCCATTGCTCCTGTCCCCCTGGAGGGGATAGGGGAGACGTACAGCAGTGGGCCTAGGGGCGCCCACTATGTAAATTCGGCCCTGTTTGTGTGTGCCTCCACTTGAGCTGCTTTTAAACTACAGCAAAATGCTAGACTGAAACCATAAGGTTAACACCTGGCTCCCACTTCTCATCAAATCAGAATTCAGCAGTCAAAAAGCAAAGCAGTCACTAGCGAAGACCTAAACTTATTCTGCAGAGCAAAAAAACTTTCTATAGGTCAAGCAACTTTCCCTTCCTTTCTGCCTGTTAAGTGGCAATGACTGAAAACAGACTTCATTTTCCATCACTGAACACAAGGAGACATGTTAAATAGCATATTTATGTAAAGAACATATCCGCTTCCTTAGCAAACAAACATTTTCCATGGCTATGTCTATACTATGTCTATGCGGTGACTGCATCCTTTTCTTTTTCCTTTTTCCATCCTTGGTCAGGTCTTCAACCAATCAGATGTTGCAAGACATGTGGGTTCTTCGCCTGTAGTGCTGAAACACTGATAAGGCTGAAAGTAATCACGGCATGTAGTAAGGAAACAACTTCTTCAAGCTACAAAATTGCAAGACTGTTTTAGATGAGGTCAAAACTGAACAAACCAACAGGAATGAGTGGTGTGTAAGTCTGTTCCAAAAATAAGTTTGGGTACAAAAGTGAAGAAAATAATGACACGTTGTCCCCGTGACTACATGAACCTCAGGCAAAGGGTTGCCAACATTATAAAAATCACCAAGGTATGGAGACCAACTGGCAGTGAAAACAGTAGCAATAATAGTTATAAAATATTTTTTAGCACATGCATAGCTAATGCGTTTCATGCCAAAACTAAGCCTATGAATCAACGACTTCATGAGCCTCTTGGGAGTGAGAACCAATAGAGGCAAATTAAAGCATTCCATACCAGAGCTCAATATACTTGATTTACGTTTAAGGTTACAAAGGACCTTCTTTTTGCCCATATAATATTTTTTTTTTTGCCCAGGAAAAAAAAAAAACAACTATTTTTTGATCTGTAATGCACATCATCATCATCATCATCATCATCATCATCATTTATTTATATAGCGATTGACAAGATACACAGTGCTTTACAACATATATTTAAATAGTTGGAGAAAGCAAAAGGGCTACTGCCAGTTATCATACGCTATAGCTTATCAATAAAAACTCATCACCCATAAAAGATATCATGACCTGCGTTTTACTAGATTAGGGATCTTTCTGTTATTTGGACCTGGCCGTGATACTGACACTAAAAAAACACCTTTTAAAATATGAATGTACATTAAAAGTTACCTATAGGTCATGTTGATCGTTTATTTGCTGTGAGGTTTGTCTTTGTAAGTTATTGTTAGTTGTAGTTCCTAAACCTGACTGTTTTGCCAATTTGACTGTCCCATCTTAGCCTGTTAGTTAAAGTTTCCAATGCTAACGGACTCCTGCTGCACAAATATGGCAGCTCCCTCATACAGGAACATGGGGCATCAGACAGGTAATGTAAAAGCATTCTGCAAATACTTTATGGCAAAGTTATAAGTTGCTTTCAAAGGCATAATTATGATAGATGTAAAAAAAACGAGTAATGTCTGGTGTTAGTATCTCGAAGTCTGCTAAAAATCATTTAAACATTAAATAAAGCCAATATAACTGTTTTGCCATCAATACCGATTCAAGTTACTGTTTCACTATTACAGGGAAATCATTTTTAAAAATAGATTTACTTAAAGTGGGCACTATGGAAGATGGATTTCCTATAATTTGGAGATTTCTGGACAACAAGTTTACAGATACGGTGAAAAAAGAATTCCTAGTACACATGTGGCTAACTTCTTCCAGTCACGTTAAACCCCCCCCCCCTTTGTTCTCTTATACAGAATAACCCCCATTTTACGTTATTCAGGGGACCAGGAAAAAACGGGATAAAATCTGGGAAAATGTCAAATCAGGGAAATTTGTTAAAGCAAATTATTTAAGTACTCAAAGGATATACACACACAAGTACATTTTAACTTGAAAAGCAGTATTGACTGTGTTAATGACCAGGGTTAAAGGAACAGTAACACCAAAAAATGAAAGTGTTTTAAAATAATGAAAATATCATGCAGTGTTGCCCTGCACTGGTAAAACTGATGTGTTTGCTTCAGAAACACTACTACTAGTTCATATAAACAAGCTGCTGTGTAGCAATGGTGGAAATTGAAAAAAGTCTATATGGCACAGGATAAATAGTGGATAACAGATAACATTATGCTGTACAGAGCTTATCTGCTGTGTAACCTGGGCCTTGTCTGCTTTGAATGGCTGCCCCCATTGCTACACAGTAGCTTATTTATATAAACTATAGTAGTGTCTCTGAAGCAAACACACCAGTTTTACCAGTGCAGGGCAACACTGCGTTATATTTTTATAACTTTAAGTTACTTTTTGATGTTACTGTTCCTTTTAGCATTGCAATGTTAATGTTACACTATGGGGGGCATATGCAAGACCTCTCTGACAGTCACATGCACAACTTAAAGCAATAAGTGATTGGTGCATGTTTGATGTGCAGACTAATTGGACTTGACAATGTATGCATGGAACCATGGCAAAATAAGCAACTGGTTAGCAAACCTATTATTTCACTAAAATTAACATTCACAGAGGACAGCCATTTTTAGGAATATCAGGACACCATTTTGGTGTAAAATCCAGGAAACCATTAAGCAACATCAGGGGAAAGTACACACTGAAATGCATTATAAATTGGTCAGACCTTAAAAAAAATAATAATAATAATAATAATAATGTAAACTGTGAGAAACCTCCAAATCAGGTTATGTAAAATGAAGGTAAATTGGAGATCTATACAAGGACCACTGTCCATGTCTATGTTTCTGCTATATAGAGAGTCCTACAAAAAGAATTTTAAGTAAGCAGCATCCAGCGTTAGGACGCATATCTTTTAACTAATATGGAATAAAGTTACATTTTTAACCTCCATGGCCATGGTTGCAGGAGTGCGTGCAGATTTATTTTGAAAGCAGCATCCAGCATCCCTCTAATTTCTTCTCGGCTATGTGCACAAAAAAATATTTTGTGCGCAGTCTTTCATCTTTCTATTTGTTATTTTTTACCATAATGTTCGTGTCTCTGTTGTTCGAGTCTGGCAGCTCAGTAATTCAGGTGCAGATTCTGAACTGTTAGAGTTTTGCAACATTTAGTCGATCCATTTCTCAGCGGCATCTATGGCATTTTAACAACTATTGTAACAAACAAAAGGAAACCCATAGACTTTGCTCAGCAAGGACAAAGATAAGAAATGGATCAACTAAATGTATCCATTTAGAACAGTTTACAGGGTCAGCGACCCTCCTCCCAGGGCTGCTTCAGAAGGTGAAAAATTACACTTTACACTTCAATATTAGAAAAACGGTCACACATAGAAAATAGAAAGTCATTGGAAAAAGTGGTCATTTCTGGTGATCTATCTGAAACCAATAAGTTGTTAGAAGGTGAACCACCCCTTTCATGAAAATCAGGGATTCTGCTCAGCAACAATTTAGAACAGTTTACAGGGTCTGATTTAGGGTTAGTCCACACAAGGAGATTCGGGGAGATTTTGTCGCCTGGCGACTAATCGCCTCATCTTCTGAGCGACAATCTCACCAAACTGCCTCAGCGTGTTTTCCCATAGGCTACAATGAAAAGTCGCCTGCGCTAAAGCACACGCGGCGATGTGTTTTCAATAGTCGCCCAAAGTTGCCACATTTACTTCCTGATCCTGAAGAGCAAAGCCTCTGTACATAAATAACCCTCCCTAACCCAGCAACAGCCAGTTATCTTTCTGTATAAAGAGCAGCTCATTATACAGAGAGGAAATCTAATGTGACTTTAGTTTCATTTTCAAAGTTTGATCTGTTTAGAGCAAGAAATTAAAAAAAAACAAAAAAACTACTAGATATTTTCTAATAAAAAGAATAGGCAAAATGATATTCAGCACAAGCCCTATTCGTTGAACCAATGTTGATAAGACGGTACAATGATCCTTTAACTAGCCAATAAATTCTCTCTGGTATGTTCTAATTTACAGTCCTGTTTTTCTCAATGAAGCAACAAAGCTATTTCCTATGGATCTCCTGGAACATTCTCTGCCGACATGGGGGATGCAGTATTGGTGGGGAGGAACCAGCAGTGCAAAGGGATAATGCAGTACAAAATCACTTTAAGCTGAGACAGCTGCCGTTACAATGTGGTATGCAGCAACATCTGTTACATGGATGATTGTAGCTCATGGGATAGGAAATGCTCACATTGCTTACGTTTATATTATTCATGTTAATACATTGCTTTATTTTGGCTCAGCAAAGCCCCCTTACCCCTTTTACTGGAATATCGTCATCACAGCCCACCAAAAAATGTAAATTTGTGTAGAGCAAGCACTTTTGCATTTAATGTCAATTTTCTATTAATTTTATAAAATGTGCTTTAGGCAAAGGAGCCACCATCAGCTTTAAATCTAAAAAAAAAAAAAAAAAAAAAGAAATGTGTCCAGAGATGCATCCTGCATCAGTCATTTAACCCTGTGGCGGCTGGCCAGTATAGCAGTTCAGAGCAGATAAAACAGGAAAAAAAAGAAAATTTAAGTGGAAAAGTGCTTGAGCAATTTTACATTGGTAGAGTTAAACCTTTTTTTACATTATACACGTATGGGACCTGTTATCCAAAATGCTCGGGACCTGGGGTTTTCCGGATAACAGATCTTTCTGTAATTTGGATCTTCAAACCTTAAGTCTACTAGAAAATCTAAATAAACATTAAATAAACCCAATCGCCTGGTTTTGCTTAGTTTGGATCAAGTACAAGGTACTGTTTTGTTATTCCAGAGAAAAAGGACATTTTTAAAAATCTGGATTAATTGGATAAAATGGAGTCTATGGGAGACAGCCATCCTGCAATTCGGAGCTTCACGCTAAGATTCGGGGATATTAAGTGACCTGGCGATAAATCGGCTCTTCTTCGGGCGACTAATCTCCCCAAAAAGCCTTCCCGCTGGCTAGAATCTCGTTTTCCGACAGCTGGAATGTAAATTGCCGGCGGGATAGCATTTGAATCGCTTTGTTTTTTGACTTTGGGGACTTTTCAGGGAGATTAGTCCCCAGATTCTCCCTGAATCTTAGCGTGTGCCCATATCCTTAAACATATAATACATATGTTTACCATCTATCTCATCATTGCTAAGGCAGCCACAGGCATTCCAAGCTGCAGCACTGTAGTAAATGTTTAGAGCCATTTAGATAAAGAATATGTCATATTCCTGCTTTGTCTTGTGGGACACTGGCTCTGATACCGTGCGTACATTCAACTCCTACCATAACACGCAATAGGTTTCTATTGTCTGAGAGATAGGAAATAGAGATAATAAGGGTGAGAACCAAGAAACAGACTTCAGAACCAGAAAACAGAAAAGGATACATAAACGCAGTTCTCAACAGCAATTACATTTACAAGTCACTTTAAAACCACTGACATGTATAATGGGAAAGTTGCTTGGAATTCATATTTAACTATGTAAAGGGAAAAAAACTGTTGTGTTTTTGTTGTTGGCCAGAAAGAGAACAGAAATTGCCCCAAGTGCAGTGCCAAATACTTCAACTATACAACATTACATAGAATTTTCAATCGAAAAGGAAACAATCATAATTCCAGCAAAAGGTTCCCAATTCTGTACAGTGCACTGAGATTTACACTGCCTTTCAGCAGACTGGGGATATGTATTTTCTGTTGCACCTCTCAATTCCTTAGCAGGAAACTTTAATCTATTATAACAACAGGAAGCAATAAAAGCAAGATACATTTGCCTTCCCCATACAGTAGGATATATTATTTATATACTAATGAGTATTTCACTAAAAGGGGTTGTTCACCTTCGGGTTAACTTTTAGTATGATGTAGAGAGTGATATTCTGAGACAATTTGCAATTGTTTTTCATTTGTTTTTTTTTAGTTATTTAGCTTTTTATTCAACAGCTCTCCAGATTTAACAGCTCTCTGCCATTTAAGCAGTCTGGTTGCTAGGGTCCTAAGTTCCCTAGCAACCATACACTGATTTGAATAAGAGACTGGAATATGAATAGAAGAGAACCTGAATAGAAAGGAGTAATAAAACGTAGCGATAACAATACATTTGTAGCTTTACAGAGCGTTTGTGTTTAGATTGGGCCAGTGACCCCCATTCTAAAGCTGGAAAGAGTCTGAAGAAAAAGGCAAATATTTAAAAATATATAAAATAGGGATGCACCGAATCCAGGATTCGGTTCGGGATTCGGCCTTTTTCAGCAGGATTCGGATTCGGCCGAATCCTTCTGCCCGGCCGAACCGAATCCGAATCCTAATTTGCATATGCAAATTAGGGGCAGGGAGGGAAATTGCGTGACTTTTTGTCAGAAAACAAGTAAAAAATGTTTTCCCCTTCCCACCCCTAATTTGCATATGCAAATTAGGGTTTGGATTCGGTTCGGTATTCGGCCAAATCCTTCATGAAGGATTCGGGGGTTCGGCCAACTCCAAAAAAGTGGATTCGGTGCATCCCTAATATAAAACATAAACAATGAAGACCAATTGAAAAGTTCCATAGAATTGGCCATTCTATAACGTATTAAAAGTCTACTGACAGGTGAACCACCCCTTTAATATTACAGCTTTCAACTAGGGATGCACCGAATCCACTATTTTTGATTCGGCTGAACCCCTGAATCCTTTGCGAGAGATTCGGCTGAATACTGAACCGAATCCGAACCCTAATTTGCATAAAAAATTGTTTCCCCTTCCCACCCCTAATTTGCATATGCAAATTAGGGGTGGGAAGGGGAAAACATTTTTTACTTCCTTGTTTTGTGACAAAGTCATACAATTTCCATTACACCCCTATTTTGCATATGCAAATTAGGATTATGATTCGGTTTGGCCAGGCAGAAGGATTCGGCCGAATCCGAATCCTGCTGAAAAAGTCTAAATCCTGGCCGAATCCTGGATTCGGTGCATCCCTACTTTCAACTGATGACGGCATTGCCTGGGGTAGCCTTGAGTTTGTCCTTTACATGAAATACATTCCTGAATAATAAATGGCTTTGTTTACTAAGGACAAACAGGTAACACCTTGCTTCCCTACAACGGGAATGGAACTCTCTTTCAGGTTAGGAAAGATTTCTCTCAATTACAAACAAGGTTGGGATACTGCTCCTAAAACAGTTTTTCTTGGCATAAAGAAAATATAATTCTAAGCGACTTTCCAGTGTTCATTCATTGCACATTTTCGGTGGTTTTAAAGTTATACGGAAATGTTTACAAAGCAGTATTAATCTGGTTCTGACTCAGCAAGTTTGTTCATTGGTTCAGGAGTCAGAAACTGCAGAACAATGAATACAAACAGAGAGATACGGCTTTCAGTGCAATGACGTTTACAAGTAAGTACATTGCTTTCACTATGCAAGAGAGGAGGACCTTTTTTAGGAAGAACCCCAGAAAGACAGCTGCCAAATCCCCTTGCAGAGAAAAAAAATTCCTTCCTTACCCAAACGCTGGCCACCAGATTCCTCTTTGGAGCAATCAATCCAACCAGTAAATCACAGCCTCCTGGGTGGGGAATTGTTTTTTTAAAAAAAAAACACCACGTGACAAATCCCTAAGGGCTCTTACACACGGCCGTTCCGACCTGCGCTCCCCTGCGTTCCGTTTTTTGGCGTTCAGCCGCAGGGGAGCGCAGGAATAGACGCAAGTCATTATTTGAAATGGGCCTGTACTCACGAAGGCGCGTGTAGGCGCCGAACGCAGGTTCAGACGCAACATGCTGCATTTTTCCTGCGTTCGGTGCCTACACGCGCCTTCGTGAGTACAGGCCCATTTCAAATAATGACTTGCTTCTATTCCTGCGCTCCCCTGCGGCTGAACGCCAAAAAACGGAACGCAGGGGAGCGCAGGTCGGAACGGCCGTGTGTAAGAGCCCTAAGGGCTCTTACTGACGAGCGGTTATAGCTGGGTTCCCCTGCGTTCCGTTTTTCTGCCTTCAGCCGCAGGGGAGCGCAGGAATAGACGCATTACGTTTATTCCAATAGGGCTGTACTCACACAGGCGCGTGTAGGCGCCGAACGCAGGTTGAGACGCAACATGCTGCATTTTTCCTGCATTCGGCGCCTACACGCGCCTGTGTGAGTACAGCCCCATTGGATAAAACGTAATGCGTCTATTCCTGCGCTCCCCTGCAGCTGAACGCAGAAAAACGGAACGCAGGGGAGCGCAGCTACAACCGCTCGTCAGTAAGAGCCCTAAGAATTAACATATCAGTGGAAAACAAGCTACTTATCTCAGATTTGGGCAGCCAAATATTTCTGCGAATGGGATCCCTGTGCCATAAACAACGGCATTCTCAGTAAATTCAATGATCACATTTGGTTTACGGTCAACATTGGAACATCAAATTCAAGTGTTTTAAAGTAATACAAATATAATGCAGTGTTGCCCTGCACTGGTAAAACTGATGCGTTTGCTTCAGAAACACTACTATTGTTTATATAAATAAGCTGCTGTGTAGCAATGGGGGCAGCCATTCAAAGGAGAAAAGGCTCAGGTTACACAGCAAATAACAGATAAGCTCTGTACAACATAATGGTGTTATCTGTTAACACTATATAACCTGTGCCATATAGTCTTTTTTTCAGTTTCCGCCATTGCTACACAGCAGCTTGTTTATATGAACTATAGTAGTGTTTCTGAAGCAAACACATCAGTTTTACCAGTGCAGGGCAACACAACATGATATTTTCAATTTTTCAAAACATTCATTTTTTAGTGTTACTGTTCCTTTAAGTTTAAAAAGAATCCATAACAGAAATAAAGCAGCAAAAGCCAACAATACAGCTTGTTGTGGGTATAAAAGTTAAGGGGCAAAGGAACTGGTAAAGCTTCTTTTGGAGCACAATGAGGTGAAGTTATTAGACATCAACCTTTTCTGCTTTGTTAGATTAGAAAAAACTCGTTTCCGATTACAGCAGCAAATCTGGAAAATCTGGTAAAAATTGGGCACTTTTGAAAAATAATGACCAGTTCCACTGTTGCCATAATAGCAGCTGGAACAAACTGCTTACTATAAAGGATTCAATGTGTAACAATGACATGATTTGTAAACACACACCTGTTTGTTTCTTGAAAGGAAGCACAAACAATTCGTACCTTGCCCCTTAGGGGGTTTAAAGGGGCAGTATACATCAACACACACTTTTTGTCAACAAAAGTTTATTATATAGGACTTATTCTTATTATAAAGTAGTTACAAAGAATTGTTTTGGTTTTACTCTTCCAGACCTGCCATTAATTCGCTGAGTTGGTTAAAATACATATAATGAGCTCTGTATAAACAACTTCTACCCTTTGTGGGGACTGTTTTGTTTTACAGATAAGCAACAGTCAATTTTGCAGAGGGATTATCTATGCACTGGTGATCTGATTATCTATCTTGCAAGAACAAGAAAGATAAACAGGGAAACCACAAAAACCCCAAACAACAGTACGTATACATACTGAGTCCATAAATATCAATTTATAGCATATGACAATCTGTTTTGTTCTCAAAGTGGCTGGAGTCGTGTTTTTTAGGAGTACCCACCCACACAGGTCTGCTATGCAGAACCTGCTTTTTTTCCGCCTGCAGAAAACGTATTTCCTCTTTGAATTCATGTTCCCGTTAAAAATGTGCCGTTTTACATGGCAGTGACATACGAAGTACAGAGAAGTTATGTTTTGAGAGAGAGAGAATGTATTAGGCTTATCTCTAATCGTATCATATAATAAATGGATATACAAACGAGCATGAGATCTGAATAAGCAATTCTCCCACTGCCTTGCAATGCAGGTCTTCATCTAAGGTCGAGTGATTATGGTAAAGATAAATACTGACTATAGCGCTTATTTATGTATACACACACACACACACACACACACATTACACCCCCCTTAATTATTAGGCATATTTACTTTGAGTTCCTTTTCAACCCTAAGTAACCTCCTGCCACCTCCCTTTGATCTGAATGGGAAACATCTGACAAAGGCAGGGATAGCAATTACTAGCACCAACGCAAATAGCACAGGGGGCACCTTTCAAAAGAGCAAAAATGTCCCAAAAATCTCAAAATTCTGCCTCCCATTCCCTTGAACAGGAAGCACCAAAGATGTCTAGTACAGGTATGGGACCTGTTATACAGAATGCTTGGGACCTGGGGTTTTCCAAATAACAGATCTTTCCGTAATTTGGATCTTCATAACTTTAGTCTACTAGAAAATGATGTAAACATTAAATAAACTCAATAGGCTGGTTTTGCTGCCAATAAGAATTATTTCTTAGTTTGGATCAAGTACAAGGGACTGTTTTATTATTATATAGAAAAAGCAAATTGCTTTTAAATATTTGGATTATTTGGATAAAATGGAGTCAGTGGGAGACAGCCTTTTCGTACTTTGGAACTTTCTGAATAATGGGTTTCCAGATAACGGATCTCATACCTGTACTGGATGTTTCAGTAAAAGGAAGTGATTTTGGACCCTTTACATGGCTCCTGCGTGCCATCAATGATAGAAAATCTGACGTAAGGGAGGAACTCCACAATGCGTTTGGTGCCGACATGTCGCCATGCGACAAGACGCATGCGACATGTCGGATGTTGTGAAGAAACAGGAAGTGAAGGAGAATCGCATGTAAGAACTACATTTATCCGACTGTTGGATGAAAACGCAGCGTAGTCCTTGCATGCGTTTCTCCTTCACTTCCTGTTTCCTCACAACATCCAACACGTCGCATACGTTTCGTCGCTTGACGACGTGTTAGCACCAAACGCTTTGTTCCTCCCTTAAGCTGTCCATAAACGCAAAGATCCTATCATACGAATCGAGGATTCGTACGATTTTCGGACCGTGAGTGGAGAGTCCCGACATTTTTCGTCCGGTGGAGATCAGTCGATCGGTCAGGTTAAATGAGTTCTGTCGGCTGCCGATAATATCTCTGCGTGTATTGGCGATCGTACGATTTTCAGTGGGAGACTGTCACTAGCTTTTGTCGGACATAACTATCGTACGATTGCTGTCAGGGGCAAAACATCGGCTCATCTGTTCTTTTACTACTTTATTTGGTCTGAATGGTTAGTGGCAGGTCGGGAGATGGGGAAGTCGAGGATTCAAACGATCGGATCTTTGCATCTATGGCCAGCTTTAGGGCTCTTACTCATGAGCGTTTTTACCTGCGCTCCCCTGCGTTCCGTTTTTCGGCGTTCGGCCGCAGGGGAGCGCAGGAATAGACGCATTTCATTATTTCAAATGGGGCTGTACTCACACAGGCGCGTGTAGGCGCCGAACGCAGGAAAAATGCAGCATGTTGCGTCTCAACCTGCGTTCAGCGCCTACATGCGCCTGTGTGAGTACAGCCCCATTTGAAATAATGAAATGAGTCTATTCCTGCGCTCGCCTGCGGCTGAACGCCGAAAAACGGAACGCAGGGGAGCGCAGGTAAAAACGCTCATGAGTTAGAGCCCTTAGGCTAAAGACAATCTCCTTGGGAAGTACAGTACTTAAAGGCTTGTGTCTCAGCAAGACAAAGCATAAGTAATGACATTTGATGAGCAGAGAAAGCAGAGTCACTGGGCTGATAACATGTGAAAGAGAATGAGCACATTAACCCAAACTAAGCAGCCAGTCAGCAAATCAATTACACGCAGGTGTGTAAGCAATTGCACAGAACCTGCACAACAACATATTTACACTTGTACTCTGCCTATACCCTATTTGATTCCCGAACAATTTCCACAATCTATTACAAAAAAATGCAAATCCCAGCTAATTCAAGTGCCAATGCCAGCTGAAGCAATTAAATGTGAAAATTTTATGGGATCCGTTATCCAGAAACCCATTATCCAGAATGCTCTGAATTACAGAAAGCCCATCTCCCATAGACTCCATTATATCCAAATAAAATTATTCAAGCTATTATTATGATAATGGAACCCATTATTCAGAATAATCCGGACCTTAAATTTTCCGGATAATGGATCTTTCCGTAATCTGGAACCTTAAAGGGATACTGTCATGGAAAAAAACATTTTTTTCAAAACGAATCAGTTAATAGTGCTGCTCCAGCAGAATTCTGCACTGAAATCCATTTCTCAAAAGAGCAAACAGATTTTTTTATATTCAATTTTGAAATCTGACATGGGGCTAGACATTTTGTCAATTTCCCAGCTGCCCCAAGTCATGTGACTTGTGCTCTGATAAACTTCAGTCACTCTTTACTGCTGTACTGCAAGTTGGAGTGATATCACCCCCCTCCCTTTTCCCCCCCAGCAGCCAAACAAAAGAACAATGGGAAGGTAACCAGATAGCAGCTCCCTAACACAAGATAACAGCTGCCTGGTAGATCTAAGAACAGAACTCAATAGTAAAAACCCATGTCCCACTGAGACACATTCAGTTACATTGAGAAGGAAAAACAGCAGCCTGCCAGAAAGCATTTCTCTCCTTAAGTGCAGGCACAAGTCACATGACAAGGGGCAGCTGGGAAATTGACAATATGTCTAGCCCCATGTCAGAATTCAAAATTGAATATAAAAAAATCTGTTTGCTCTTTTGAGAAATGGGTTTCAGTGCAGAATTTTGCTGGAGCAGCACTATTAACTGATCCATTTTGAAAAATTTTTTTTTTCCCATGACAGTATCCCTTTAAGGGGGAAATCCACGAGCGTTTTCCGTCGGATCGACGCCCGTCGACAAGATATAATTGGACTGAATGAAAAATCAGAGGTAACAACTACACAGTCCGACTTTCGGATGAAGACAATGCTTTCTGCGTCCACATCCGACAGTCGCGTGGTCGGATGTGATATCGTTTTTACCTGCGACTTTTCATTCAGTCCAATTAGAATCTTGATGTCTGTGATTCCATCCGACTTGTCACGTGTGTTTTGTCGGCAGTATATGCTACGGTTTTATTATGACAGAGAAAAAGGAAATCATTTTTTTTACATTTGAATTATTTTGTTATATACTATATATAAAGGAGTCTATAGGAGACGGCCTTTCTGTGTAAGAGATCCCATACCTGTACATTCATTTTGGTGTCAGAGCAGCCATGTTGCTTGCAGAGGCAACTACCTTACAAGTCATATAAGAGTTTTTGTTGGTTATTGATATCGGCTTCAGTAGAGTAAACAATAGGGCAGCTGCCACTCTAATGTAAATATGCAGAAAATACATATTCACTGTTCACTTACTGTCCATAAAAGAGGAATTAATCTTCTCATGGCTTAGGGATGCTATTCCAGCCACAAGACGACATGTCAGAGAGCCACGCCAGTCCCCTGCAAACCTTCCTGTCCTTTCTGGGGGGGAAGTGCATAATCTGCTCCAGGATGCAGACTAATGGTGCACATGCTCCTTAAATTCTCTTGTGTCTACGCTACTTTGCTTAAAGGGATACTTTCATGGGAAAATATTTTTTCCCCCCAAAATGCATCAGTTAATAGTGCTGCTCCAGCACAATTCTGCACTGAAATCAATTTCTCAAAAGAGCAAACAGATTTTTTTATATTCAATTTTGAAATCTGACATGGGGCTAGACATAGTCAGTTTCCCAGCTGCCCCCAGTCATGTGACTTGTGCTCTGGTAAACTTCAGTCACTCTTTACTGCATGTTGGAGTGATATCACCCCCTCCCTTTCCCCCCAGCAGCCTAACAACGCAAAAATGGGAAGGTAACCAGTAGGGATGCACCGAATCCCCTTTTTTGGATTTGGCAGAACCCCCGAATAATTCGTGAAAGATGCGGCCGAATACAGAACCGAATCCGAACCCTAAAAATTAGGAGTGGGAAAACATTTTTTACTTCCTTGTTTTGTGACAAAAAGTCACGCAATTTCCCTCCCACAACCTAATTTGCATTTACAAATTAGGATTCAGATTCGGTTCGGCCAGGCAGAAGGATTCGGCCGAATCCTGCTGAAAAAGGCCAAATTCCGAACCAAATCCTGGATTCGGTGCATCCCTAGTAACCAGATAGCAGCTCCCTAACACAAGATAACAGCTGTAGATATAAGAACAGCACTCAGATAGTAAAATCCAGGTCCCACTGAGACACATTCAGTTACAATGAGTAGGAGATACAACAGCCTGCCAGAAAGCAGTTCCATCCTAAAGTGCTGGCTCTTTCTGAAAGCACATGACCAGGTAAAATGACCTGAGATGGCTGCCTACACACCAATATAACAACTAAAAACACTTGCTGGTTCAGGAATTACATTTTATATTGTAGAGTGAATTATTTGCAGTGTAATCAGTGTAATTTAGAAATAAAAACGACATCATAGAATCCCTTTTCGTTAGAACCAGGCTTGAAGAAGAACGGCCACACCAGTAGATACTGAAATGCAAGTAAAGAAAGCACAGGAGGCTTTATCTGATTACACAGGGCACAGCAACACAGTAGCATAGAAGTGATTCATAGAAAGCATGCAAGTAGGTGTTTTATCTGCCCTTTAACCTTAGTGACAATACTAGAAGAATCCCAATCAGTCATCATTAGAAGCACTGCCAGTAGGGGGGGGGGCACTTGAACACTGACTTTTGGTTGATAAATGATCTTAAGTGCTGTAAGTCGCAGGGGACCTCATTCGATATAAGGGGAAGATGGTTTTATGCTGCGATGCCTCACATTTTCGGGCACATTTCCAGCAATCAGAACACGGGGGTAATTGGCGCTCGTGTGCCATTTGCCTTAGGGCTAGCATCACTTAGCATTCCTTCTCAGTATTTGGAGCGGGATGCCTGGAATAGTTTAACCACAAGAACTGGTAGTAGCAACCCAGCAGGAAGAAACGCAAGCAATCCCGAGGTAAACAGAAGCTGCTGCTCCTAACCCAGCCACAGTGACAGGAGGATTTTATCTCCATGCCCACTTTCTGTTTCTTTCTCTGCGCACTTATTTCTGATAACGATTGCCCATTGGCAAACTCGACGATATATTTATATGTGTGTCCCACAGACGTGAGCAGTGCATAGAACCAACAAATATCTTCAAGTTTATCGACTGGCAGCCCCACCAGCTCTTGCTACATTGCAACTCCCCTAACACAAATCTAACCAGATGCAGAAAGTTATAGTTCAACATATACTGGAGCCTGGAGGTTCCCCCTCTGGTTTATAGCAAATAAGCAAATCCTGGAAACACTCAGTAAGTACTGAAATAGATAAAGTTATATATATATAAAATATATGTAAACACACACACATTCTAAAATGCGTATATATATATATATATATATATATATTATATAATGGAAAGATGACACTCAAATCCATCTGGTTCAAAGCAGATGAATCCGCAAAGGCAGGGATCTCCCACCTGGCTGCCTGGGGCAGCAGAGAGTTGTAGTTGCTCAAGGGCTGCCCCACGCGTTCTCAGCCTGGCCGCAGATGGCTAAGCTTGCGGAGCGACCTACCACCTGCCACACATCGTCACTACCTTGCGCTACACGCACCTCGGCTTCCCTCGTGCTGTCACCAGCTTCCCGCCCACGGTCGCGGGATGAAAGTCACGCAGGCATCTGTCAGTGGCGATCTCCGATCTTGATCAAGTCACCTCCGGGGCTGCGGGAGAGGATGGGATGGAAGAGCTCCGAGTTGACAGCGGAGGGGGCGGAGAAAGAATCAGCCCCCGGGATCCGCTACGCCGCAGATCTGGAGCGACTGAGTCTTCCTGCTACGCCCCCCTAAAGCCAATGGCTGAGCTCGCCCGAGGCTGACCAATCACAAGCGGGCGTGGATCCCAAGGCTTTACAGGCCAATGGGAGGCGGGCGGGGCGGTGTCGCTGGCCAATAGGAAAAAAAAATAAACGGAGAACGTGGGGTAGCCAATGAGTGAGTGGCCCGGTGAGGAGGGCCAATGGGGAGGGGGATAAGGGCAGAAAAGTGTCTCAGCTTCGCACATCTCAGGGATGGGACCGGTATGAACCACCCTGACTGCTCCTGCTTATGGAACGGACCAGAACCAATTCTACAACCACCTGCTATTGGGAGTCTGACTGACACACCCCTCTAATGTCACCTATCACAGTGTACAATATACCTGGGTCACATTGCCTAACATGACCAGTATCACGCCACATGAATCCCTCCTGATACTGTAGCACACGTCACACTGACTGAAGCAGCGTGTTTCCACAGAGATCCCCCTGCCCTAGGGAACCATGTACCTGGTCTGTTTCACACAGGCAGACTCCCTCCTGTCGCCTCGTTATCTCATGAATTCCCATGGCATCTGCACTAAGAGATAACACATGAGAATACCTACAAGTACTGAGGAAATTACCTCACGAGCCCGCCATGATACTCAAATCATTTACTTTAGGTCCTTCAACATGATTAACCCATATCAACCTTTAGAAGAGCACGACAGGCAGTGGCTATGGAGTGATTCTGGGAGCTGTAGTTTATTTGCAGCTAGACTTTTTCACATTTCAAATTAAGCTCACCCAGATCCATCAAGTTCTACCCACACAGCTTGTATAGAGCCTGTACACTTCCTGAATCCCCTCCAAACCTGTGCTCCCAGGCCGGGTCCCCAACTCACTATTCCCAATTATTCATATACTATTTGTTTCTGGCTGCCGCTTGTACAAGCCCCAGAAACAAATGAAGAGCCAATACCATGAACGCAGCAAAGGGGGATGATCCCAAATTTATTACATGGTGCTCGAGACACTTTACACACAATCAAATATTTAGGGACCACATGCCGTCCTCCCGAAATGTTTGATTGAGTGTAAAGTGTTTGGATCACCATGTAATACATTTGGGATCATCCCCCTTTGCTGCATTAAAGGTATTGGCTCTTCATTTGTTTTTGAATTACTTAAAGGGGAAGGAAACCTAGTTGGCGCAAAAACCCTCCCCCCCTCCCCGTGTGTTGCCCACCCTCCCTCCTCCCCCCTGGCCTACCCGTTCCACTGGGCAAATGCCCCTAACTTGTTACTTACCCTTCTGCACACAGATGAATTCTGAGGTGTTTAGAGACACTGGGGGTCATTTATTTACCCATGGCTACCAATTAAATTGCTGCATTCATTGTTCTACCTGCGGCTGGCTTTAAAAAGCTACTCACTGATTGGTTGCTATAGGTAACTGCCCATGGGCAAATTTGCCCAGTGTTGATAAATGAGCCCCACTGTCTGCTCAAATCCAGCTAAATGCAGTCAAATTGATTGGGAGGTGTTTCATAATATAGATGGGCAATCCAACAATGACCCAAAACACACAGCAACCAAAGCAACCCAGGAGTTTATTAAAGCAAAGAAGTGGAATATTCTTGAATGGCCGAATCACTCACCTGATCTGAACCCAATTGAGCTGCATTTCACTTGTTGAAGACTAAACTTGGGACAGAAAGGCCCACAAACAAACAGCAACTGAAAGCTGTGCAGTCACATTTGGAGGTAACACACAACTGCCCAGCAATAATTGGATAGTCTTGATTCACACTGGTGCTCCGTCACTGGCAACCACAGGATTAACTTCAATATGTAGAATGAGTGAATCAAGAAGCAGCAAAACGCAGAATACCTTCTATTTAGTATTTATTATGCATCCACACGGCATGTTTCGGGCAACAAAGGCCCTTTTTCAAGTAACTTGAAACATGTTGCCCGAAACATGCCGTGTGGATGCATAATAAATACTAAATAGCAGGTATTCTGCGTTTTGCTGCTTCTTGATTCACTCATTCTACATATGAAAGCTGCTGCTTCTTAAGCCGCTGCAGTAAAGACCTGGCAGAGCATTAAAAAGGAGGAAACCCAGAATCTGGTGATGTCCATGAGTTCAAGACTTCAGGCTGTCATTGTCAGCAAAGGGTTTTCAACCAAGTATTAAGGTGGCCATACACGGGCCGATAAAAGATGCCGACAGACCGAGTCGGCAGCTTATTGGCCCGTGTGTGGGGGCCCCCGACGGGCTTCCCCGATCGAGATCTGGCCGAAAGTCGGCCAGAGCTCGATCGGATGGGGTTAAAAATCCCGTCGGATCGCGGCCGCATCTGTTCGTTGATGCGGTCCCGCGATCTGACCGCCCGTTTGCGAACGTGAAGGATCCGATCGTTGGGCCCTAGGGCCCACGATCGGATCAGCCCGATATTGCCCACCTCAAGGTGGGCATATCGGAGGGAGATCCGCTTGTTTGCGACATCGCCAAACAAGCGGATCTATCCGTGTATGGCCACCTTTAGAAGTGGACATTTTATTTTCAGTTTTTTAATTTGTCTAATTACTTTTGCGCCCCTGAAATGAAGTGATTAAAAAAAAGCCTCACATTTTTATGCAATCTTTTTGTTCATCCCACCAAATTAAAGCTGAAAGTCTGAAGTTCAACTGCATCTGAGTTGTTTCATTTAAAATTCATTGTGGTAATGTAGAGAATCACCAAAATTTTAAAAAAAGTTGTCTCTGTCCAAAGATGTGTGGGCTCAACTGTATACTTAAAGGGATACTGTCATGGGAAAAAACATTTTTTCAAAATTAATCAGTTAATAGTGCTGCTCCAGTAGAATTCTGCACTGAAATCCATTTCTCAAAAGAGCAAACAGATTTTTTTATATTCGATTTTGAAATCTGACATGGGGCTAGACATTTTGTCAATTTCCCAGCTGCCCTAAGTCATGTGACTTCAATCACTTTTTACTGCTGTACTGCAAGTAGGAGTGATATCACCCCCCTCCCTTTCCCCCCCCCCAGCAGCCAAACAAATGGGAAGGTAACCAGATAACAGCTCCCTAACACAAGATAACTAAGAACAGCACTCAATAGTAAAAACCCATGTCCCACTGAGACACATTCAGTTACATTGAGAAGGAAAAACAGCAGCCTGCCAGAAAGCATTTCTCTCCTAAAGTGCAGGCACAAATAACATGACCAGGGGCAGCTGGGAAATTGACAAAATGTCTAGCCCCATGTCAGATTTCAAAATTGAATATAAAAAAATCAGTTTGCTCTTTTGAGAAATGGATTTCAGTGCAGAATTCTACTGGAGCAGCACTATTAACTGATTAATTTTGAAAAAATGTTCAGTGCAGAATTCTGCTGGAGTAGCGCTATTAACATGTTTTCCGATGACAGGATCCCTTTAAAGAGGTTGTTCAGCATTAAATTCACTTTTTGTATGACGTAGAGAGTGATATTCTAATACAATTTGCAATTGGATTTAATTTTCTATTATTTTTGAATTATTAAGCTTTTTATTCAGCAGCTCTCCAGCTTGCAAGTGTCCAAATGACCCTAGCAACCATGCACTGATTTCAATACAAGACTGGAATATGAATAGGAGAGGGTCTCAATAGAAAGATCAGTAATAAAAAGCAGCAATAACAATTCATTTGTAGCCTTACAAAGTGACCCCCATTTGAAAGCTGGAAGCTCAAAAACTAAAAGCCAATTGAAACGTTGCTTAGAATTATCCATTCTATAACATACTAAAAATTAACTTAACCCTTTAAGTGCCAGCAGAATTTCACATTTTGGTTACGCGAAATGCCAGCCGTTTTTGAAACATTTTGTGCTCTCTCACTTTAGGGGCATTTTCTGAGGGGAAACCTATAGTTTACCTAGGAAAACTATACATTGTTTTTTTCGGTAGAAACTGAGCTTTCTAAATCTGCCTGAGTTTTCATGTATTTCCACCTGTGCAAAAAAATTTATAGTGCTAAATACCAAAAAAAAATGAAAAATTACCATTTTTCATCGTATATCAATTTATACCAGAAAAATATTTCATTTTACGGATGAAAATCCAACTGATTTGGAAAGCCTTATGTCTCTCGAACGTGCCAATACCAGATATGTATAGTTTTAGGGAGATTTAGGATTTCTGTACAGCAAAAACTCCCGGCAGTACATTACCGAATTTTGAAAGCACTAAGGCAGAAAACAGCATGCTTTAGATTCCAATGCAAAAAATCCTGAAACCGTAGGTTTACCCCAGAAAACCATACATTTTTGAAAAGTACACATTCTGCCGATTACAAAATGGGTAACTATGTCTCTCTACTCCCAACTACCAAACATAAAAGCTTGTCTGAACATAGCGGTTTTTCAACAAAAAATTCAAAATTCTGAAAAATCATTTCAAAGGTTTTATTTTGCTGCTCCGCATATCCCAAACTATTAGGTACCAAGAAAAAGCACCTGAAATATGATTGCCAGGGGTCCACTGAACAATTTGATACCCATTATGCATAGGTTTACCAAAGTATCTGGCATTTAGAGACACCAATATGTAGTTAGCACATCCAAATTGTTCAGGACTTTACTTCAGCTACTGAGAAATCAACACATTGACTGCATTTTTGTGGGGTAAAAACACAGAAATATATGTTTACCCCCCAAAACCCATATATTTTTGGAAAGTACACATTCTACAGAATCTAAAATGGGTACCCATGCCTTTCTGCTCCAAACTACTGAGTCGCAAGGCTTTCCCACAATTGTCGGTTTTGGTGAAATATCTGAAAATTGCCTCAAAGCTTCAAATTCTCAGCACCATATCACCCATGTATCGTTATGCACCAAGAAAAAGCACCCTAAATATGATTGCCAGGGTTCCTCCGAACAGTTTGGTGGCCATTGTTCATAGGTTTACCAAAGTATCTGGCATTTAGAGGCCCCAAAATGAAGTTAGCGCATACAAACAGTCCCGTGGGTAACTTCAGCTAATGAAAGATCAACAAATTGACTTCATTTTTGTGGGGTAAAAAACAGAAATATATGTTTACCCCCCAAAACCCATATATTTTTGGAAAGTACACATTCTACAGAATCTAAAATGGGTACCCATGCCTTTCTGCTCTAAACTACTGAGTCGCAAGGCTTTCCCACAATTGTCGGTTTTGGTGAAATATCTGAAAATTTCCTCAAAGCTTCAACTTCTCAGCACCATATCACCCATGTATCGTTATGCACCAAGAAAAAGCACCCTAAATATGATTGCCAGGGTTCCTCCGAACAGTTTGGTGGCCATTGTTCATAGGTTTACCAAAGTATCTGGCATTTAGAGGCCCCAAAATGAAGTTAGCGCATACAAACAGTCCCGTGGGTAACTTCAGCTAATGAAAAATCAACACATTGACTGCATTTTTGTGGGGTAAAAACACAGAAATATATGTTTACCCCCCAAACCCATACATTTTTGGAAAGTACACATTCTACAGAATCTAAAATGGGTACCCATGCCTTATTGCTCCAAACTACTGAGTCGCAAGGCTTTCCCAAAGTTGTCGGTTTTGGTGAAATATCTGGAAATTGCCTCAAAGCTTCAACTTTCCAGCATCGTATTGTCCATGTATCATTACCAGCATAAAGCATCCTAAATATAAACATATGGGTCTACTAAACAGTTTGATACCCAATGTGCATAGATATACCAAACTATGTGGCGCACAGAGACCCCCAAATGACAATATGTATAGACATTTTCATGGCTGACGCGCTGGCTGCTGCAATATAACCACCCGGTGTGTGTATTATGCGACATTAGCCCACCTAACAGTACAGAGACCCCAGAAAACCATATATTTTCAGAAAGTACACATTCTGACGAATCCAATATGGGTAAATAAGTGTTTCTACTGCAAACTGCCAAACTGCAAAGCAATGCTGAACATAACGTTTTTTATCAAATTTCGGAAAATCGTCACAAAGCTTGAATTCTACCCCATTACATGCCACACATTTCGTAACGTATCAGCATAAAACATCCTAAATATGAACGCCAGGGGTCTACTGAACACTTTGATGCCCAGTATGCATAGATATAGCAAACTATGTGGCGTACAGAGACCCCCAAATGACAATAGTGTATATACATTTTCACGGCTGACGCGCTGGCTGCTGCAATATGAGCACCTGGTGTGTGTATTATGCAACATTAGACCCCCCTAACAGTACAGAGACCCCAGAAAACCATATATTTTCAGAAAGTACACATTCTGACGAATCCAATATGGGTAAATAAGTGTTTCTACTGCAAACTGCCAAACTGCAAAGCAATGCTGAACATAACGGTTTTTATCAAATTTCTGAAAATCGTCACAAAGCTTGAATTCTACCCCATTATATGCCACACATTTCGTAACTTATCAGCATAAAACATCCTAAATATGAACGCCAGGGGTCTACTGAACACTTTGATGCCCAATATGCATAGATATACCAAACTATGTGGCGCCCCGGGTCCCCCCAAATGACAATAGTGTATATACATTTTCACGGCTGACGCGCTGGCTGCTTCAATATGAGCACCTGGTGTGTGTATTATGCGACATTAGACCCCCCTAACAGTACAGAGACCCCAGAAAACCATATATTTTCAGAAAGTACACATTCTGACGAATGCAATATGGGTAAATAAATGTTTCTACTGTAAACTGCCAAACTGCAAAGCAATGCTGAACATAACGGTTTTTATGAAATTTCTGAAAATCGTCACAAAGCTTGAATTTTACCCCATTATATGCCCCACATTTCGTAACGTATCAGCATAAAACATCCTAAATATGAACGCCAGGGGTCTACTGAACACTTTGATGCCCAATATGCATAGATATACCAAACTATGTGGCACACAGAGACCCACAAATGGATATATAGTAAATAAAATTTACAAGGCAAAACAAAATAAGGCAGTAAAGAGTGAAATGCAAAAAAATCCAATAAAACCACAAAAATCAATGGTTTTTTTTCCAGACTAGTGTTATCGGCCGTCAGAATCACAGTTTGAATATTTTAGCTGGGCCAAACAGGTTATACGGCTAGAAACAAGTGAACACAACATACGCAGAGCTGAAAATGCAATAAAATGGCTAAAAATTCAATAAAATGGCTAAAAATGCACCAAAATACCCAAAATTGCAATATAATCACCGAAATAACATAAAAAAGATATTGCACAGTACGGTTAGCGAATACGCTATTCGTAATGGCAATAAAAAAAATTTTCAGCCAAAAAAAGAAACGATGCGATAAGAAAAAAAAAAAAAAAGCCACAATGCCATGTATGTGCGTGTGCGTGTGTACAAATGGTAAATTACATGTTATGTGCGCGTGTGTGCGTGTGCACGTGTGTGTAAGTGCAGTGAGTGTAAGTGACCCCCCCAATCCCCAAAAATGTATGTGTAAGTGTGAATCTAAGTGTGTATTACTGTAATAAGTGTGTGTTGGTGTGTTTGTGTGTGTAATTGTTGCACTAACCTGAAAAAATCGCTGGAGACTGTTGCAGGCGATCTGGAAGGGCCTCAGGAAGAGATCTGCGACGTCCTCTGTGTGCCTGTGCTGTGGGGGCGGAGATATCCAGCGCGGTGTAGGCTGCAGCAGCAGGACACGTAAGTTACACGTGCCTGCTGCTGTTTTTGGGCCCCTGGGCGATCGCGCCCCAGGGGCCACTCGATCCCCTGCTCTGCTCGTTGCCTAGGGGCAGGGGATCGATGCGGAACGGAGCGAGCGGCTCTAACAGCCGCTCCTCCGCTCCAGAACCCGGAAGTGCTGCAGAACGTAGAATCTACGTTCTGTGGCATTTCAAGTTACTTTTCCACAGAACGTAGATTCTACGTTCTGTGGCACTTAAAGGGTTAAAGCTGAACCACTCCTTTAAAGCAGTCCTCAGTGCACTTTTGCAGATTAAATTAATTTTCTATTTTCAGAAGCTCCTTAGCTATTAGGAGTTTTAGATGCCAGGCTTTCTCACCAGCTCTCGTTGCTTGTCAGATTGTGTGTGACCCAAACTGTATTGAACTTGTCTACATACTTCCTATACAGTTCCTATACAGTTAACCCAGGTTTCTGACTAACTTTTAGATAGCACTGTTAAGTCTTGGATGAGCAGGGTAAAACTGCTAATATCTCAGAAATCACTATTGGAAGAAAATGAATATAATTACAACCTCTAGTCCTAATGCACAAAATGACCAAAAATCCACTGATCAACAACCTGGCCAAACAAGCACCACTTTCCCTTTGTTTTACAGGACACAAAGACCATTGCCCCTATTAGTACAAATACATACACTGCCTTCTGTCTTCTTTTTGGGCACACAAACACAGAAGCAGCATCATCAACAACACCTGTGATTTGTACTATGTTGTCTATATTTATTGTACTAAGCAATTATCAATTTGCCAGCTCATGAGTGTCCGTGGTTATCTTTTGGCAACCGTCACTGCCAGCACATCCGAAGCTATTTATCTGTGTTAGAGCATACATCCTCACAGATATAAAAACAAGAAGAGATGAGCACTCTTCAGGAAAGTCACCCTTTATTAAAGGATAAAACCAAAATTCACTGTGGGTACCAATTGGTTAGGTACCCCCCGTAACACGAATGGGACATGTGACCAACACTTCTCTAAAAAATGCACAAGCTAGGGGGATACTATTCATGAGAGTGATGTGCTGCTGTCTACTTTAATATTCCAAGGAATACCTAAATCCCACATATACAGTTGGAAAAGTTGCTATATTGTAGTACATGTGTTGCCTGGGGGAAATGTAAGGGATCCATAGGAACATTTTAAAAAGTATTCCAGGCTGGCACTTTTTGAGCAATATAAGTCAGTTGGGAGGGGAGTTTAGGCTAATAAACTAGCTCCTAAACTTGCATTTGTTATCCTTTACAGCATAAAGTGTTGGTGCAATTATTGCTCAGAAACGCTAACGGCTGCATTTCCGAGGGACATTTGCCTGACCACAGAGTGCACTAGCACGGCTGATTACCATTCAGGTTAGTGCTGGTGCAACTGCCAATATATTGCCACCCTCCTGTTGAGCTAGAAATCAAGCAGCAGCTAAACACTGGAACTTGCCCCTTATGCCACTGCCCTTCTAGCAGAAATGGGCAGTCTGGAGCCTTCCAACTACAACTACAACTCCCACCAGCCAAAGGCATGTGGTGAACTAGTGAAGACACATCTCCTTCTATACAAAAACCACAAGCAATTAATCACACTGGTATTGCTTGACCTGTCACTATGAAAATACTAATATCTCATATATCTGCTTTCTGACCCCCCATCCTCCTTTTCCCTCACTGCTTTCCTCTATTTCTCGCTCTCTCATCAAACCTCCCCCTTGCCCAGTGTAAATAAACAGACACAAAACACACAGGCACCATTAGACACACACAATAACACAGTGATGAGTACACAGGGCACCACAGTACACCACATAAAACACACCTACTAAGTTCTCCATACACAGACTGTAATTCTTTCATTTAGCAGCTACTCCTTCATATCCTCCTTATAAAGGCAAACCTAACATGACAGGCCTTGCGCACACACACCTCTAACCATCAAATTATAGGAAATAACACACATCCCTCTCCCACTGTGCCCCTGTGTCACAAGGCCACCATTTTGGAATTGATTAGAGCTGATTCATTGTTAGTCACTGCTGTATATTTATTCTTCAGCATGAGTCCCACTAGTATACACAATTAACCACATACCTCATCACCACAAAAACATCAACTGAATCCCAAACAAATTCTGAAACCAAATTTGAATTATTGTATTCAAATAAAACTCCCCAAAATACTGCATGCTAAAAAACCCTGTCAACTAGAGACCTATGCTGGTTAGTTGGGCAGAACTGCAACCCAATCCATATTCAATGGCCGCATCACTTCCTCACTGGACCCTCAACCTGGTTTACACGAAAGCCAACTCTGTATCCACTTTGCACCATATAAAACAGAAGGGCCATCACTGTGGACCTGACATCACTACAGACTGGAAGGGATGTCATTCTGGGAGCTTGGTCAACACAGTAAAGAAGAAAAACCTACTTTTTTACTTATCCAGCTAGAGACTTACACTTCACCGGGGTACCCAAGCAGGGTGCCCAAGGACCAAGTCAGAGTATCAGACAATTTAGCCCTCTTTATTTCTTGTATCGCTTACTGGTTTCTTTGTGTGTATTCTGTATGTACAATGTCATACCTCCCAACTGTCCTGATTTTGACAGCTCAACACACAGTCCGGGATTTGTTACTGTAATATCCCAACTTTCTCTTTGATCTCTTACATTGAACAGCCAGAAAAGAGATTTCAAGTTTCTAACTTAATTGGCTTTTGGCAGAGAGCCCAGAATAGATACTCAGATACTTTTATAACAGTTTAAGATAAGCAGGTCTCTTGGGAGAACTTAGATTCACAGCTTAAAGGGCAATTCACCTTCATAAGCAAAACTGTAATAACATAAAAACCACAGATCTGTGTTCAAACTTTCATAACCTGCCACAAAATGGGCGTGACCAAAACACTTTGTTCCTGTTTTTGTTTCCAAAATGTTGGGAGGTATGCAATGTATATACCCACTTTGCATCCAATACTGGCCATGTGACGACCCTAGTCTCAACTAGGGATGCACCGTATCCAGGATTTGGTTTGGGATTCGGCCTTTTTCAGCAGGATTCGGCTGAATCCTTCTGCCCAGCCGAACCGAACCGAATCCTAATTTGCAGAAACAAATAAGGGGCAGAGATGGAAATCTTTTTGTCACAAACAAGAAAGTAAAAAATGTTTTGCAAATTAGGATTCAGATTCGGTTCGATATTCAGTCAAACCTTTTGCGAAGGATTAAGGGATTTGGCCGAATCCAAAATAGTCGATTCGGTGCATCCCTAGTCTGAACACTTCAAATGCAATCTTGTAATGTAATTTTGTTTAATGATGTGTTCCCCTGTCTGTCCAGTGTCGGACTGGGATGCCAATAGCCCACCAGAAAACCTAAGGCTGATGGCCCAACCTACTATACCTCCTCTCCTCACTCAACCTCTTTATTCTCCGAGTCTCTTTTCTCTACACACTATACTCTATTCTTCCATTATTTAGCCTCTTTCTTCCCATAAAGAAATAGGGAATGACCCTGAAATAGGCCAAATGGTTAGAAGCAAGAGGCCCACTAACACCTGGCCCACCGGGAGTTTTCCCGAACCCTCCCTCTGTTAGGCCTGTCAATTGTTCTGCCCCCAGATCAATCATCATCTGCCTGGTGTTGTCCAAGAGCAGTGCTGTCACTAGCAGGCCATGGGGAAGTTTAAATGTCACTTTATACGGAAAATAATCTGTCATGTTCTTTACCCACAATGCAGCATTCTTACCTTGCATTGCAGCATATTTGCAAAGATTGTCCTCCCTGTTACTTGTGTCTGATGTTTACAAAAGTGCAAACAATAGGCTGTCTCATAAATATCATGCACATGGCAGTGCCATTGATGTGGGTGTTCCAGAGTGATTGCAAATCCACTCTTTTTATTAAGTACTGGGAACACAGCTCTTTATGGCACAGAGTTCATCATTATTGACCCCTGTATTCTTTCCACTGGGCTGCCAGCCAATATGGAAGTAGCAGAGGTACCTTTTTAATCCCATGACTGTAGAGCAATCGCAGGCAGCTCCATTTCCAACAAGCAGATAACTCAGCTGCCAAACACTAACATGGCACTGGCCCTACCAACAAAGCTCTCATCTCACATTCATTATTGCCTAATGGGAAATACATTATAAAATTACAAATTGCTTGTTCATTTAAAAATCAGCCTTTGCAAATACTTTGAACCTAGAGAGAACATTACAGTCCACTAATATTTACATACAAGTTAAATAAAAAAAAAAAAATTTTCGCAGCTCTTCATAACTGTTTACCACAAGGACTGCCATCATCATCATTGGGGTACAGGTATGGGACCTGCTATCCAGAATGTTTGGGACCTGGAGTTTTCTGGATAATGGATCCTTTAGTAATTTGGATCTCCGCAACTTAAGTCTACTAGAAAATCATGCAAACATTAAATAAACCCAAAAGGCTGGTTTTGCTTCCAATAAAGATTAATTATATCTTAGTTTGGATCAAGTATAAGATACTGTTTTATAATTACAGAGAAAAAAGAAATCATTTTTAAAATTTGGATTATTTGGATAAAATGGAGGCTATGGTTCAAATTTACTAAAGGGTGAAGTGGCTAACCCTAGCGAAAATTCGCCAGCGTGACGCCATTTTGCCACTTCGCCAAATTACTAACAGTGTCTTCGCTAACGAAGTAGATAGACTAGTGCAACTTCGCACCCTAAAGCCTGGCGAAGTTGCACTCTGGCGAAGGGGCGAAACTACGCAGATTTAGTACTTTTTTTCTGAAGGTTACCCCTTTCGCCAGAGTTTACTTAGCCAGGTCCGACCAGGCGAAGTGCAATAGAGTAGATAGGATTTTGAAAAAAAAAAAAGTAATAAACTATTAATATGGGCCTGTGATTAGATGGTGACCCTATTCATCCCCTACAAAGAGGCTCACTGGTGATGTGTGGGCAGGTTTGGTGGGTTCAGGCCTTAGTCTGTGCTTCTATATTGGCTTCAAATTGGTCTTTCCAGTAAGGAAAGGTTTAGAGCTAGTCACAAAATAGATGTTTTGTTTACTGAAAAACAAAATAGTATTCTACCATTTTTACAACAACTTGGCCACTAGAGACCACAGTTTCTATGCTCACAGATCCTATTAATAGCAGTAAATAAATATTTAGTCTTTCCAAGTGAATACACATGAAAATGCGGATAAATCAGGATCAGAGCACAGAAAACCCAATGTTCACATATAAACATTCAAATAAATAAAAATATAATATAAAATATAAAATCGCTGCAGACCCTACATATGGGCTACATTTTCCCTTTAATGCAAAAGACAGATGACTGCTATTACTGTTTTTGTTGTGAGTGTTAGATAACAATATATAATCTCAGTGGAAACTCTCAGGGTTGGAACTTGATACTCTGGACCATATTTAGCTGGCTAAAATGAATTGTGGGCAGTCATTGTTCCGTGTTCAGAACTAGAGAATAGTCCATTGATTTTTATGGAATGCTTTCTGACGAGGAACATGGAGCAGCCACTTAGCTGGAGAATAGCTGCAGCCTTTAGTAACTGTGGCCCTCTAGGTTACCAATACCAATTTATTGTTATGGCCCTCTAGATTTTAAAGGAGAACTTAAGTTTAATAAAAAAACATGGCTAGAAATGCTATAGCTGCCATGCAACGTAGATCTGAATTACTAATTAGCCTTGCATGGTGATTTTAATATTATAAACATAACACTGTATAGTGTGAGTTGGTCTCTATGATTACGCAACTGACAGCAGCAGCTACAGAACTGGGTGGCCGGAGGTGCAAAACCAGCAAACTCCTGGGAAAGCCAGGGGAACTGACAGCTTTGTAACAGGCTGTGGTTATCTTTGGCTAATAATGAGGTGTAAAAAATAATGTGCAGCATTTCTACTCTAAGGGGCAGCTTTATCAAGAGTTCATGAGAGTTTTTTAAACTCCCATAAACTACCATAAACTCGAAATTCAACCAAAATTAGACCAACTGCAATGTATGAAAAAATTTGATTTTTTTTTTTCATACTCGGGTGAATGGGATCGACCTGCAAACTCAAATTGAATTTGAATTTAATTTGATTCAAGTTTTTTCTCCAGAAAAAAACTAAATTTTCAGGAAGGCTCCAAATTTATCCCAGGATGTCCCCCATAGGCTAAAACAGTAATTTGGCAGGTTTAAGGTGGTGAATAGTCAAATTCTTAAAGGGCCGGCACATGATACATTTAAAAAATAAAATTCTATTTTTTTTAAAAAAAAAACTCAAATCAAATTTTAACTATTCCCTAGTCAAATTTCACGTTGACCCTTGATGAATCTGCCCCAGTTGTTTGTTAAGCTTAGGCTCTCCTATTAAAGGGGTGGTTCACCTTTAAGTTAATTTTTAAATATACCATGGCCAATACTTAATCATTTATAGTTATAGTTTTTTTAATCATTTGCCTTTTTCTTCTGACTCTTTCCAGCTTTCAAATGGGGGTCACTGACCCCATCTAAAAACAAATGCTCTGTAAGGCTACAAATGTATTGTTATTGCTACCTTTTATTACTCATCTTTCTATTCAGGTCCTCTCCTATTAATAGTCCAGTCTTTTATGCAAATCAATGCATGGTTGCTAGGGTAAATGGAACCTAGCAACCAGATTGCTGAAATTCTAAACTGGAGAGCTGCTGAATAAAAAGCTAAATAACTCAAAGACCACAAATAATAAAAAATGAAAACCAATTGCTAATTGTCTCAGTATATCACTCTCTACATTCTACTAAAAGTTAACTCAAAGGGGAACAACCCTTTTAATACAGTATCTAGTAGAATCAAGTCAAAGGAAACTGGACATTTTGAGTTTTTCTTGAAAATGTTTCACCACTCTTCTGAGTGGCGTCTTCGGTACAACTGAATTGGTAGGGAATTTCTAGGTGAACCACCTCTTTAAAGACTCATGTAAGAGCCTGCTTATACCGATCCTGTGCATATAAGCAAATCATTGCCATACACTTTATAAAGGCACATATTATAATATTACAATATTCTGTATTAAAAGATCTTTCTTTTTATGTGACTATGGCCTACATTGGGAAAATGTCTAAACAATGTGGGGGGGAGTTGTTTTTCCTCTCAAAAAGTACAGCGCCCTCTATTAACCAGAAACCCATTATACGGTCAGCTCCGAAATACAGGTTTGCCATTTACCATAGAATCCTATTTAAATATGCAATTCTTTCTTTTGTATCCATTTCCTATTTCCCTGTAAGAATTAGACAGTTCCTTGCACTAAACTTTCCTTAATCCATATTGATGGCAAATCATAGTGCTCCAAATAGCGGAAAGACCCCATATCTGGAAAGCACCAGGCGCCAAGTATTCCGAATAATGGATCCCATATTTGTACAATTTGGCATGTTTCTCCTATTCAGGGAATTGCAATTTAGCAAATCCCCACCCATCACTTTTCATTACCTGCATGTTTCGCATTTCCTGGTAACATTTCTTCATATGAAACTTTAAATGAAGTTTTTTTCCCAGTGTTTTTTTTTTCTTTTTGGCCAATAAGAGTTTACTGTTCCAGAGGTGCCATAAATCATTGTTCTGTATAAGAAGCCAGTTACACATGTTCTACAGTCTGATGAAAATTAGAATACAACATTGCATTTTTCAAAACATTGCCTATTCCAGAAGGTGGAGGAAAGCAGTGTTGTTGCAGGAGGAGAGACTGAACTTTGTGTGTAGCACTCTGTAACAAGCCACACCATCCAAGCTAAACAGCTGAAAATCAGCACTCAGAATTATTCACACTTCCTACTTCCTATCAGCACTGGCACATATTCAGGAGGGGTACGGCTTTTCTTTTCCAGATAACAGCATGTAACTTCACTTTATCCTGTTTATAGATAAGACATATATGGAACAGCAAGTTGCATGAGGAAATGGTTTCCCAACTGGATTTCCGCACATCCTGCTATGTCTTTAAATGATCAGCCTACAGAAAAGCCTTGCCTGGGCAAACAATATGGCAGCACATACTCATTAGTATAGGCTCAAAATGCAACAGTACAATGTTCAATGTATAAATTATAGGGATGCACCGAATCCACTATTTTGGATTCAGCCGAACTCCGGAATCCTTTGAGAAAGATTTGGCAGAATACCGAACGGAATCCTAATTTGCATGTGCAGATTAGGGCTCGGAAGGGGAAAACATTTTTTACTACTTAGTCTTCTGACAAAAAATCACGCGATTTCCCTCCCCACCCCTAATTTGCATATGCAAATTAGGATTCTGTTCGGCTGGGCAGAAGGATTCAGGCGAATCCTGGCCGAATCCCGAATCGAATCCTGGATTCAGTGCATCCCTAATAAATTTTATGCACTAAAAGAGTATGATAAATCTCGAAATTTTAATTAAAACTCTAATCGAGTTTGGATAATTCACAATTCAAATGCGAGTCTTTTGACCCAAAAAAATAAAAATCGAATATTCTAATTTTCACTTTGACCCTTAATAAATCTGCCCCTTAATTATTATTATGATTATTATTATCATTATTAACATGATTCGGATTCGGTTCGGTATTCGCTCGAATCTTTCACCAAGGATTTGGCTGAATCCAAAATAGTGGATTTGGTGCATCCCTAATTTTTTTTTTGAGTTATTTAGCTTTTTATTCATCAACTCTTCAGTTTGCATTTTCAGCAATCTGGTTGCTAGGATCCAAACATGCAAACATGCATTTATTTGAATAAGAGGCTGGAATATGAATAGGAGAAGGTCTGAATAGAAAGATGAGTAGCAATAACAATAAATGTGTAACTTTACAGAGCACTTGATTTTAGAAGGGGTCGGTGACCCCTATTTGAAATCTGGATAGTCAGAAGAAAAAGGTAAATAAATAAAAAACAGTATACTATAATACGGATAATTCACAATTCGAATGTGAGAGTTTTGACCAAAAAAAAAAATCGAGAATTCAAATTTTCACGTTGACCCTTAATAAATCTGCCCCTTAATTATATTTATTATTATGATTATTAATATGATTCGGATTCCGTTCAGTATTCGGCCGAATCTTTCACCAAGGATTCGGCCGAATCCAAAATAGTGCATTCGGTGCATCCCTGATTTTTAGAGTGCAAACATATTGAGCAGTGCTGTAATGTTTAAATGATTTTTAATAGACTTAAAGGAGTGGCTCACCTTTAAGTTAAATCTGAGTATGTTATGAAATGGCAAATTCTAAGCAACTTTTCAATTGGCCTTAATTTTTTCATAGTTTTTTTAATTAATTGCCTTCTTCTGACTGTTTCCAGCTTTTAAACAGGGGTCACTGTCCCCATCTAATAACAAATGATCTGTAAGGCTACAAATGTATTGTTATTGCTACTTTTTATTACTCATCTTTCTATTTAGGCCCTCTCCTACTCATTTTCTGGTCTCAAATCAAATCGAAAGCTAAATAACTAAAAAGCCAAAAATAATAAAAGTAAAAAATAAAACCAATTACAAATTGTTTCAGAATATTACTCTCTGTATCACACTAATAAGACTAACAGCAACAATGCCCCAGAGGAATATGGTGTCTTAGCTTCAATGCATGAAATTTAACCATTACTAAGGCTTTACCAAGGCTTGATAGTGTAGGAATTTGGGTAAAAAATGTTTCACAGACACTCAAAAACATGTGTGCACGTACATTTCATTAGAAGCCAATAAATTTGCCTGTACAGGTATGGGACCTGTTATCGGAATGCTCGGGACCTGGGGGTTTTCTGGATAATGGATCTTTTCGTAATTTGGATCTCCATACCTTTAGGGGCACATTTACTAAGGGTCGAATATCGAGGGTTAATTAACCCTCGATATTCGAATATCGAAGTTGAAGGATTTACCGCAAATATTTTGATCGAATGATTCGAAGGATTTTAATCCATCGATCGAAGGATTTTCCTTCAATCAAAAAAAGCTTAGAAACCTTATGGGGAAGGTCCCCATAGGCTAACAATGAAGCTCGGTAGGTTTAAAGTGGCGAAATATGTAGTCAAAGTTAAATGTGCCCCATTGTCTTCAAAAAAAAAAATCATTAAATAAACCCAATAGGCTGGTTTTGCTTCCAATAAGGATTCATTATATTTTAGTTTGGATCCAGGACAAGCTACTGTTTTATTATTACAGAGAAAAAGGAAATCATTTAAAATTTTTTGGATTATTCAGATAAAATTGAGTCTATGGGATATGGCCTTTCTGTAATTCGGAGCTTTCGGGATAATGGGTTTCTGGATAATGAATCCCATACCTATATGTTTTTGGACTGTGGGAGCACCAGGAGAAATTTTATAGAATACAATAAGAGCACTGCTGACTATTATGCAATCATTCCATCCTCTTTAACCTTACCCACACTTTGTCTAAGACACTACCCTGGTCATCCTCTATACATAGTTACTCCAGCATGTCAGTGTAGAGGTTAAGTCATGCAGAATATGCACTTTAAATGTCATGTCTCCTCCTCCAAAGGCGCTCGTCTATAGATGCCAGGAATGTCTTGTTCAGGCTTCGCTGCTTTATTATGATCACATCAACTAAACAGCCAATTAGCAAATCCCCTATTAGAGCAGTTGAACCCCACTGTTCCGGAATATCGATCACTTCCTCCAATAGCAGCACGCCATATAAAAGAGACTCATGAGTTTTGTTACAGACAATGTGTAGACTGCAGCACCTTGACTACAACGCAAAGCCTAAAGGGTCTCATTCTTTTGCCGTATATTTCTGCTGAAATAACTTGTATGAGGGATAACCCTCCTGCAGCGACCAAACTCCAAGAATCCATTATGCTGTGAGCTGCTCTTTAACTGTTGGGAGACTACAGGTTCTCAGGGGGCAATATAACCTTGGGGCAGAGCTCTCAAATCTTCAATTTTTTTCTTGAAGTCTACTACATTTATATTTAATGCAAAGGAAGGAAGACATGGTATGGCCAAATTTGAGCCATAACTAGGCAGATGGGGTTGGGAAAATAAATTCTCCAGGAAGTTGATATCTCTGCTTTGGGGTCCAAGGAAAATGCCTTCTCTACTCTATCCCAAAGTAGGTCCTGATCTATTTATATCCATGATGCCCATCTTTGTGGCCTTAGTAGCATGCCTCCCAACATTGCAAAATCAAAAACTGGGATGGTTTAGACCATGCCCCATGTGTCACTGAGACACATTCAGTTACATTGAGAAGGAAAAACAGCAGCCTGCCAGAAAGCATTTCTCTCCTAAAGTGCAGGCACAAGTCACATGACCAGGGGCAGCTGGGAAATTGACAAAATGTCTAGCCCCATGTCAGATTTCAAAATTGAATATAAAAAAATCTGTTTGCTCTTTTGAGAAATGTATTTCAGTGCAGAATTCTGCTGGAGTAGCACTATTAACTGATTACTGCGTTTTGAAAAAAACATGTTTTCCGATGACAAGATCCCTTTAATGTTAATGGTTCAAAGAATGTCTGGCTGAATGTCGGCCCCCACACATTTTCACCTCGCCAAATCTGGCTCTCGTTGTTTGGGCACATTAGGGTACAAAATGCGTAGGGCCAATGGAGATGTGAAATTTTTAACTTCGACTAATAGATACAGTTTTATACATTATTTTTTGCCTCTGTGGAGTGCCAGATAGCCCTGTTTTGTTTTTTGCATATACCAGTTTGCCGCTCTTTAAAGCTGGGGCGCTGGGCCTGTTGCGTCTAGACCACCTGATTTACTTGGTGAGCAATTTACATTTTAACTTATATCGATATTCTGGAGCACATTTTTTCGCTTGTTTCAAAATTGACCAAAAACTACCCACAGCCACTTCCCTTCCCATATCTACACATCTTCAAAGAGTGCCGAGATCTCAGGCGTTTCTGTAAAACATTTCTCCCTCTAATGCTGGTATTACATTAATCAATATAAATAAAAAGCTTCTATCAATTATTTATCAGCACTGACAAAGTGATTCTTTTTCCTTGTTTGTTCCTATTCTGAAGAATAATAGTGAAATTCCCTAGGGAAAGAGAGTTAAAAACTGATTTGCTGATAATCCTCCCAGTTAGTCTTGGCCAAAAGCAGACACAGAGCTTTCCAATTTTTCTTTATTCATAATATTACCTCTGTGATATATATATAATGTCACAATCACTTCATTACTTTGGCAAACGGATTTATTTAATGACTTCCTAAATATGCAAAGCTAACATTGCTCACCTCGTATAAAAGCCTCAGGCATTTGATCTGTGGCCTTTTATTCTCACAGACACTTTTCTAAGTGTCTGTTAATTCCTAAGATGGTTTAGCCTTTATCACTCCTGCTAATAGGCTGTTCCATAAATTCCCTGCCCTTTCTGTAAAGTAGTAATTTAGTTCCTCACATCTGCCCCCAATCTACCACCCTGGTGTTTCAGAGCGTGACCTTCTGTTCTGCCATCTTCCAACCTGTAATTTATTTAATCTATGAATTTGACTGTTTCATTCCTATCACAACTCATCACTGCTGACCACATCAAGCACTTATATTCTTTCCTAGCAGCATTTTAATATTTTTTTCTCATACCTAAATATACAGTGCAGATCATAGGATAAAACGCACAGGGGCAGCAGAATAGGTAAACATAAAGAAAACATAATAATGTATTTATGTGTCTATCGCTATATTTTATTTTTTTAAAGGTTAACGGTGTGGCACTTTTTTTTTTTTATTCATATTATAGGGGTGGTTCACCTTTGAGTTAAATTGTAGTATGTCATAGAATGGCTAATTCTAAGAAAATTTTCAGTTGGTCTTCATTATTATATATTTTTTTCATTATTTACTTTTTTCTTCAGACTTTCCAGCTTTCAAATTGGGGTCACTGACACCTTCTAAAAACAAATGCTCTGTAAAGCTACAAATGTATTGTTATTGCTACTTTTTCAATTGGCCTTCATTATTTTTTTATAGTTTTTGCATTATTTGTCTTTTTCTTCTGACTATTTCTAGCTTTTAAATTTGGGTCACTGACCCCATCAATAACAAATACTCTTTAGGGCTACACATTTATTGTTATTGCTACTTTATATTACTCATCTTTCTATTCAGGACCTCTACTATACATATTCCAGTCTCTTATTCAAATCAATGAATGATTGCTAGGGTAATTTGGACCCTAGCAACCAGATTGCAGAAACTGCAAACTGGAGAGCTGATGAATAAAGAGCTGAGTGACTCTAAAACCACAAATAATAAAAAAAGAAAACCAATTGCAAATTGTCTTAGAATATCATCATTTTAAAAGTTAATTTAAAGGTGAACAACCCCTTTATCTGTTTACTAGCGCAGTTGCAATACTACTATACATGCTAAATTCCATAATCTTCAATACAAATCTAATAATAATGATAAATAATGACCAAGGAAGTAATATAGTGTCACATGGAATGAATTCTTAATCCATATGAGGGATTGGGGAAACACACAAGGGGTCATTTACTTACATAGGGGGTGCAAGATTCCCCTCAATTCTCACTTACAGAGCACTGGCACCGTCAGGATTGCTGGTCGGAGTGCTGGATTAAATCTTAATGCTCAGTGCAGAGAGCAGTGTCAGGAGACTCACAACCCTGTCCTTTGGGCCCCAATGTGATCTACCCTACCTTCTACCTCTAAATGACACTCTAGGTAGGGGGTCGGAGGGGCGACAACTATGTATTTCTTGGATCAAGAGCTACCTAATGCAGGCAGCTCATTTTAAGGGGCATGCCACCAGTCTTTGCTCAACAAAACTGAGCAATTTTCTTTGCACTTTGCATACTGCATGGGGCATTGCAAATTACCCCTGCGGTCTAAAAGGAGAACTAAACCCTAAAAATGAATAGGGCTGAAAATGTCATGTTTTATATAGTGAACGTATTGCACCAGCCTAAAGTTTCAGCTTGTCAATAGCAGCAATGATCCAGGACTTCAAACTTGTCACAGGGGGTCACCATCTTGGAAAGTGTCTGTGACACTCACATGCTCAGTGGGCTCTGAGCAGCTGTTGAGAAGCTAAGCTAATCAGATTCCGGATGGATGATTTATCTCAGAGGAATAAAGTAAAATACAGATGGTCCATATATATCTCATCTTTAGATAATGCTAAAAGAGAATTTATTCTTAAGCTGATGGGACAAGATGTTGGGAATGAATGAATTGGGTAGAATTAATATTCTTTTACATTTATATGTATATGAATGTGCCATTATTATTATTATTTATTTATTTATTATCTAAAATTTAAGCAAATTCATCTATGTTACCTGACTACATACTGAATTTTGGTAAATTACAGGTCAATTTGTTTTCTTTTGTTATGTTAGCTTGTTTTTTTTTTTTTGTTCACATGATAAAATTTTCATGTTAATATTCTGAACTGTTCTTCTTTTAATGTGAAAGACGTCATGATTGTATACATACATGATTCAATGTTTTATTGAAACTTATTGAAACTTAATAAAAAGAATTTGAAAAGAAAAAGAGAAGCTAAGCTTAGGGGTTGTCACTAATTATCAAGCAGAAAATGAGGTTGGCCTGTCATAAGCTGATTCTACAGGGCTAATTATTAAATTCTGATGCAAATTGCACTAGTTTTCTGTGCTGCCACGTAGTAATTATCCATATTAATTATTAATCAACCTTATACTGTGACATTTATATTCTATTCTATATATTCTATATGTGTCCTGTATATTTTAAGTCACTCCCTAAGCTTAGTAAGTGACAGCAGCACAGATCATGTGCAGAAAAGAAGATGGGGAGCTACTGGGGCATCTTTGGAGGCACAGATTTTTACTGCTAAAGGGCTTTGGTTGCCTGGGGCTGGTACAGAAGCCCAAAAAATAATTTACAACTTTTCTAGCCTACTTCTTTAGTTTAAGTTTCCTTGTCCTTTAATTGCTGTACTGACCATGGGCTGTGCTTCTTCAACCCTGCTCCAATCCCTGTCCTCCCTCCAGCTCGGTAATCCATCACACCGCTACTCTGTTCCTGTCATGCTTCATCTCCACCCCTGCTCAATGGGACCCGGGTTAGGCTCCAATAAAGGTTGCCACCCATCACTGCTTTGGGAACGGCAGAATACATTGAGGAGTGGAGGAATGACATCACAGTAAGGGTTAAGGACAAAAATGATGTCAGGAGCAGTGGCCTATTTTCCAAGCAGCAGATAATTGCAATCAATAAGGGGTGAGAGACAAGGGGGTCCAGACTGCAATGTGTTCTGTATGGTTGTTACCCCTACCCTGCACCATACCTCCCAACATTTTGAAAATAGAAAGAGGGACAAAACAATTCCATTTTTTGATCATGCCCATTATTGTGGCCACACCCCCTAATTACCATGTTCATTTTACAAAATTTGGCAGGTCATGAAAGTAAGAACACATTTCTGTTGTTTTATGTGTTATTACAGTTTTGCCAATGCATGAGAATTGTCCTTTAAACTGCAAGTCACCGTTTCCCCCAAGAGACCTGCTTATCTTAAATTGTTGTAATTGTTTCTTTGCTTATCTTAAATTGTTACAAAAGTATTGAAGTGCACCTGGCACATATTTTGGACTCTCTGCCAATTAAGTTAGAAACATTGTATCTTTTTCAGGCTTTTCAGTGCAAGAGATCAAAGAGAAAGTCAGGACATTTCAGTAACAATCCAGAACTGAGTTGAGCTGTCACAATCGGGACTGTTGGGAGGTATGCTGCACTGCTTGCATGTTCATTTGTGGGGGACCTGTGGGAACAAGGTACACCACTGATCAGAACGCAAGGTAATGATGTGGTGAGCAGAGATTTGTGCATTTTGGAAGCTCCAGCAACAGAGTTTACAAGGAAAGCCCAAGTGAAAACTGGACTGCCTGCTTTTGAAACCGGACAGGTTGCAACTCTTGGCTTAAGGGTAATCTGCAACTGTCTGTTTCCCATAAACTGCAACTGACTGTTTCCCATAAGCTAACTGAACATGCCATAACAGATCAACCAGCTGGGAACAAACAGTGCGGGCTGAAGTTTTTCTCTGGCAGTTCCAAAACATAACCCCCCTCCAGACATAAGAGAAGAGTAAACGTTAGCTCATTAGAATCTAATTTGCTCTCAACTACTGCTTTTCAAGGTTCACTGTGTTGTGAATAAGGTCCCTATTCATAAAGTGTAAACTGTATGTGTGAATTTTGACAAATGTTCCTTACTATTTATGTAAAACAAACTGTATTTATATAAAAATTACAATTTCCAATACACTTTACCATAATTCTAATCAGTGTTGGACTGGGACACCATGGGCCCACCAATTAATCTTAGACCAGGGGCCCACAAGTACTATTTTTCTTCTTCTCCTCACTCAATCTTTATTCTCCTTGTCTCTTTTCTTTACATACTATACTCTATATATTTTTCCATCTATTTAGCCTCTTTGTTCTCATAGAAATAGGGAATGACCATGAAATAGGTCACATGTTTAGCAGCATGAGGGCCCACTGACACCTTGGCCCACCGGGACTTTTCCTGGTATCCCGATGGGCCAGTCCGACGCTGAATCTAATTCTAATTTTTCTCATTTCATGGGTTTGTATAAGCAATTCAGTACTTTTCATGTTGTTAAAAACGCTCTCCACTCCAGACCTGGTAAAAACTGGAACTTCAGGGGTTGGTTCTGCCAAAATGCAAGGAGAAAATCACTGAGATTTTGCTACTCGTATAAAATGTTATCAAAAGCTTTGAAAGGGAGTTTCAGTATCATTTTACTATTTCAATGTCATTTCTATTTTTTTCTCTCTATTTTAATGGAGCACATGATGAATTGAAAACAGTTCAATTTCATCAAAACAGCATTTAGTTCTGAGGGGTTATAAAGGAAGCCTTTGGTGCCTATTTTCTTTTGGATGTTTTAGCATTTCTTCTGTAAGTGCCTACAGTATAAATCCCTTGTCCTTTCCTGTTTACTGTATGCTCTCAGGGGCACCTGCACTTTGGACTCCAACTTCTGAGCAGCCACAGGAGACTCCCAATACAGTAGGCCATTATCACACTGAAAGAATTAGATTTTCAGACTGGCAGGTATAGTATTGTGTGTACAAATGCTACATGCACTCAAACACACACATACTGTATATGCAGTATTTAAGTCATTGGAGCGTTTCCCTTTCGAATATATATGGACAGAATGAGTGGCAGAAACAGGACAATCTTGTACACCTAAGTAACTGCCTTATAGCTTACGTCACTTGCATTGTAACATAGTAACATAGTAAGTTAGGTTGAAAAAAGACACACGTCCATCAAGTTCAACATTTTTACTCCATTTTAACCTGCCTAACTGCCAGTTGATCCAGAGGAAGGCAAAAAAAAAAACCCATCTGGAGCCTCTCCAATTTGCCTCAGAGGGGGGGGAATTCCTTCCTGACTCCAAAATGGCAATCGGACTAGTCCCTGGATCAACTTGGACTATGAGCTATCTCCCATAACCCTGTATTCCCTCACTTGCTAAAAAGCCATCCAACCCCTTCTTAAAGCTATCTAATGTATCAGCCTGTACCACTGATTCAGGGAGAGAATTCCACATCTTCACAGCTCTCGCTGTAAAAAACTCCTTCCGAATATTTAGGCGGAACCTCCTTTCTTCTAATCAGAATGGATGACCTCGCACCAGCTGGAAAGATGCTTATAAAAATGTGAACATATATGAACAGAAACTACAAGGAATTCATACTGTTTTGCCACTGATTGGTTACCATGATAACAAATGGTCTATAGCAAATTAACTATTCCTGACTTTGTGCCCTAGGGAATATCTGTCCCAAATTACTGCTCACTGTGCAGAAGTATATATGTCCCTGGAAAGCCATTCCTAGAGTCTCCTCTGACTCATGAAATGGGTGCTTAGAACAAACTCTGGCCAAATGTGAAAAAGGCTTAATATTATCCCATTTAAAATGAGTTGCATGTGATGAACTGACCAGTAAGCTACCCCAGGCAGGCCGATAGGTAAACAAATGATAGTAAAAAATAGTTGAAAGACAGAGAAATAGATAAAATTGCAATTTTCTATTTGGATTACCCAATAGCATATACTACTACAACAAGTACAAGCAGTCCCCAGGTTATGTACAAGATAGGGTCTGCAGGTTTGTTCTTAAATTCATTTTGTATGTAATAGGGATGCACTGAATCCAAGATTTGATTTGGGATTCAGCCTTTTTCAGCAGGATTTGGATCCGGCCAAATCGAATCCAAAAACTTAAGAAAGTCCAAAAAAATATTTTCCTAATTTATATATGCAAATTAGGGTTCAGATTAATTCGGTATTCTGCAGAATCTTTCACGAAGGATTTGGCCGAAAACTAAAATAGTAGATTTGGAGCATCCCTAGTATGTAAGTTGGAACAGGTACATTTACCTATTAAATGCAACAAGACAGCTGTTTGTCTTACCACAGTATTTTTTTTTTTACCTTTCTGTGCATATTTATTTTTACATTTCTGTGCTCCGCACTAGACAACACACGTCAGAGGGGATAGGGGCAGTTAAGCTCCCCATAGACGTAACGATTCTTCTTGCCGAACGATTTTAGGGAAGTCCGAGCAATCCTTCGAAATTATCGTGCGGTTAGTGGGATTCGAACGATCGTACATCTTACGATTTTTTGGTCATCTGTCAGTAAATCGATCGGCCAGGTCAAAAAATCTTTGTCGGTCCCAGTGCAATCTATCTATGTTTGCAGGGCCAAGCAGGCAGCTCCCCTTTGTTTTCCTGGCAAATTTGGTAACAACCGTATCTCATCACCCAACCGAATGTGTTACTCGCCCTCCACTTGCTGTTTGACAGTAAGTAGGGTTGGGTGCACGAGCTACTATCCCAGCGGTTGGGTGATGAGATAAGGTTGTTACCGTCAAGTGAGTCTGGAGTTGACGCCATTTCAATATGCACCTAGCGCATTAACCGGTTTTGGTTAACGCTAATGGGGCTCTATCCATAGACCGACGCGAGCAGCAGGCACTAAGGAGGCTGTGTGTGTGGCGAGCAGATGCGCTCGCTTAGATTGTGCCATTCTTACGGCGCTTTTTGCTACATGAAGTGGTATAACTAGCTCCGTTACGTTACTAACAGTAGTGGGCTTTGCTCCTCTATACGTATATGCCGTACCTGGATTGGTGGCGATACTGCACACATCGCTTTTGCTGCTGGACTCTCCTGGCGGAGCCGTGAGATTGCTTTTACACTGTACCCATAGTGTAAGGCTACGGGTATGTTTTTAACCTTTTTAAATAATCACTATACACAGATATGTGTCCCTGTCAGATCACCATCACTTTCACAAGTATATTGGGCATTTTATTGTTGTGGGTATTTTGTGGGATGGGTTTTCCTTCGCAGTGAGATCGACACTGATGACCTCATTATCTACACTCCCCCCTCCCACATCATTTGATCCCCTTGGCGCCCTTTTTCCAATGTTTTAGGTGTATAAATATGTGTGTTTGTTTTTTGGTTTTGTTCTTCCTGAGGACGGCTCGCGTATAGGAGCCGAAACGTCGAAATAAACACTAAGTAATTTTTTGCTTTTTACACAAGACCCATGTGTGCGGACTTTTCCTTTACTTGACAATTTTTTTGTTCCAGCACCAGGGCAGTAACCAGTGTTCTGTGTGCACCAGGCCCATCTTCTTTGTATATATATATAAATATATATATTTGGCACTTTGAGAAAGGACTTGGATGGGGCTGAAACGTTAGTCTTGAGCCAATTTATTAATAAAAATATTTTCTACAATTTTAAGACCTGAGAGTGCTGATCCTTTTGCATTTGTTGGAGATTAAATGATGATCGTGCACCCAGGCATACTAACACTCTATATATCGAGAGTGCCTGCTTCTCATGGATTTGTATATATATTGCACATATATATATATACCTGCCCTACAGTCCTATATAAACAAATATCTGTGAACCCAGTCCAAATTGCAGGACTTTGTGGAAATGCATGTTATAAATCAGGGCTGTCCAACCTTGGCAACCCAGCTCCAAGGCTGCCAGAGGATAATGGGATTTGTAACAGTGTCAGTATTCAGCTCCTGCACTAATACCAGGAGCAAACTGTTCTACAGCCCTGTCAGTAATGAATACAGAAACACTTTGTCTTGCCTTTAAAACGAATACAGATACCTTTTTTTCAAAAATGATGCATATGTCACCCCTTTACGAGACCTATCTAAGTGGTTTCTGACCTATTTCACAGGGCCTGGTATTTCAAGGTCTCAGGAATTTTAAGTGCTTTTTCTTCATGTTGTTTTTCATACAAATTTGACCAAAGCAGATGTGTCTGTCTTAGAAATTTTGCATGTGGTTCTCCCTTCACAGCATCATGGCTGCTGCCATTCATTCAATGAACATTGTTGATATGTTTAAACAAGGAATAACAATGTTTTTGAGGCCTGCATGGATATTAAGCTATCCAACACTGTCAGACCACTCAGTGGTTCCCCGTGCAGCTGACAGTTGGAGTGCCTCTCCTATAACACTGAATGGCAGACGTTCTAATCCTCAGGCTCGCCACTCACAGTGAATGACAGAGTCTCTGTATAAAGCAGAAATAAAACCCATCATCTTCAAGGTCATGACTTTCCACTATAGTGAAATTAGAGGTTTTCCTTTTGACGTATTGGACAGGAGGCCATCAACTATCTCAGCATTATCAACGCTTTGAGTGAAATTGAGGTAGTCTACACAATCCCCCACCATTGACAATGCACAGGATTTTCACAGGTGGGGGTTCTGCGGTTTATTTTCCCCAACATTTTATTTTCTCAGCATCTGTATAAGCTACTGATTTGCTATTTACCTCACAATTACATCCTTCATACTGGGGGATGCACAGCTTAGGAAGGTGAAAGTCAGCATTACAAAGCATCTTAAAATGTTACTAAGGTCCTCTCTGAGATGAACACAACATTTAATACAACCGTTTAATACAGCCTGAATATATTTATTATTATTACTGGTCTAGAAGGGGTGTCCATTTACGCAAAATAAGTTTCGAGTACTTGGAATAACACCCAGTATTCCTCCAGAATATAATCAATAAAGTCAGGAAAAAATGACCAAAAATGACCAAGAGTCCCAATCATTCTGATGGCCTAGATAGGATTGTAATATTCTATTCTGAGAGAAAAACATTAATGTAAACCATCAAATGAGCTTACAGCTCGAATGGTTCCTTATTTAAGAAAAAACTGAAATGGAAAAAACTTGATTCTGCGAGTTCAAGTTGCGAGTCCTGAAAACTCGAATTAATAGAGTCTTCCGCGGGGAAAAAACTTGAATCACTCACTATTAACATCTTCAAATGGTTCAAGTGACCACTGCCAGTGACTCTAACATGACCTCAACAAGTTTTAGATGGTGTATTTTCGGATTCAAGCTACTTCCAGGATCCCAAGTATTTTTTTAGTGTTTCTTTTTGATCAGCATTAGTTTCACATTCTTCTCAAGAATTCTTCTCAAGTTACAGTTCATTTCAGTAGTCTTCTACTGAATGGAGTTACTAACCCAACTTGAATCCAGAAATGCTGGTGTGCCCCATTGGATAAAATGGTTCTGGAACCTCAGAGGTTCCTAGTTATGTATTCAAGAAAACAGGATAAATGTTGTAAATCTTTAAAAAAAATAATTCTTCTGGGGAAATGCTTTTTTTAGTCGTGATAATCGTAACTTTTGATAAATCTGCAGCCAAGATTTACAAAGGCAATATTTTCGAAACTGTAAAAACCTAACCACCATAAAAAGCCTACGCACATTAACCTATAGCAACCAATAAGCCAATTGATCAGAAAATGCTACCTTTGGTTATTATAGAACTGTAACCAATGTTGAACCTTTCATTACATTGACATTACATTTCATTTTTGGCTTGGTTTACATAAGGATAGGCACACAGTCTTGGGGGTCTTGGAAAGTAAACGTGTATTAAGTAATACGTATAGGTACATCAACTGGCTCATTCATTGTTAATTAAATTAATTTTTTCTGTAGAATAAAATCCATTCTCCCCAAACCCAGCTCTACTTAAAATAATATAGTTAAAGTCTCAGGTTTTTTTAGATTTTACAGTCGGTACAGAGAGCTTTCTCAACAGATACAATTAACTGCATTCAACCAAGAGTTTTATTTACCATGAATGACTAATGTATCACAAAAAAACTATGATTTTTCTGTTCATCCAGCATCTACAAATAAAATATTTCTTGGCAACCTATTTTACATGAGAAAGGTTTTCTCCTCTGTAGTTCTATAGAGAGCCTCCTCATGTCTTCTATAATCCTGAGTCACCCAACTGTAGTTTGGTAGGCCGTCTCACTTTCTATGCACCTAGATGGATGACTGAAGACATTTAACTCTGCCCAAAACAAAGTGAATGAGTGGTACAAACAGAATGAATAACAACAGATGAATCAATACTTGAGTTTAAGTGTTACCACATATGTGACAAATAGCAGCCATATACAAAACCTGCCTCTATAGATCCTACAGAATGAGTAATCACAGATGTACCCAGCCATAATGAAAGTGCCCTGCCTAAACAGAGTGCTCTATAAAGGGGTACATGAATATGAGAGCTACATACCAAATATGCAACCACATCAAAACAGAGCTCAAAGAAAGAAAACAGATAGTTATGTATCAAAACAGATAATATAGTTACGTATCAAAACAGAGCTCAAAGAAAGAAAAAAGATAATTACGTAGTTAAGTTGGGTTTTAAAAGTCCATCAGGTTCAACTCCTCCGAATGAACCCAAATGCACATATATACACATGCTTACACAGGCCTAGCTATACTCTCACATACATAAACTCTATATATACCAATATATATACTAAATGTAGTCAATAGAATTGAAATAACCTTTGATATTATACTTGTTCAAAAATCATCCAAGTCCAAAGGCATTAACAGAATGCCCAGCACTGTCCTCACTGTGAAGAACTACCTACGCTGCTTCAAACTAAAGTTCTTTACCTCTAGTTTAACAGGTGGTCTCTGATGTATTGAACTTTTAATAAGGAAATAAGATGCCCCAGTATCTGTCTATAATACCCTCTAATATACTCATGTCCCTTCGCAAGCATCTTTTTCCAGAGAAAACAACTCCAATCTTGGAAGTCTACCTTCATAGTCTAAATCTGGGTTCTCAAATCTGTTTTTCCTGTGAGCCGCTTTCAAATGTAAAAAGAGTTGGGGAGAAACACAAGTATTTAATAGTTCCAGGTGGTGCCAAAGGGGCTGTCATTGGCTATTGGTAGCCCCTATGTGGACTAGCAGCCTACAAAATGCTCGGTTTGACACCTGTCTTTTATGCAACCAAAACTTGCCTCTAAGTCTAGAATTAAAAAAATTAGCACCTGCTTTGAGGCCACTAGAAGCAACATCCAAGGGGTTGGTGAGCAACATTTATATCCTTCTTCAGGACTGGAGCCCAAAACTGAGCTGCATACTTAAGGTGAGGCCTTACCAGGGACGTATAAAGAGGCAAAATTATGTTTTCATCCCTTGGGTTAATGCCCTTTTTTATGCAAGGCAGTACTTTATTTGCTCTATGTAGCAGCCATGGAACGACACTGCTCAGAATTAGGCAACTTGTTATCTATAAAAATCTCCAGATCCTTCTCAATTGAGGATCATTAAGTATTATACCTCACATTTATATTATTTCACAACTTTGCACTCAACCCAGTTCTCTCATTTTGTGAAATCATTCTGCAAAGTGGCAGCATCCGTATGGAACTTATAGCTTTGCACAATTTAATATCATCAGCAAACCTAGAAACTATTTTTTCAATGCCCATGAGTGGAACATAGACTGCAGGACAGCCAGCACTTAATCATCTCTTCTCTGCCCACACACCACACCACTAGACCTCTGCATTAGGGCTGTATAAATTGTACTGAATGGAGTGCTATTTTCTTAGCATGGATTTGAGGCTAGAACACCAAGCTGACTGCTGATCGATGGAATCTTCAAACTGTTCCCCAGCGAGGTGCCTCTGACATGGGAATCTCTTTGTTAGGATCTTGTTTCTTCATGTGGTCAGACAAGCAGTAAGATAAGCACAAGCAACTGAACCAAGACCAAACGTAATCAACTCATTGTAATGAACAATAATTATTATCATCATCATTCATTTACACTGTTTCCACATTTTCTGCCAAGCAGTACCCACTGGGATTTGTAGCTGTCATACATTACAAAATGAAGAGTTCTAAACAGACATGAATGGAGCCGACTCAAAGACCAAAAAAAAAAAAAAAAAGGCATCCGTTTTGGAAAGAGTTATATCCAATGAGGAGAAGATAATGGCCTCATAATAAACAGGAAGTTGCTAAAGACAACTCATGGACATGGACTGGGAGGCATTAATGAGGCCCTGCTGAGAGCTGTAGATATACTTTGCATGCTTCACTGACACTCTAAGTACCTTCTTAGTGTCAAGAAAACCCCAAGCAGGAATGTTGTCAGGGGTCCTGTAGTTATCCTACATGCTATGAGTCAACCGTGTAATTAATCCAGCTCAGCGCACGCACAGACACACACACACAGCTGCTGCAATGCCAGTGTGAGCACAGGCCCAGCATCGCACCAACTCTCTTATTTAACTGCTTCATTGCTAAAGACACTTCTTCAAGAAGTAGCAGATATTTAGTCAATGACCAAATTCACTGCCTTTTACCATCAGGCCAGTTTACCTCTTTGCATTGGCCGAGGGTCATTTTTGATACCATTTACCCCTGCTCTCAGGGATCTTTTGTGCAACCAAGTATGGTACTGGATTTTCGTACGGGAATATGGTACTCCAGACACTTTCAACCTGAACTGGTGCAAAGGATACTTGTGAGCAAGGGGAAAATAATGTAGTACCCCTGTTGGGAGCAGGTCCAGAAAAAAACAAGGTAGAGATTTTGTTCATCAAGGGTGCGCCTAGAACATGTTACGTGGCTGATATTTCACCAGCCTAGCCAGTAATACAGCAGCCAAGTCCGGGGTCAATATTACAAATTTACATGCTGGTAAACGAATACAATACTTGCTGGGATATAATCAAGTCCAGTTTAATAAACACAGTATTGCTAGAGGTATCTTATAAAGTGATGTCCCGATGGTACTTAACACCTGAGAGAATAGTCAAAAGTGTAAGGTCAGCAGAGCCCCTAGCTGTGTTAGGGGGTGCACTCAAACCAGCTCCATGTATCACATTTGGTTGACATACCCGATAGTTGTTCCCTTCTAGACCAGAGAGTATAACATTATTTTCTTTATATTTCATATGAACATAAAACGAGACCCAATGGTGGCATTACTAAACAGAAAATGTGAAGCCTTTACAAAACTCCAGCATAAATTGCTTATAATCATTTTCTTAGTGGCTAAACAAGCAATAGCTAAAGTGTGGCAATCTAAATTCATCTCTCTTGCCACTTTTAAGCAAAAGATAGACTGAATTATGTTAAATGATCACTAGCTTTATACTGAATACCCCCCCGCCTAAATTTTTAAAAATCTGGCAGCCATGGCTTGACTACAGACAGCCAGATCCCTCATTGCCCACATTGCTTTCAATATAAATTTATAGAGCACGGTCCCCTCCTTTTTTTTTTGCTTTTTTTTTACCAGGATAAATGGTGATTACTCACGTGCTGTAACAGACTTATTACAACTACCCTGTGTTAGAACAACAAGAAGTACACAATACAGTGCACTTAAGACTGTTTTATTTTTTCATGTTTGTATGATTTGTTAAACTTGTTACAATATGGCCTATTTAAAGCAAAACAATTGACATACTGTAACATTAAAAATGTCAATAAAAATATTGTTATAAAAAGTAAACTGGTTTTCACAGTCTGAACCTCTGCCTGTCAGTGTATACAGACAGAGGTGACATGGATCAGAAACGACCCTTTAGGTGCCATTGCCTGAATCCTCAGTCACATAATATCAGAGACGTAAACAAGCTCCACCATGTCATTAAGGAGATACTGATCCATTCCTGGCCTTTTTGAGCCCCTATTTCATGTCATCATTTAAAGGGGTTGTTCACCTTGACATGAATTTTTAATATGATGTAGTCAAGAGAAATATTCTGAGACAATTTGCAATTGGTTTTCATTTTTTTTTTATTTGTGGTTTTTGAGTTATTTAGCTTTTTATTCAGTAGCTCTCCAGTTTGCAATTTCAGTAAACTAGTTGCTAGGATACAAATTACCCTAGCAACCATGAACTGATTTAAATAAGACTGGAATATGAATAGGAGAGTGCCTGAACAGAAACATGAGTAATAAAAAGTAACACGAACAATAATTTTGTAGTCACATTTCTTTTTTTACATGGAGTCAGCGGACTCCATTTAAAAGCTGGCATGAGTCAGAAGAAGGCAAATAATTCAAAAACGATCAAAAAGAAAAAATGAAGGCTACGCGAAAAGATTCTAAGAATTAGTCATTCTATAACATACTAACTTAATGGATCATTATCTCCTTTATGACATGGGGATAATTGATGTCTCTGAAACATTATACCCAGCATCCTTAGCTGGCCATCGTAGACACTTTCAGACATATTTTTATTATCCAGTATTTTATAAACCATATTTAGTATTTCAAATCAGTCCCTACGCCATTGGAGCTTACAGTCTAATTTCTTTTAACAAGCACAATTGCACACTGGTCGACTCTTTGTACAGTAACTGATTGCAGTCATTTAGCAATTAGCTTTGATTTGTCAGCTGAAGGTAGAAAAATTAAGCCTGATCCCAGATTTGTTTCCAGTTTGATAAGGAGCCAATTCATCTATTGATCATCTATCTAATATGACCAGGAAGGAGGGCCGTTTTATTGGGATTATCAATTACATCTTATTTGATTTACAGCTATGGTAACTGTAAGGCAGTTCCCAAACTAATAAATACCAATAAATGGTTCAAAATTAATTCTACATCAACTGTATGCAAAAAATTAGCTATTTCCATGTTTAAAGAGAATGTTAACCCAGAAAATAAAAAAACATAAATCTAAGCAACTTTGCAATGTACATTAATTAAAAGTTTGTATTTGTTATTTGTATATGTATTGCTATTGAAAGCAGTGTTTGGCCCTTTCTGTTATCTGCCCTTATGGCTCAGACTGTTGATACAATGTAAGACGAGGCAAGACCTGTCTTTGCTCGGGAACTAAAGCTCCCCATAGACGCGACGATTCTTCGTGCCGAACGACCGATTTTAGGGAAGCCCGACCGATCCTTCGAAATTATCGTGCGGTTAGTGGGATTCGAACGATCGTACATCTTACGATTTTTCAGCCGACATCTGTCAGGAAATTGATCGGCCAGGTCAAAAAATCTTTATCGGTCCAAGTGCAATCTATCTATGTTTGCAGGGCCAAGCAGGCAGCTCCCCTTTGTTTTCCTGGCAAATTGGTCTTTTTAGTTGATGGTAAATTCGTACGATCGTTCTGAGAAGATCGTGGTCTCACGATCAGGATCTGATCTCAACATCTATGGCCAGCTTTAGACTTTTGCAAGATTGCTTAAAAAGTAACAACCGGGATTTAAGCAAAAACTGCTTTCAATAGCAGTTGATTTTACAAATAACTTAAAAATCACTGGAAATTTTTAATAAATATATATTGGAAAGTTGCTTAGAATTCATGTTTTCTTTTATTAGGCAAATTTGTATTTTGGGGCTGACTTTCCCTTTAACTCCCAGCATCCTCTGCCAGCATTATGGAATTGCAACTACCAGAATGCTAAAGAATACCATTAATGAAGGGTCGACCATGTGCTTTCAATTGTGAGACCACATTCAAATCTAAGTGCAAATAAAATATGGTTTGTTTTCATTGCCGTTTCCAAAACCCCAAATCATTTTAATAACTATGCTAATTTGGAATAATCAGGAGGCTGGGGTGAGCAGTGTTTACTTTCAGTTGCTTCAACCCAGACAATGATGGGGGGGGAAAGCTCGGTTCCCATGTCGGTTGCATGTGACCCTAGGCAGATTCATTCCCAAACAGTTGACAAAGCACACACTATAACACGGGACAGGTGCTCACTGGGTGCCGCACACACTCCCTGGGAACCAAATCGGAAGGGCTCTTCGGCCTCACTAGAACTTTTGGAGAAAAGACACTTTTGGTGCAAACAATCACACTCTGTGTAATATACAAAACCATAAAAAAACATAAATGCAATTTTTTTTATTTTTTTTTTTGCTTTGACATTTATACAGCAGCAACATTTTTTGTATTATTGAGAAATCACACAGACGTTAGTTTAGGGATTAAGTGAATAAAGCAGACACACATAGCGATAGAATACCCAAGTATACTGCCCAGTAGAAAAATGCTGATTTAGGCCTTATATCTGTTTGTGTTCCCATGCAATTGAATCCTCAGGTGACCACCCAGAGATTTTAAAGGCAATTCAATTGAATTCCACATTTACATGAAAAATCTATTTTTAATTTATACCTTGAGGAGGGGTGAGCAAAAGCTCTGTCTGCCTATGAGTTCTGCCCCCATAAGCTTTTGCTCTATGGTCCTATTCTATTACTACACAACAACATACGGGTTAACTGAGATTATTCTCCGCTGCTGGGTCTGTGCTTACATGGACAGAGATCAACGCTAGATGCAGAAAAAACAGGTTGTGACAAATTATTTCTGCATTCACCATTGGTCCTTGTGCTTACAGACTCAGCAAGGAAAAATTAGATTAATTAACTCATGAGTTTCCATGCAGAGGAATGCTTAGAAAGGCAGCACCCAGCAAATTCATTACCCAACTATCACAGTCATGAGAATTAAAGGTCACAGTGATGAGTCAAATTATTCCTGCTGCATGTGAACATAGGAAAAAAACATGGTTAATAGTAAAAACGAATCCCCTTTAAAATCTATTTATAGAGTATTTATTTTATTATTATTATATTTATAGATAGCCAGTGTCTTTTACTATACACGTGGCTAAGAATGCAGAAAATTTGTGTCTAATAAGTCACTACTAGGGTAATGTATAAAAGTTGCAAAGTTTGGCCCAAGTCTACCAACCCCTGGCACCCAAATTAACATTTAAGGTGACCAGTAAATTATACCCTTTATCTTTAACAAGTAAGCCTATTACACAAGAAATATTAAAATGAATAGATTTTAGACATTCAAAATAAGTTGATTAAAAGGCACCTGTCACTCAAAATTTGTTTCCCCCTCTAGAGGTGCAGGCTAATATAGTGAGTGACGTCACAAGCACGCGCATAAAAAGTGCGCCGGAAGATGCGGTCAGTATGAGCAAGTACTCTTCTAAACATGGCCGCCTGCAGTGGGAGCTCTTTTCCAATGAGTGTTTGCATTTCAAACAAACAATAAAATACTATGTGAGCAACAAAGAATGAGGAAATGTACAGTTTACAGGTACTGAAGATTTACAATCTTTTGCGGGCAAAGGGTTAAAGCTACACCCATAATAAAAGTGTATTTTTTTGTAAATTTAACAAGACCGTGCTAGGTTTACTTAACCAGATATAATCTGCAATGCAAGCTACAAGCTTCCTTTAGCTACAAAATCCCATCAGTCAATATAAAGCTGACAACAGGGGTACTCCAATCAAGAGTACCCAGAGATGTGACTATGTGTGCATGGGGCTTTTTTATTGGGGCATCATCCTACTTTTTGGCAAGGCCCTATACCCATGGAGCCTGGATGACCAGAGGGCTAATATTGGGGGGGGAGCGGGGGGAAGCTCGGGGGGGAGAGAAAGGCCTTGTCAGTTTAGTATTATAGGATTGAAGATTAAATAATTATGGTCTATGCAAAAGGTGGCTACTAGCAGTTTGGCATTTTATTCACCGACAGCAGGGGTAATGGTAGTATAATACCAGCACATTACAGCATTGTTGTTATTATTATTATTATAATGTACTTTTACAAGAGTTACAAGAGTTCATTCTGGAACCCTCATCATAATAAATTGCAATGGCGGCATCTCCAGCGCATTATTCTGTAAGAGCAATGGTTAAAGAGATTCCAGCACATTTATCAGTGAGAGTAATGAAAACTGGAATCCTTTACACTTTATACAGTGAGTACAAACACTTTATAGAGTCAGTACATTATTTAGTGAGCAGGAGGGGGTCATGGCTGTCAGCGTGAATTACACACAGTGAGAGGCAGTGGGTTCTGGAACCTCAGGCATATTATTTACAGTGAAAGGGGCACTGATACCACATTGTATAAAGGGAAATGCAGTGCCATCACCCTAAGAACATTATATAACTTTTGTCTGGTGACGGCATCGCATACCCAGACTGGGCCAGTGGGACAACGGGAAAAAAACCCAGTGGGCCCCGGCCCTCATTGGCCCCCCGCTGGCCCAGACCTGCTCCTCCCGGCTGCCCCATGAATAAATAATCCTGCGCATGCTCCAGGTATGGAGGGGGCCCCCGGGGACTAGGAGGAGGGCCCTTCCTTTACAGCCCGCTGGTCCCCCAAGGCTCCAATCTGACCCTGTATGTTTCCCACTGTAGTAATATAGTGGAAAATGTACCCCATACTGTAATTTCTAAACATATTATATCACTGAGAAGTTACGTGACCATATTCAGTAAAAGCACAAGGCTGTAGCTGAGTGCTTTTAAACAGGTAACGTAACTCCGAGGTGATTCTAAATATCGAAATGTATATAGGTTATTCAAGAGCTTTCTGTCTTTGCTGCAGAAAAGTAGCTGGTACATTGGTATGTGGCACAGGGTATGATTTTCCAGCAGTAGCTACTACCACCCTGATATGAATAAGAAAGGCAACGGCCATTGACACCTAAAGCTCACTAGATAAAGTAAGAGCCAGTGGGTACTGGGATATTACACACACACACAGAAAAATGTAGTAAAGTAGTGGCTATTGAGACCCCAAGAACATTATATAAAATACGAGGCCGTGGCTACTGATACCCCAGGCACATTTGGCACAGTGTGAGGCAGCGGCTGTCAGTCCATATACCAAGAAGCCATCAGTCAGTGTGAGCTTCCGTCCCCCCCACCCCTGAATATCCTGTATCTGCGCTGCACTCTTCGCTGCCCTGGGCACCCACAGCATGCACCCTGCTTGCTTCTGACATCAGTGAGGCCACGGGACTGGCTGTTGCTACTTTTTGGGATCCCACGTGCAGTCAGCCACTGCTTCAATCCCTGGCCACTCAAGGAATCTCCTTGTCAAAACATTTCCTGGCACTGCCAGCAATTGGTTGGGTGGAAGCCATATTATGACTGCACTGATAAATCGATAGTGAATTGCTATTTGATTTTCCTGCACTGCCCTGACAATGTGGCAGTTGTGTGGCTCTCCCCCTCCGTTTGATTATGTAGTCTGCAGCATGGTAGAGGCAATTACAGTCTCCAATCTGCGGTCACATCCAGGCTGACATCTATACATGACATGGCTTCTCTCTACCAAGGGGCAGCAAACCTGCTGAACTGTAACTCCCAGCATCCTTTTATAGACTGGCAACTGGTATTATTTAGGGATGCACCGAATCCACTATTTTGGATAGGGCTGTACCCCCGAATCCTTCGCATAAAATTCTGCTGAATACCAAACCGACTCCTAATTTGCATATGCAAATTAGGGGTGGGAAGGGAAAAAACATTTTTTACCTTCTTGTTTTGTGACAAAAACTCACACAATTTCCCTCTCCGTCCCTAATTTGCATATGCAAATTAGGATTCGGATGCAGTTCAGCCAGGCAGAAGAATTCGGCCGAATCCAAATCCTGCCGGAAAAGGCCGAATCCCGAGCCGAATCCTATTATTATTTCCCAGCTACCTCCATCTGTTCTCTTGTCCACATACCCTCCACAGCCCCCCTGCTAACCCCATCCACTCTAGCTATTTTAGCTCCTTTCAGCTGATTTTTCTCCCCTCTGTATGTTCCTTCCTTAAAGGAGAAGGAAAGCTACGGAGGCATTTTATTGCCAATAGATTAGCTGCAATAGTGCAAGCTAGAATGCTATATTTATTCTGTACAATGTTTTACCATACCTGAGTAAAAAGCTCTAGAAACTCTCTGTTTGTTTAGGATAGGAGCTGCAGTATTAACATGGTGTGACATCACTTCCTGCCTGAGTCTCTCCCTGCTCTGGGCTCAGATTACAGTAGAGAAGGGAGGGGTGGGGGGAGAGGAGCAAACTGAGCATGCTCTTGCCCAGGGCAATGAGGTTTAAGCTGAAGGCAGGAAGTCTGATACGGAAGCCCATGTGTACACAATAGAAGGAAAGAAATGCAGTGTTTCTTTTGACAGGGGACTCAGAACAACATTACTTTGGGGGTTTACTGGTATATTAAGATGGATCTTTCTGATAAGGCTTACTTAGTTTTAACCTTTCCTTCTCCTTTAAGATTCTATCTGGTTTTCCCACCTGCTCACTTCCTCTTCCCACATAGTCCCTCCCCTGCTGGCATTCTCTTGTACTTCCCTGCTAATTGCCCTGATACCCCTGGGGTTCCTCCCCCACCCTCTCTATAGTAATCTAATTGTGTTGTACATAGCCCACTCTATCATGTCATCTGGCTTGCCTGCCTGCTCCCCCCCACAATGCTCCCCCTAACCTTCCCACATCTTTCCTTGTTCCCTCATCTCTGTTACACTCTACTTAATAAGGGAAATAAAGCCAAAGGAACATACTTCATCCTGCATGAAGTGCAGCCGTCAAATCTACCTGTTTTCACAAAAAAAAAAAAATGTTTTTTGGAAGGGTGGTTGGGGGGTTAATTCTTGTAGTTTTACTTTACACTTCCCATTTCCTGTTGTAGCATATGATCAGATTCTAAACTCCTGATCAGGAAGTGCAAATAAAAATGCTTCCAACCCACATAATTTTCTGGAAAAATAAACACCTTGTGAAAAGGTTTATCACAACACTGTTTTATAAGGAACCTGGCATAAGAAGTACACATAATGTAACATGTTTCTCTATAAACTTCACATAAACTGTCCTTTCTCCCAGAACCCTCCTAACGTATACTCCTTCCTTCTCAGTTTACTTTTATCTGTTATCTGGAAATCGTTATCCAGAAAGCTCTGAATTACAGGAAAGCCATCTCAAATTTTAAAAAAATTATTTCCTTTTTCTCTGTAATAATAAAAGCAGTATCTTATACTTGATCTAAGATACAATATTATCCGGAATAATGGAGTACCCTACCTCTGCATCAAGCCAGCAGTGTGTAGCGTAAGGCAGCTAAACCGATGATTTGAGATCAGTAGTATTTGTTAAGAAACCCCTCACTTACATAGCCACAATGTTTAAATGTCCCAAAAATACTTATACAAGGCAAGCTGCCACTGAATTCTTTCCTCCTTTTCCTAAAGGCTGTGGCTGCCATCTTGGATTTCATGCTGAGCATAGGGTGGGTTTAGAGAGGCCAGTGAGGAATTACAGGGAACATTGATCATCACTGAGGCCAAATCCACTGACAGAGCAAGGAAACATGAACATTCCTTCCTCTGGTCAACACAAGAACAATCTCTATAAAGCACTGTGTAAATAAATGATAATTAAGAATAATCCTATTCTCCACGTATGTGGTACAACAGCACTCATGTGAGAGCAGCCTGGATTTTATTGCTAACGGCATTGTTAATGTACAACAGGCTTCAGTCCCACACACTGGCTTCCGTGGCAGCAAAATAAATAAATAAAATAAAGGTTATGCATAAAATAAAGACATTTCAGAAATAGCTCAGCTATTTTAGTGCAGCTATTTAAGGAAGGCGTCTTTATTTATGCTTTTATTATATTTACAGTTAAATAACCTTTTTTTATTTGCCCATCACGACACACAGCATTAGAATCACGGTTTTAAAGATCTCATGGTTTCTATATCTAACAGAAAGCTGGTCCATTTTTCTGATGAAGGGTGCCCTTTCCCCCACCAATATTCCAGTGACTACGGGCTCAGCATGGGGCATTAGGCCAGTGGGGTCCCTCAATAGAATACATGTCCTTGGGCTTTGCACCATACAGAAAACAAAGTCAAGTGTGGCAGCCTCAAGAACTACAGGAGCCCCTTAATTACCATCAACTTGGCATGTTACTAAAGGGGCTCATTTATCAACACTTGGCAAATTTGCCCATGGGCAGTTACCTATAGCAACCAATCAGTGATTAGCTTTTTAAACCCAGCTGCAAGTAGAACAATGAATGCAGCAATCTCATTGGTTGCCATGGGTTATTGCCCATGGGCAAATTTGCCCAGTTTCCATAAATGACCCCCAGTGTCCTATATAACTTGAAACATATAACTCCCAATAACTTGCTCTTAGAGCTATTAGAGAGTACAGAAATAGTTTAAATGCTGTTAAAGCAGTTGTTCAACTTCGAGTTAACTTTTAGTATGATGAAGAGAGCGATATTCGGAGACAATTTGCAGTTGGTTTTCATTTTTTATAATTTGTCGTTTTTGAGTTATTTAGCTTTTTATGCAACAGCTCTCTATTTTACAGTTTCATCAATCTGGTTTCTAGGGTCCAAATTACCCTAGCAACCATGCATTGATTTGAACAAGAGACAGGAATATGAATAGGAGAGAGCCTGGAAAGAAAGAGGAGTAATAAAAAGTAGCCATAACAATACATTTGTAGCCTTACAGAGCATTTGTTTTAACATGGGGTCAGTGACCCCTATAAGCTGAAACAACAAAAATTAAATAACTATTAAAAAATATATGTAATGGAAACCAACTGAAAAATTCCTTCGAACTGGCCATTCTTTAACATACTAAACGTTAACTTTAAGGTGAACTATCCCTTTAAACTAAAAGTCCCCTATGTCTAGGGAGAAGGGGCAGTTACCAAATCAACCTTTAGAAGCTGGAATTAGCCTTTATGATCTTTATAAATCAAAGTTCCTTTGCAATACAGGTATGGGATCCCTTATCCAGAAATACAGTATACAGTATGCTGTGAATTACTGGAGGGCTATCTCCCATAGAGTCCATTGTTAGCCAATAATTCTAATCTTTACAAATGATTTAGTTTTTTCTGTAACGATAAAACAGTAGCTTGTATGGGACCTGTTATCCAGAATGCTTGGGACCTGGAGTTTTCTGGGGTTTACCATAATTTAGATCTTCATGCCTTACGTCTACTAGAAAATAATATAAACATTAAAAAAAAAATCTTATAGGCTGCTTTCAATAAGGATTACTTATATCTTAGTTTAGCTCAAGAAGAAGGTACTGTTTTATTATTACAGAGAAAAAGGAAATAATTTTAAAAAATTTGGATTATTTGATTATAATGGAGAAATCCTTTCTGTAATTCAGAGCTTTTTGGATAACGGGTTTCCAGATAATGGATCCCATACCTGTACTTGATGGTAACTAAACTGCATGAATCTATATTGGAGGCAAAATAATCCTGTTGGGTTTCTTTATTGAGTAGACTAAAGGTATACAAATCCAAATTACAGTAGGATCCCCAGGCCTTTTCGGATAACATATCCCTTAAATTATGAGGGGAGACTGTCAAGGTTGGGGTTGTTTTCTCTGGAAAAAAGGCGCTTGCGGGGGGACCTGATTACACTTGATGAAGTTTGTCTTTTTTCAACCCAATTTAACTATGTAACTATATCCCATATACGTATTTACTTCCAATGTTAAGGGTAAGGCCACACTGAGCGTTTTGGGGAGATTTGGTCGCCTGGCGACTAATCGCCTCGTCTTTGCAGCGACCAATCTCCCCACACGCCCGAAAACTTCGGTCGACTTCGGAAAACGAACCACCGCGTGTGTTTAGCGCCGGCAATTTTTCATTTTAGCCTGCGCAGAGTGATGGAAGGCGTTTGGGGAGATTGGTCGCCGCAAAGACGAGGCGATTAGTCATCAGGCGACCAAATCTCCCCAAAACGCCCAGTGTGGCCTTACCCTTAAGCAGGAGAAGCTGTCTTTGTATATGGTCACCTACTGCAGTGCAAACAATGGGTTACTTTATTATCATAATATAAGGGCTACCCTGCTGTCGAAGATATAGAACGTGCAAAGGAACAACACTCCCAAAAAAGGTAAAAGCAACACAGAGATTTTCAACAATCCATGATCATGTCCAACATTTGGCCTTTTAACTGGTGTCGAACTGCAACTCCCAGCAACCATTATATTTGCAATCTGTAAAGTCCTAGAGTGTCAGACCTGAAGTCCCCCTGCAGATTTCTTTCTATATTCATTCGGTGACTGATCCCCTTGAAGCGGAACAGTAGATGCAGGTCACTATACAATCCCAGCTAACCCCAGAATGAAGGATTTCTGTTTGTTACTAGTGCTAGGTATTAGAGAAGCACAACATGGGTTTCGAGCGGATTGTCGCTGCTCTTTGTTTGCCTTGCAGGTTGCCTCATTATACGCTGTTTATACAAGCTGTGTGTGCTTTCACAGGATTCCTTGGCGGCATTAAAGCGACGGGGAGAGGGTGAGCAGCACCTTACACTTTAGCCCATTACACAGGGCTGAAAAAATGCCAAGAGCGTGTGCTCTTGCGCAGCGACGGGTGCTCAATTCTAACCTGAGGATTTACGAGGGAGCCAGCTTTTATGACATCACGCAGTGCTCCTGTTTAAACAGACTTATCTGAAGGGGGAAGGTGCTGTAATGGCTGCGGCAATATAAACTGACATGAGCACAAAATAGAGTTGCTGGATATTTACATTTATACATGAAGGCAGCTGCCATATTTCTTCCTTCAGAACCGCCACTGTTACTATGTCATCTGAACAGGGCAGTATAAGTATGATTACTAGGGGCACCATTTATGTGGATAATGTAAAGGATGGTTCTGTCTAAGCAAGCAATATAGCAGCTCTCACTCAAAAGGGCTCATTTACATGCACAAGTGTCAGTTCCAAATAAAAACACTTTTATTAAAGGTACTTGCAGCAAAATGCGCTCTTTGCACTTCCGCATAATTGTGCTCTGTGTCAATCAGTTCTTCCTGACTTCCATTCCGAACTAGGCGCTGCATATTTATACAGGGAATAGTGAAGTGCAGGTCAGGAGGAGCGAGGAGCCTGCACCCAACCCTAAACTGCAAAACCTTAACCCGCACCCAACCCTAACCTGCAAAATGTTGGCATTGTTGGACCCGCGCCCAACCTGTACCTGCAACTTCTTGTTCTGCGCACTATGTGGGGGAAGTCATATATAAAGTTCGCCCATCGCATATTGATTCACAAATGGTTGTATTGCCCATGTTTTTCCATGTGCCCTTCTTTCCGGTTTATGTGAATTCGCATTGCAAACAACTATTCGCAAATAAGACGTGTGGTTGCGTGAGTGCGGCCACTGTGCCAGGTTGTTGTGCACAAAAATAGCGGTGACAGTAAATTAAATTCAGAATTTGTGAAACTGTTTTGCGACTATTTTCGTTGCCACCAAAATCGTGGCGTACCTTAAACACAGAAATATTCGCAACTTGCGTTCATGCTATATTTTAAAATGCTCTTATGGACATTTGCAGAGTGAATAAAAATGTGCAATTCTGTTTGCACATCAAATACACCATTCGTATTCAGCTTTATACATATAATCATGAGCAGGGCAAATATTTTCAGAGTATGAACCATTCTGAGCTGCACAGATTTTATAAATAAGCCCCAGGGAGTCTTCAGGACGGTTTTGAGTCAACCTGCGCATCACTAACAGAGAACCCTGGAGCTACTGCCCCCACCTGACCAGGTACCAGTTCCAGGGTTGCCTTCATGCCCAGAAGCAAGCGGTGAGCACACTTGTGCCTAAAGAATCGCCCGCTTACCACCGTACTACCATTAGAATTCTGGGGAAAACACTGCATTGTGGGAAAAAAACATGGCAATTACTGTTGAAATAGCACTTTGCTATGTGTAATTATACATGCCTCGTGTTTTATATTGGAAATAAAATAAAGCAAAACATATTTACATGTACATATTTTCCTGTAGATTTGTATTAATTCAATTATGATGCCTTATTTTCCCTATAGTAAACAAGGCAGACAAAAACAATACAAACCAATACACAAGTTTGCTAGAAAATGTGCTACCCTAGCAACCAAGATCACTGATATTTCTGTAATTTTTGAAGGAGGTTATCTACAGGTTTGGGTTCAGTTATCCAGAAAGCTCCAAATGACAGAAAGGCAATCTCCCATAGACTCCATTTTTTTATTATCTTAATAATCCAAATTTTAAAAAATAATTTCCTTTTTCTCTGTAATAATAAAACAGTACCGATATGGGATCTAATATCCAAAATGCTCAGGACCTGAAATTTTCTGTATAAGGGATCTTTCCATAATTTGCATCTCCATATATTGTCTGCAATTCAGTTGTTTTTAGATTGTTCCACAGAAATAAAGACTTTTTTCAATTACTTTCCATTATTTATTTTTTACTGTTTTTCCAAAATCTAAGTTTAAAGTTGAATGTTCGTGTCTCTGGTGTTTGAGTCTGGCAGTTTAGTAATTCAGGCGCAGACTCTGAACTGTTACAATTTTGCAATATTGAGTTGATACATTTCTCAGCAGCATCTCTGGAGTATTAGCAACTACTGTATCAAGTTTAACAGCTGCCTGTAATCAAATCAAGAGATTTTGCTCAGCAGGGACAAATTTAAGAAATGCACCAACTAAATGTATCCATTTAAAATAATTTACAGGGTCAGCGACCCCCCTCTCAGAGCTGCTTCAGAAGGTGAAAAATTACACTTTACACTTCATTATTATAAAAACAGTCACACACAGAAAATAGAAAGTCAATGGAAAAAGTTGTTATTTCTGGTGATCTATCTGAAAATAACTAGTTGTTTGAAGGTGAACAGCCCCTTTAAAATTAATTTGAACATGAAATAAACCCAATATAATCATTTTGCCTTTTAATATTGATTGGATCAAATTCAAAGCACTGATTTATTATAATAATGCGTTTTAAAAATATGAATTATTTGATTAAAACTGAGTTTATGGAAGACTTCCTTCCCATAATTTGGAGCTTTCCGGATAAGGGATCCCAAACCTGTACCGTGTATTTGATCCAAACTAAGATATGGTAAGGCCTCATCTGGAGTATGCAGTGCAGTTTTGGACTCCAGTCCTTAAGAGAGGTATAAATGAGCTGGAGAGAGTGCAGAGACTAAGTGCAACTAAATTGGTTGGAGGGATGGAAGACTTAAATTATGAGGGGATACTGTCAAGGTTGGGGTTGTTTTCTCTGGAAAAAAGGCGCTTGCGAGGGGACATGATTACACTTTACAAGTACATTAGAGGACATTATAGACAAATAGCAGGGGACCTTTTTACCCATAAAGTGGATCACCGTACCAGAGGCCACCCCTTTAGACTAGAAGAAAAGAACTTTCATTTGAAGCAACGTAGGGGGTTCTTCACAGTCAGGACAGTGAGGTTGTGGAATGCACTGCCGGGTGATGTTGTGATGCTGATTCAGTTAATGCCTTTAAGAATGGCTTGGATGATTTCTTGGACAGACATAATACCCCTATTGGGTTTATTTATTTTATATGTTTACATTTATTTAATGTTTACATGATTTTCTAGTAGACTTAAGGTATGAAGATCTAAATTATGGAAAGATGCGAAAAACCTCAGGTCCCAAGCATTCTGGATAACAGGTCTCAGACATGTACTGCTGTGTTCTAGTTTGCCTCATTAGCTGTCACCAAATTGTTTTTTTTTATTCCATAAGAATTCCATTAAATAATAACAAAAAAATCCTCTGCTTCAGCAGACTCAGTATTATCTTTAGATGAACCTATGGAGTGGGACCCTGTCTGGACCCCCATTAAAACAGATTGTCATCTTTAGTAAAAGCAATTGAAAAGGAGATATGTAATGTATGTGATTGACTCAATCTTGGGACCTAGGATTCACTTCATCTGGATCCCATTTAAGATATGTTACAAGCTCAAGCCTACAGACTATAGAGTAGCAAGTCAGTTGAAGACATTACAACTGTAAATTGTTCTTTGAAATATACAATGTATGTAAACCTCAACTTCCTAACTCACTTCCATTAATTGTTTCAGAAACATTGATTTTTCCCTGTCTAATAAACAATGGAAATCTTTATAAATCCCTACAAAACGAATTTGAGCAAAATATGTAAATTAGCTAAATTGTGTACATATTAGAACATGGGAACACTTTTGGCTTTTACAGAGTTATCTGTGCGTCTGAATGTGATCCTATAAACACCTTGTCCTCCATTCTCCTTCCTCCCTGTAATCTGAATAAATTGTGAGAGCTCGGGAGCGCTACCTCCATGATCCTGCTTCTTCCACCATCTGCATAAATGTCATTCCTGTTAATTTAATTGGTAAGCAGTGCCCCTATATCAGTTTTAGGAGGGGACGCAACAAAATTGTTTAGAGAAGCTAAATCCACTCCTCTCTACCAAAATGAAAGAGGGAAATGCCAAAAAGGAACAAACAAGAAACTAAATTCCTTCCTAATATCAACATGGGACTCTGGTTTCCCTGTAGATGGATTATCAGTCTGTTCAATAACCTTGGTCACCATGAGCAGTTAAAAAGCTATCTATAATGACAAACCTATTTACAGAACTATAAATATCCATTTAGCCACGTGCACATAGGTTATTCTTCAAAGAGAGGGCCATATTTGGGTGCACACTGGAAGAATGCTTGCTTGGCTCTACCAAGAAATAACATTCTAAGCATTTTTTTCAAACACAGTGGTAGCCATTACTCAGCATAAAAAGGCCACGTAAAGAATTAATTGATGTTTCAAATATACAACTGTCCTTTTAATGGCGTACTTAAACTATGGTTAAACAATGTCATAGTTGCATAGTTTCCAAAATGGTAAGTTCACCTTTAGATTAACTTTTAGCATGATGTATACAGTGATAATCTAATACAATTTGGTTTCATGTTTTATTTTTGCGGCTTTTAATTTATTTTGCTTTTTGTTCAGGCGCTCCCTCTAGTTTGGCATTTCAGCAGCTTTTTGGTTGCTAGGATCCAATATACCAGGCAGTGGTTTTAATGAGAAACTGTAACATGAATACAAAAAGGCCTGATGGGAAAGGTAAGTGATAAAATGTAAAAATAACAATACGATAGCCTCACAGAGCAATAGTCTTTTGGCTGCTCGGTAAGAGTCAGAAGAGGAAGGCAAATAAATAGAATAAAATGTAGACCAATAGAAAGTAGTTAAGGATCAGACATTCTATAACATACAAAAAGTTGACCGCTTTATACAATCCTCCAGCATGGCCCACCTTCTCCAGTTATTTCAAGGCTCTGTGCATTTGTACTACGCCAACCCATGGCCCAGGGTATTGGCAGTTAAACCCTTTTTTGGCTCTTATGGGAATTAAAAGTAATATTTAACCATGGGCTTTACTTGCCTTCAAACTGTTTAGTGGTTACAAACAGTTACATTAAAGGGGTGGTTCACCTTTCAGTTAACTTATTATAATATGTTCTAGAAAGGCTAGTTCTAAGCAATTTTTTAATTGGCCTTTATTTTTTATAATTATCTGCCTTCTTCTTTTGACTCTGTCCAGTTTTCAATTGGGGTCAATGATACCATCTACAGAAAATGCATTTTAAGGCTACAAATATATTATTATTGCTCCTTTTTATTACTCATCTTTCGACGCAGGGCCGCTCCTGTTCATATTCCAGTCTCTTATCCAAATAAATGCATGGTTGCTAGGGTACATTGCATCCTAGTAACCAGATTGCTGAAATTGCAAACTGGAGAGCTGCTGAATAAAAAGCTAAATAACCCAGAAATAATAAAGAAAAAAACTAAAACCAATTGCACATTGCCTCAGAATATATTACTCTCTGCATGCATCATACTAAAAGTTTATTTAAGGGTGAACAACCCCTTTCAGAAGACCAATAAATGCTTTTGGCGTCCCTTCGGTTCGACCTTCAGAAGCCTGCAGTAGGAGAAACCTGTGTGTTCTATAAGGGGAGGGCAACGGGGTTAATGCAGCTACTGTAGCCATTTAAAGAGAAAGGGTTCAGCTACACTGAGTCAGAAAGGGGAATGAGTCACTTGGTAAATGGCCCTATAAATGAGTGGCTATTACTGTCACTTCCCTCACTCTCTGTAGGCAGTAAAGTGCATTTGAGTGGGCTTAATACAGTAGAAGCAACACATTGAAGTCTATGATTTGGGAGATCTAAGGTAAAATGCGTGGCCTTAGACAGCTGCTCAGAGAACTCAGAGACCTTTAAATTCAGTCTAAAACTAATGGATGCTGTAACGCAGGTGGGGACAGACAATGGAAAGAACTACAACTGCCAGCATTAGCCCTGCCGACCGAAGCTTCATTAGCTTTTACTCCTACAGCACAGGCTGAAAATGCACCAGTATTGGCTCTTATTTAAAGGGGAAATATGTTCTGTTTATAAGTACAGATATGTGACCAGTAATGCTTCGGACCTGGGGTTTTCCCGGATAAGAGGTTCTTCCATAGTGGATCGCCATACCTTTAGATTTAAAATTATTTAAGCATTAATTAAACCCAGTAGGCTTATTTTGCTTCAAAAAAGGATTAATTATATCTTTTCTGGAATCAAGTACTGTTTTAAAAAGGATATCAGTACAGGTATGGGACCTGTTATCCAGAATGCTCTGGACCTGGGATATTCCGGATAACGGATCTTTCCGTAATTTGGATCTTCATACCTTAAGTCTACTAGAAAATCATTAAATAAACCCAATATGCTGGTTCTGTTTCCAATAAGGATTCATTATAAGTTAGCTGGGAGCAAGTACAAGTCTTTCCATAATTCTGTATAATGGACCCCCTACCTGTATTAAATATTTGAATTTTTTATTAAAACTTAGTCTATGGGAAATAGCCATCCTGTAAGAGTTTTCTAGATAATGAGTTTCTGTATAACAGATCCCGTGCCCATACAGTTCCCACTGACATATGGTTCTTTCGAACACTTGATACAAATCAGATACCGCCCAGGATTAATTATTTTTATAGCTCGCTTGCTTCATATAAGTGGAAGAAACCATAATTGCTCTGATCAGGGATCGGTTCCCTTCAGCTAGCTAATCATCATAAAAGAAAGTCAGATACTCGCTTAGATTTACAAAGCCATCACGGTTGAAAGGATCATTTCTCAGACATGGAAGTACCATTGTTTTACACAGCAAGAAAATCCATATGCGCCAATACAGATCTATACTTAGCCAGTGTAATGTCTCTTTAAGTTAGAAAGAAACAGGCAGGGGGTGACAGATATTGCTCATATAATGATCAGGAAAGGCCGCAATCATGTTAATTGCTGTTTTCTTCCAGCTGACTAGGAACTGGTTAAGGGCACTTTTTCTCAGGCTGAAATCTGGTGTTTGGTCACAGAGGTCACACTGAAGGTTAGGAGGAGTTGAAATCCCATTAGATGCATTGTATACAGTAGCCACAAGCATGTTCGCATCAATAGGGCTGTCAGGAACTAGCCAGGCACAAGAAATGTACAGGCCCACCCAGTCGGCACCCTCTCTGTCCTGACAGCACATGCATTACTTGTCTTGTAACTATATCTTAGAGTAATGTCACAATGGGCACTGCTCCTCCCAGGCCTTCCATTCACTTACATTGGAAACAGTGGGTAGCACAAGCATAAATGGTATTTAGCTTAGAAGAGCCCCCAGAGCATTTTCAGTCCAAAAAGTGTTCACACTTGCCCCACCTAGGGTTACTACAATGGGAGCTGCTAAAAGGGGTTGTTCACCTTCCAAACACTTTTCTTCAGAAACAAAAATAAAGACTTTGTTCAATTGCTTACCTTTTTTTTAATGTTTTGCAAAATTGCAGTTTAATGTTCCCGTCTCTGGTGTTTTTGAGGCAAGAACTCAAATTTTTCATGAATAAGTCACCTATCCCAATTTGAAGATATTGTGGTTTGTGCTGGGTTTAGCCCGATAACCTGAATTCAGGGGGTTTTTGGGCAAAACCGGAAAAAATCAAGCGATTCTGGTTTTCGCTTGATTTTAAAGGAGAAGAAAAGGCACTTGGGGTTGCCAAATGTTAGGCACCCCAAGTGATTGTATTGACTTACCTAAAACCCCGGGCCGGTGCTCCTTTTTCTGCTGCTTTTTCTTCATGTGGCTGTGCATACACAGTAGAACGAAAAGCTGAATTTTAACTAAAAAGTCACTATTTCATTCAACTGCGCATGCATTTGCCCTGGGAAATTTGAAGAAAGAAGAAGCCAGAAGTGGATCGTCCCAGTGCAGTTTTCTGCTGATAGGGCACCGGCCCAGGGTTTCAGGTAAGTCAGTACAATCACATGGGGGTGCCTTACATTTGGCACCCCCAAGTGCACAAAGCCTTTCCTTCTCCTTTAACAGGTTTTTTCCTGATCTGATTAATTTGAGTTTTTTTACTTAATAAATAAGGTAAAATCAGGCATGGGAGTTTGGTTGTAGTTTTTTTTAATAAAATAATTAGATAAATTCGGAGTTAAGTAGATAACCCCCTAAATGTATTACTTTAGAACAGTTTACAAAGTCGGTGACCCCCAAGAGGTGAAAAATGGAACTTTAAACTTCAATATTAGAGAAAAGGTTGCAAATAGATAACAGAAAGTAATAGAGAAAAAGTCTTTATTCCTGACAAACTATCTGAAAACAACTGAAATTAAAAAAGTGTTGAAGATGAACAACCAAGTCTAGCATTTGTGTGAAAAGGCAGAAACTTCAACCTGCATGTGGCCAACACAGGTACAGAATCCATTATCCTTTAACCCTGCTAGCCAGAAAGCTGTAAATTACGGAAAGTCCATCTCCCATAGACTCCATTTCAATCAAATAATTCTAATTTTTAAAAATTATTATCTTAATTATTTCCTAAAAAACAGTACCTTGTACTTGATTCTAACTATGATATTTAATTAATCCTTACTGGAGGCAAAACAGTACTATCGGGTTTAATTAATGTTGCAGGGGTTGTTCATCTTTCAGTTAACTTTTTGTATGATGTAGAAAGTGAAATTCTGAGACAATTTGCAATTGGTTTTTATTTTTTATTATTTGTGGTTTCTGAGTTATTTAGCTTTTTTTTCAGAAGCTCTCCAGTTTGCAATTTCTGGTTGCTAGGGTCCAAATTATTGATTGATTTGAATAAGAGATTGGAATAGTAATAGGAGAGGACTTATGTAAACAAAAGTAGCAGTAACAATAAATGTGTAGATTTACAAAGCATTTGTTTTTGCATGGGGTCAGTGACCCATATTTGAAAGTTGGAAAGAGTCAGAAGAAGAAGGCAAATAATTAAACAATTAAGACCAATTGGAATGTTGCTTAGACTTCTATTATGATATTTAAGGGACCTCGCAGAAATTACTCTAGAGCATGCAACGCTCAATACAAATGTTTCATAATACATTATACGCCGTCAAAGTTACTTTTGGTTTATTTCCTATTTCTTTAATCGGTTGGTCCACTAGATTGAGACAGGGCCAGTTCCATCTCTACTCTTTTCTCTCTCTCTCTCTCTTCATTCCTTTTCTCTAAGTAAATACTCGATGTTATTACATAACTGTTATAACTACTTATTCTTGAAAGAAATGTTGCTTAGAATTGACCATACTATAACATACTAAAAGTTAATGTAAAAGTGAACCTCCCCTTTAAATTATATTTTTTGACGAATTATGGCGACCCAAATTACAGAAAGATCCCAAGCATCCTGTATAGCAGAATGTATTTTGTATACTGGGCAAAGCTTCTGAGAAATGTGGTCATATGCCAGTGTACGATCCATAACCTTCTTCATGAATTAAATGCATAAGTCTAGTCTGCACAGGAAGCTGTCAGCTACAAACAAAAGGGGTTCTGAAAATCAGCTGTTTATGGGGACCCCTTTATTTAAAGACACGTGTTCAGCCTTCACTGCAGAGTGTACCATGTCTAACCATTTCTGTTCTGAGCCTCTGGCTCATGGCAAGATTACATAAGCAGAACCGTAATCACTAGAAAGGGATGGCTGATTTCCTTGGCACAGGAAAGGAACAGTTTGCCAGGTTGGTAGGTCAATTTGGTCTATTTTTACAATACTGCCAGAATGTATGGTCATGTATATGAACTTGGGGGAACAGATTTGGCAGACCATCCAGTGATTCTATCAGATGAATTTCAATCAAAAATATAATCTGCAAATGCACCTTGTCTCCAGATATATAGAGACTGTAAAAGGAGACACCACCCCTCTTCTTCCCCTATTACATCCCTTTCTATGGCAAATCATCCAGTATCTATCGCTTTGGCCCATGGGCTAAAGGGACTGTAGAGAATCACCCAGCCAATGGGCATGTTTTGGTTAAAGGGGTGGTTCACCTTTAAGTTATTTTAGTAAATTATAGAATTGCTAATTCTAAGCAACTTTTCAATTGGTCTTCATTATTTATTTATTTTTAATTATTTGCCTCACTCTTCTGATTCTTTCCAGCTTTCAAATAGGGGTCACTGATCCCATATAAAAAAATAAATGCTCCGTAAGGCTACAGATTTGTTGACAATTTTTATTACATATATTTGTATTCAGGCCTCTCCTATTCATATTCCAGTCTCTTATTCAAGTCAATGCATGGTTGCTAGGGTAATCTGGACACTAGCAATTGGATAGCTGAAATTGCAAACTGGAGAGCTGCTGAATAAAAAGCTAAATAACTCAAAAACCACAAATAATAAAAAAATGAAAACCAATTGTAAATTGTCTCAGAATATCACTCTCTACATCATATTAAAGGTGAAACTCCTATAAAGGAAATAAAAGTAGTGAGGGGTGAGGTTGAGAGAGGAGAAATATCTGTGCCAGAAAGGCTAAGGAGGAGCTTTTGGAAAATAAGCTGTTTCAGTTGGTAGAGTGGGAATGGGCACTGTGCATGGAATTCCCCTTACATTTACCCTCTAGGGCCTTAAGAATGAGGCATAGAAGGGAGGGGCTATGTGTAGAGGCAATGTAGGAGACAGCTACAGTACAGCAAACAATTAACGTTTTTCCTTTTTTTTTCTGTTTGACAGGCAGTGTATTAGTTATTTGCATTGAGACAGTAAGGAGAAAGGCACAGAAAGAGAAGGAAGGTTAGTAAGGCTGTGTGCTGAATTCCTGCGTAACTGTGTAGCACACTGTGTACAGGAGAACGTGTGTCTGGAATTTCAGCCAAGGACTGAGGAGGGTTGAGTGTGACGGGCTTGCACGAAAGTAAATAGTAGTAGGCAGGAGACAGCTGAAAGAACTGACTAATGTGCATGGTTGGAGCAAGGTAGATGGGAAGGGGGGGCCACAGTTTTTTAAAAAAGAAAGAAGACTGGAGGATGATTACTGGTATTGGGTGGATGAATAGAGGAAGGAAGGGAATGATTTATGCAAAAGAGAAGAAGATGCTGGTTAAAAATATCCCAAGCAGAGTAAGGCTTTGTGCCCTTAGAATAGAGTGTAAAGAATTGTTGCATGCAGCACCTCCTCTATTTAACAGTGCTGTATACCGAGCAGGCACTGGGTGGGCAGCAAGTGGGTGTCCCCTGAGTATATGCATTATTTAGATGTACAAGCAAGGGAACTGGCAGGGATTAAATACAGGGGGCTCCCTTGCATTTGACTGTATGCCTATGCATAGGGCCTTCCTCACCTTTTTGTACCTGTATTGATTGTGATGTTTGTTACTCCATATATTCTATGTATGTAATTCATGTGATGTAGTTGTATAATCACATTTACTTTACAGTGCTACGCAATATGTTGGCGCTATATAAATACATGTTAATAATAATAATAATAATAATAACACTGAGCCTGCGCTTGGCTCTAAATGTTTCTACTCGGACGCAGGGTGCACAGGGCAGCAGACACCTTCTATTCCTACTGGCGCAGAAGTGCTTCTTGCACCCTGTCCTTCCGTGCTGGCCAATACCAACTCTCATATAGCTGCTAGTCATTGAATATACAGTGTTTGGGAGGATTTCCATTCTGCCACTAACATAGAGAAAATCCCCCTTTAGCACTTGCCAGGTAAAGCAGATGGCAGCGATATGGCAAACACACGCAGTAGGGCCACTTCATTCCAAATGCAAATCTGCTGTCAGCAGTGCAAGCAAACACAGCTTCTTTATTTCCCCTGACATAAAAGAAAGTGACCTGAACTCCGGCATTCAGCAGCCGCTTCCCTGTGGGAGTGACACACCACACTGGCTTCTATTATGTACATTCTATTTAGTTTGCTGGGGTCCTTACAATTACTGAATACGGAGGTGCCCAACATCTGACCAACAGCTGCTGCTAAAGTCCAAGATGCCAGAGAACTCCTTGCAGCAAATGGCAAGTAAGATCTGGCCCGTGATTAGAATGGCTTCTGCTACATGGTTTGAAGAGAACAGAAAGGGATAAACAAATCCCACTTTTCAGTTGTAGTGACATTTACACCGACCTTTAAAACCGGTGATGTTTTTCATAAATATATATTGGAAAGTTGCTTAGAATGATGTTATTTTATTATGCACCACCTGCACCTACTACCCTATGTTATAGGGGTGGTTCTAATTCTAATTCTAAGCAACTTTTCAATTGACCTTCATTTTTTCTTTCTTATAGTTTATGATTTATTTGCCTTCTTCTTCTTCTGACTCTTTCCAGTTTTCAATTGGGGGGTCACTGACTCCATCTAAAAAAACAAATGCTCTGTAAGGTTACACATGCAGCCAGGGCCGGTTCGCCTTTAGGTTAACTTTTTTTTTTTTTTTTAACTTTCTGTTTATTGAAAATTTACACATATATTTGACAGTATGTATTTCCTTTTCTTGTCTATACATGAAACAAAAAACATTTCTGATACACATTCTCAGTATTTAAGTTAACGTTTAACTTATAATAGAATGGCTAATTCTAAGCAACTTTTCAATTGGTCTTCTTTTTTCCTTTTTTTTATAGTTTTTGAATTACTTGCCTACTTTTTCTGACTCTTTCCAAATTTCAAATGGGGGTCACTGACCCCATCTAACAACAGACAAGGCTGCATATTTATTGTTATTGCTACTGTTTATTACTCATTTTTCTATTCAGGTCCTCTCCTATTCATTTTTCAGTCTCTTATTCAAATCAAATCAGTGCTTGGTTGCTAGGGTAATTTGTACCCTAGCAACCAGATTGCTGAAATATCAAACTAGAGCCCTGCTGAAAACAAAGCTCAAAAACCACAAATAAAAAATGAAAAACAATTGCAAATTGTCTCACAATATCACTCTCTACATAGTTAATTTAAAGGTGAATGACCCCTTTAAACTGATTCTTCTAGAGAGGAGCATTCTTGAATTTACATAGACAAAAGAAGCGCTGGATGTGCATGAATGTATGAAAGCGGAAATGGTTGCACTGAGCTTTATCTCATTCATTTCCCAACACAAACAGTGAGAGAAGTTGTCAGACCATTCCTCCTGTTCAGTTTCATGCTGTACATTTTGCACATCAGCTGCCTGTGTGGGTAGTGCAGCGTCTCATGCCTGATCGGAGGAAGTGTGTGTGGCTGAGTACATAAGGACAGAATGCCCTTTGGTGTTAGTTCCCTCCAATGAAAGTGTTTCCCGGAATGTGACAGTGCTGATGCGACACCGGAGGGAATCTAATCTGAGCCGACAAATTCAGGAAGCAATTCATTATTTCCCTTAACTGGTGAATGTTTTACTGGATCTTGCATTGTCCTCTGTCTCCCGATCAATGCAATGTTCATAGCTGCCCTGCAATTATCAATACACCGGTATAATTAGAGATAACAAGGAGTTTAATGAAACTTTTACTTTGCAACATAATATCCTGATGTCAGTCCGCTGTAATGCCCTTATTTGAAATCAGTTCTGGGCAGGCAGAAAGGAAAGATTTATTACACGATGATAAGTAGACACTGCTTTATATATGGAAAATTGAGGACTTTTTATTTATCTTACCTTTACAGTCAGTGAAGCATGAAGGTTTATATGCTAGAATATGTAACAGAACTCTCCTTCACAGTCTATTTAAATTCTGTCTCCCTGTGCCAATGAGGTTTCCTCCTGTATCCCCCACACACAATCCTAAACCACAAAGGCAAGTTATTTGCTCCTGATAAAACTGACCATTGTGACATGGGCCGCCAAAAGCTGCCAACAGACTGACTATGGGGCTTGAAAATCTGTATTCCTGTATTCCCGTTGGCTGTATTCCCACTGAGCGTTTGGAACAAAGATGCCAATGGAAATGCCAGTGGCGGAACTACCTGGGGAACAATTGGTCCAGGGGCCACACCCCCTCAGGGCCCCCCAGCAGTTCGCGCACCGCTGAAGCCGCAGTGAAAAATGTGTACGGCGGGGGATGGGAGGGCCCTGCTGCACGTCCTGCACCCGGGCTAGTTACGTAAATGCCATAAAAATACCAGTGCTGGCACAGTGATACTAAATGTGTAGGACGGGTATGGGATCCATTATCCGGAAACCCATTTTCCAGAAAGTTCTGAATTACGGAAAGGCCTTCTCCCATAGACTTCATTTTATCCAAATAATGCATATTTTTCAAAATGATTTCCTTTTTCTCTGTAATAATAAAACAGTACCTTGTACATGGCCCAAACTAAGATATAATTAATCCTTATTAAAAGCAGAACCGGCCTATTGGGTTTATTTCACGTTTTCATGATGTTCTAGTAGATATAAAGGGGAAGAAAAGTCTAAAATAGTATAAAGCTAGAAATGCTGTATTTTGTATACTAAACATAAACTTACTGCACCACAAGCCTAATCAAACAAATGATTTATGCTTTCAAAGTTGGCCACAGGGGGTCACCATCTTGTAACTTTGTTAAACATCTTTGCAAGACCAAGACAATGCACATGCTCAGTGTGGTCTGGGCTGCTTAGGGATCTTCATAAATTATCAAAACAGCACAAGTCAAATAATATCTGCCAGAAGCCGATACAGCAAGACTGATTAATAATCAGAATATTCAGATTGCACTGGGTCCTGTGTTGTCATATAATCTAATGTGGATTTTATAGTTTTTTTTATTGTTTAATACAAACTTTCTCCAACTCTGCAGAACCAGTGACTGCAGCAAAATAATCCTCCAAATAGAATCCCAGTTTATCTGTTTAAATATGGCTCCATGATCTTTGTCCCTGCAGCTGGAGTTGGAAACAGTAAAGGGGATGTCAAGCCAAAATAAAATCTAATACAAATCTCGACACTGTCCACGACTGCTCTACAGGGAAACAAACAAAGCTACAGTACTTGAGTTCTGCATGGCTGGGAAGTAAGGCGGTGGCTCCCCCTGCTGTTTCCCTGCAGAGCAGTTAGGGACTGTCTGACAATTCCTATCCACAGCAGTGAATGAAGGGAGAATTTCACTGCATACAGTCAGGTTTCTTATAAAAACGGTACACACTTTTTAATTAAAGTATATTGGAGATAGGTTTCTTTTTCATTACATGGCCTTTAAGGTATGAAGATCCATATTACAAAAAGATCCTTTAACTGGAAAGCCCCAGGTCCCGAACATTCTGGATAATAGGTCCCATACTTGTATTTGCCTACAAACACCCAAGCACCTTTTTTCATTAGTGGAAATCTTCCTTCAAATAATTCCTATTCAAAAGAGGATGATTTTGGTGTTTTTCCCATGCCTAAAACACAGCGGTCAAGACACCAAAATTGCCTTGTTTGACATAAGTAAAAAGCCCCTGCCAAGCACAACATTTCTCTGCCAGTGTTTTTCCACAGGAATAGAGAGAATGTCAATTTGACCAGCTACTGTATGCATAAATGATGCAATCTGCCACCGTAACCGAGGAGGATTCTTAATTTTTTTCTGTTTTTTTTGTAATTACCACAGAGTCCCTAAGTAATATTTTGTTGCTAGAATTTAATTACCATACAACCTGGTAACAGGAGGTCATAATGGAGTAAAAATAGGAGTGGGTCTAAAATAAAAATAAATATAAATATATATATATATTTTGACTGGGTGCAGAGCCACAGCAGCGTTATTCTATTCAAAAAGAAGTCCGCGCACTCAGGTCTTAAAGAAAAAAAATAAGATTCCTAGTAATAAACTTAATATAATTGTTGTTCTTTTATATAATACAATGTATATATAGTTGTAGAAAGGAGTAGCTACCACTAGCTAATTTTTATTTTTTATATATATATATATATATATATATATATATATATATAAAAACTTCCAAAATAAATAATAAAGTCCAACTGAAAAGTTGAAAAGTTACTCATAATAGATCCATAACATACAGAAAAGTCATAAAAAGTTATTTTACTTTGTATTCAGCAGCTCTCCCTAAAGGTGAACCAGCCCTTTAGAGGTACTTTAATTGCATATGACATGTTGGACTGGTTTCTCTGTAATGACAGACCAGGCATTTCATTGACTTGCTAATTTGCCATGCAGCGTGTGGCTTTTATACAGAGTTTTAAGTGGTGACGTGCAGTTTCACATTTGCTACTGTTGCTGCTAAATCATTTTCCTACCTTTGTTGTAACCATAAGCGAATGTCATTTATTAGGCTCTCTTCTGTAATGTCCCTACTGAATCCACAGCACAGACCTGCAGAGGAGTAGCAGATTCATTCCCAGGATGCCCTAAGGCAGAGATGTTAAACACCAGCGGTTTTGAACTAAAAATTCCATCATTTCCCGGCAGCCCAGGGCCCCCCAGCCCAATAGTATTTCGGTGCTGCGAGGATTTTTCCCTTTTTTTTTTTATTTCCAGCTGATAATTAAATTAAGATATTCCCCTAAGCAGCATGGACTTGTCTGTACTAGAACAATGTGCTGGCAGTAAAAGGGTTATTTAGAGTCTTGCTTCATATCAGAAATGACAATTACTGGAACCGCCATGCAAGTCACAAGGTTTTTCCAATGAAGCTATTTAATTTCAGCTATATCAGCTACATGGCAGGTTAAACGCACCAGACCCTTTAAAATTCTTTCGATTCAGTTTATCAAGACTCGCCCTGTCAATCAATTAAAATAGACTTTTGAGACATTCCCAAATATGATGGTGTTTTATAAACTATCACATATTACCACTAAAGGGGTTCCGGGGAGAGACTCGCTCTGACAGTTGCTTGTTAGACAACAATGTGCCGGGTGGAGTGTAATAATGAGAGGCGGATTATGGATGTGGGATCTCACCATACTTGTCTCCTGAACGTGGCACCTCACCCTCTATTAAACATTAATCAATACAGTAAAACCCATTCATTCACACATAGTAAAGCTCGTTATTTGATGCCGTCACAGCATCTTCCTAGGAATGGCAGAGGATGAATTGCTTCACGGTGTATCACTAATTGCTAAGGCGCTTATTCTAAAGATTCAAACAGAATCCCTAAAGTAGGAAGCCTTTTTCCCTTAAAGAGGTAGTTCACCTTTAAGTTAACTTTTAGCGTGTTAAAGAATGTCCTTTTCTTAGCATCTTTTCAATTGGTTTTAATGTTTTATTTGTTATAATTTATGAATTATTTGGCTCTCTTCTGCATCTTTTTCAACTCTTAAATGGGGGTCACTGAACCCAGCAGCCAAAGAACTACGGCTCTTAGCGGCTATAACTTTGTTATTGCTACTGTTTATTATCTTTCTATTCAGTCCCCCTACTATTTATATCTCATCTTCTTATTCAAGCCACTGCCTGGTTGCTAGGGTAAATTGGACTCTAGCCACCAGATAACTGCAGAACTTCCAAACTGGTCCTTTAAATTTTGATATGAATTATATGCCTTCATCTTCTGCATCTTTTTCAACTCTTAAATGGGGGTCACTGACCACTGGCAGCAGAAGAACTGCTGCTCCGAGAGGCTACAATTTTATTGTTAATGCTACTTTTTAATAATTATCCTTATATTCAGTTCCCCTACTATTTATATCCCAGACTCTTATTCAAGCAACTGCCTGGTTTCTAGGGTAACTGGACTTTAGCAACCAGAACTTCCAAACTGGTCCTTTTAAAAGACAGAAATGTAAAGATAAATGTTGGTAAAGGTATGGGACCTGTTATGCAGAATGCTTGGGACCTGGAGTTTTATGGATAATGGATGTTTCCATATTTTGGATCTTCATACCTTGAATCTACTAGAAAATCATGTAAACATTAAACAAACCCAATAGGCTGGATTTGCTACCAATAAGGATTAATTATATCTTAGTTTGGATCAAGTAGATCAAGGTACAGATATTTCATTAGAAGCCAATTAATTCACCTGTACAGGTATGGGACCTGTTATCCAGAATGCTCGGGAACTGGAGTTTTCCAGATAATGAGTCTCTCTGTAATTTGATCTTCATACATTTAGTCTACTAGAATATCATGTAAACATTAAATAAACCCAATAGGCTGATTTTGCTTCCAATAAGGATTAATTATATCTTAGTTTGGACCAAGTACAATGTACTGTTTTATTATTACAGAGAAAAAGGAAATCATTTTTAAATATTTGGATTATTTGGATAGAATGAAGTTTATGGGAAAAAGACATTCTGTAATTCAGAGCTTTCTGAATAACATGTTTCTGGATAACGGATCATATACCTATATTGTTTTATTATTACAGAGAAAAAGGAAATCATTTTTAAAAAAATGTAATTATTTGGATAAAATGGAGTCTATGGGAGATGGCCTTTCCGTAATTTGGAGCTTTCTGGATAACAGATTTCCACATAACGGATCATCCATACCTGTCTGCATGGAGTGACAAAAACTTGGTCTTCTGTTAAACAGAGACATGTTCTTTCAATATATTGGAGCCATGAAAATCTTCCTCTGTTGCTTAACTACAACTCCCTGCATTCCCTAAAAAAACCGTTCAAGGTACAGGTTGAAGAATTCCTTCTAAATGTAAAAATATTGTTTTTTGCTAGTCATGCACTGCTATGTGATGAAGCATTCCTCATGTCAGTTCTGCTTATTAAAACAACATTGTATTTAAATAACTAATGATGGGGGTAAATAAATCAATAAAGGTAAAATTCAGGCCTGTGGGTATAGGCTTTTATCCCCATACTGTTCATGGGTATGTGTAGAGGTGAATGTTGTTACAATATATCTGGAGACAGTGCAAGTTAGTAATAGGCATACAGATGTACCAGCAGAACGAGAGGAAATAAAAGAACAAGCAAGTCTCTCTCCAACAGAGCTTACAGTCTAATCAGATACATAGAATGATATAATCCATAATCGTTAGCTGGTGCAACACAGTATGTGAATATTCCATTTCCAAAATCCCACAAATATCTGCATGTGCAATGCCAAGGGGTGCTGCTTCCATCCATTAGTTATACAGAATTTCTGGTTCTGCTACAATCTGGGTAACAGTGGGACCCTGCAGGTATTTAGGTAGGTCTGTCCCAGTGGCTGCTGGGAAACATGGGAGTGGGGCAGTTATGACCCTTTTAGTGTTATTATGGCCCCAAGCATATGCAGGAGCTCCTGCAAATCTCATGTTAAACTTTAAAAAGTAAACAATATCTGTAGATCTGTGAATACAACAAATAGCTGGCTAACTACACAAATCCCAGCATCCTCTGCTAGCCGCTGACTGAGAGATGCCTGCAGAGAGCCAGGCCTAACTGAAGTATTATTTCTATTAAAGGGATACTGTCATAGGAAAATGTGTGCTGCTCCAGTAGTAATCTGCACTGGAATCAATTTTTCAACAGAGCAAACATATTTTTTTATATTTAATTTTGAAATCTGACATGGGGCTAGACATATTGTCAAGTTTCCCAGCTGCCCCCAGTCATGTGACTTGTGCTCTGGAATACTTCAGTCACACTTTACTGCTGTACTGCAAGTTGGAGTGATATCACCCCCTCCCTTCCCCCCCCCCAGCAGCCTAACAACAGAACAATGGGAAGATAACCAGATAACAGCTCCCTAACACAAGATAATAGCTGCCTGGTAGATCTAAGAACAGCAGTTAATAGTAAAAGCCAAGTCCCACTGAGACTGATTCAGTTATATGAAGTAGGAGAAATAACAGCCTACCAGAAAGTAGTTCCATCCTAAAGTGCTTGCACAAGTCACATGACTGGGGGCAGCTGGGAAACCGATAATATGTCTAGCCCCATGTCAGATTTCAAAATTGAATATAAAAAAATCTGTTTGCTCTTTTGAGAAATGGATTTCAGTGCAGGATTCTGCTGGAGCAGCACTATTAACTGATGTGTTTTGTAAAAAACACGTTTTCCCATGACAGTATCCATTTAAGATAAAGAAGTCAAGATTCTCATTGGCTAAGCAGCATCCACATTCATTATCATCACTACTTAGTAGCGCTCAGGCCTGGACTGACAATCTGTGGGTTCTGGCAAATGCCATAAGGGCTGCTGTAAGTTGCCATAGACTAGTGACTATTTAGTGGGCTGGTGGGGGGGGGCCTGTTTGGGCCTCTGTATACTTGGAATGCCAGGGCCTATTTGGACTCCAAGTCGAGACCTGGTAGTGCTCCAGCTCCAGGGAATCCCCTCTCTCACAGGCCATACCATATACAGCAGCCACAGGCATTAGCGTGACGTCACATGACGCAATTTTTCACCTTACAGGGTAGACGTCACAGCAGTGGCAGAATTCTGTTCTATTGCAATGGGGTTTTGCGAGCAGAAATAGCCAACCCGCTAACTGTTGTGTAACTACTACTTCCAGCACAACAGGGAACCTGGGAGCTGTAGTTCACTCACAGGAGCCGCAAGGCCGTTTCCAGGAAGGCAAAGTATTTGTGCAGCGAGTGAGCACCATGGGTCCCAGTCACACGGCGGCAGCAGCAGCCTATACCTACATCTTTCTACAGTCAGAGGTGTCAGAGCGGGCGGCCAGACAGGAACACGTGACTTGTTCGCAGGTGACAGTCAGTCAAGCAATGGCCACACTGTTGTCCTATAGGTGCGCTGTATCCTGGGTGGCACAGAATTGGCGCGGAGGAGGGTGGCACCCTGGGCAGAGCGAGGGAACAGCACCCACAGGGGCACTTCTCTCTACAACAAGGAATCAATGCGCCTACAAGCCAGGGAGGAACTCGCCAACCAGCGAGGGCTATTTATGTGCAAGGTGCTCGCCCTGAATCCTTCCCCATGCCCACCCTGAGCCCCGGCACAAACAAACAGAAAGGCTTCTCTTACCTGGCACGTGAGCGGCCACGGGAGGCACATGCCAGGGACAACCAGCAGGCGCCATCTTTCCGGTTATCCACAGGGTCCCTAATGCCCGGGCTCAATTTGCATTAAGAGAAAACAGAGAGGAGAGAGAGGAGGAGAAGAGCAGCGGCAGCACCAGCCATCTGTAGGGAGGAGGAGGGGGAGGAGTGTCAGAGAGAGAGAGCGGCTAGAGGGGAGGAGATGGGACACACATAGAGGAGTGCGGTGCAGGCACAGGGGAGGGGGAAGAGACACGAGTCGCCCAGTGACACATAAAATAGTGAGACGGCTTCGCGGAGGCTCCCAAACTGCAGAAAAGTGGGGTAAAGGCAAAGTAATCTCACAGCAGGCACAAGACGAAGGGGTCGGGCGGGACTTGAGCCATTGATGGACAGCTACAAGTCACACCAGGAGTTTCTCTGGGAAATAGTCATGTTATGCACTGCCTTATGAGAGGAAGGGACTCACAGATGATGTGGGGCAATGTGGAGAGGAAAATTCCTCAGATGCCTGTGTTTGGTGTTCTTACTGGTGAAAGACACACACAGCTCTTTTTGGGGAGCCCTAACAACACCAACTATAGGTAGGAAGACAATTCTCAACAAATGTATTTTACTATCAACAGACAAATACAAGAGTCCTCTGACTCAACCCATTATCAATATATTTAAGACAGAGACATTTTGTGCATACTGCTACTGAAAAATGCCTTACCCTTTAAACAAAACAGGGATTGTTTGTCCATATATTGTAATATATTTAAGCTGGCCAACTACGTCAAAGTCATCCCATATCTGGCCAGTCCTATGCTCAATTTTATCTGATTCATTAAGAATTCAATTGCTTCATTATACATTTTACGAAGGGACTAAGTTTTACCTGCAACTTACTTGCTCCTTTCAAAGTAAAACTCCCAAACTTGGCTGCCCTTTTATTAGACACCGGTGGGATCACCTGACTATAGCTGGGAAGGGTGGGAGATACAACATGGAGCTGGTCACTGCTCCTGTATAACTATAACAAACAAGGGAAGGTTGTGCTCACCACTAATTTTTAAATCCATTATGCGTGTTTTGGGTCACAGCCTCATTGCACCCCCGCCTAATGGTTTTAAAAATTAGTGGTGAGCACAACTTTCCCTTGTTTACTATCAACAGGCTTTAGTGATGTAGGCAATGGGAAGGGACAGTGGCTGTGGGATAGCAGGTATAGTAGGGAGAGATGGTGTCTATAGTAGCAGTGGAATAATAGTCTCTGGGAAGGGACTGTGGCTGTGGGATAGCAGGTATAGTAGGGAGAGATGGTGCCTATAGTAGCAGTGGGATAATAGTCTCTGGGAAGGGAGTGTGGCTGTGGGATAGCAGGTATAGTAGGGAGAGATGGTGCCTATAGTAACAGTGGGATAATAGTCTCTGGGAAGGGAGTGTGACTGTGGGATAGCAGGTATAGTAGGGAGAGATGGTGCCTATAGTAACAGTGGGGATAATAGTCTCTGGGAAGGGACTGTGGCTGTGGGATAGCAGGTATAGTAGGGAGAGATGGTGCCTATAGTAGCAGTGGGATAATAGTCTCTGGGAAGGGAGTGTGACTGTGGGATAGCAGGTATAGTAGGGAGAGATGGTGCCTATAGTAACAGTGGGATAATAGTCTCTGGGAAGGGACTGTGGCTGTGGGATAGCAGGTATGGGAGAGATGTTCCTGTAGTAGTAGTGGGATAATAACCTCTGGGAAGGGACTGTGGCTGTGGGAGATACTGCAAGCACAGGTGCTTACATTGGGGTTCAGCCAGGCTAGGTATATCATGGAATGTACAGTAACTTATGAAACACTGGTTATACCAGACACGCATAACTGGCTCTGGGTCAGCCACATGATGTCCTTGTATGCCCCAATAAAGCCTCCATACTAGGGAACCCATCAGGAAACCTTTGTCTTTTGCCTGCACAGCTATTATGTAGTGCACACATTTTGGGCATCATTGTTTAGTAAAACAATAGTTTACAAACTCATGTTTTGATGCATTAATGCTATTCGTGCTTGCACATGTAGGGATGTGAAAATCTTAGACACCCTTAAACTTTACAGACAGGCACATCCCTAGTAATATGGACACCTCAGTGGGTCCTTATGGGGACCTTGTGCTTATGTAACCCCTGCAGTTCACACAGTGTACACTAGTGGCACTGTGCCAGAGTATAAAAGGTTTAGGAACCATGTGCTCTGGGTCCATTGCTTTAGCCCAACCAAGCAGGCTGGAAGGGAATGGGTGATGCTGACCCTAGGCGCCTTGACCCTAGTAATTAGATAGCTATATAATTAGATAGCTATATAGCTTTATAGATCGCTCTAGGAGTGATAGAGAGGTTATTTAGTTGAGCAGCTCAAGGCTCCGCCGAGGAGATTAGAGGGATTAAGATCCCAGGGTATTACTGACCCTGAGTAAGGAACCAAATGTTGAGATAGGGATGTCAGGAGTTCCCCTAGTCTGCCACTGGAAGATATCCTGAAAACTGGGCAATACCCATCGCATGCTGTCAACTTACTCTCTGCTGTATATTCCCTAGCCTGTGGGGATTCAGCCTATACGTGCTGTGAGTATATGCTTCCTTTATGCTGCTCTGTATGTTCTATACTCCATTGTGGATCAATGTGCTAAATGATCTCTGTGCTCTTGTTCAATAAATATTGTTCTTGGTTCAACTGTTAAAGAACTACTGGCGCCCATCATTGTAGCCTGCTGCGAGGGCTTACCCCTGAGAAAGAGAGCTCATCGGTGGTCTCAGCCCACCAAGGAACGTAGCTAAACTGTCCCAGCACAAGTCAGTTTACTATAGCGCTACACACACATATGTGTTCCTAGCAAGTACTGGCTACTTGCCAGGATTAGCAATGGCCCTGTCAGCCTGCTGTGATGAATAGCACAAATAGACCCAGGGAACTCAGGAGCTAGCACCAGCCTGGCTGTGAAGGTAATTACAGAGTTCCATAAGTGGGTTGTGTCAATAGTAACAACTCACTTGCACCTGGGAAATTAGCTGTCAATGCAATTATTTATATGATTCGCCAGCAGGGACACAATACATATCCATGTCAAATTAGAGGCTTCTTTGCATTTGTGTTGGATCATCCCACAGAAGTTGCAATTTTCATAACTTTGTAATCACCTGCAATTAAGTTGAAATTCTAGAGGATGTGCATACTAAAATTGTGCTGCGTTCATAAATGAAGCTTTGCATGTAGCCCCTTTGACTGATCATGAGAGCTCCCTGACATCTTTCTTGTTGCCATTTATGTCATCAGAATTGTATCTCCTCAGCTTCATGCCCGTACCCCAAAGCCAGGCGCGCAGTTATTAAAATAGAACCTTTAGGGGCAGTTCACCTTTAAATTAACTTTTAGTATGTTATAGAATGGCCAATTCTAAGCATCTTTTCAACTGGCCTTCATTATTTATTTTGTATCATTTTTTTTTCATTTTTTGCCTTTTTCTTCTGACTTGCAAATGGGGGTCACTGAACCCATCTAAATACCAAATGCTCTGTAAGGACACACGGGCAGATTCGGGGCGATTAGCGGGGAGGTAGGGGAATGCAGCTTGTCGCCCCGAAGAAGATGCGATTTGTCACCAGGGCGACTAATCTCCCCGAATCTGCCCGTGTGTCCTTACCCTAAGGCTACACATTTATTGTCATTGCTACTTTTTATTAATCATCTTACTATTCAGTCCTCTCATGTTATTCCAGTTTCTTATTCAAATCAGTGCATGGTTGCTATGGTAATTTGGGTCCTAGCAACCAAATGGCTGAAATTGCAAACTGGAGAGCTGCTGAATAAAAAGTGAAATAACTCAAAAACCACAAATAATAAAAAATTAAAACCAATTGCAAATTGTCTCAGAATATCACTCTCTATGTGATACTAAAAGTTAACGCAAAGGTGAACAACCCCTTTAAAGCAGTTATATATAAACTAACTATATGGTGTAACGGGGCATGGGTCGTGATCCCTGCAAACAGGAGATATATCGCTTTCTGCATAGTATAGCTGATGTTAAACCCAGGTCTATCCTGGTCCACATCAAAAAGCACCTACTTACCCCATAGCAAGGCACTGTACATAACATTCTTTTTGTAATGCTTGTACAGGTATGGGACCAGTTATCCAGAATGCTCAGGACCGGGAGATTTCTTGATAATGGATCTTTCTGTAATTTGGATCTTTATATCTTAAGTCTACTAGAAAATCATGTAAACATTAAATAAACCTAATAGTCTGGTTTTGCTTCCAATAAGGATTAATTGTATCTTAGTTTGGATCAAGTACAAGGTACTGTTTTATTATTACAGAGAAAAAGGGAATCATTTTTAAGAATTTGGATTATGCATAAAACGAAGTCTATGGGAGACAGCCTTTCTGTAATTCTGAGCTTTCTGGATAATGGATTTCCGGATAATGGATCCCATACTTGTACTGAAATGGAAATTGCTAGACACCTGTTTATAGCAGCATGCACACATGTGATGCTGGAAAAAACATGGTGCTTTCATGAATGCTAATGTGTTGATTTTCTGTTGTAGTTTTATCAGCCCGTCTTTCTGAAATGAGCTTTGAATGTCACCTTCTTTATACGATAATTTATAAATGCTGACTTTTTGAAGTACTGAAAGCTTTGATACCACATCCTGCGTTATAGGTTAGCTGCTTCCCAGAGTTAGAAAGCTAAAGTTCTATGGGTAGAACGTCCAAGAGACTAGTGATGAGCAGGTCAGAAATCATTCAATCCTCATGCGGCCCAAACTACACCCAAGCCAGCCTGAAATGCACTTCTACTATATGACCCACACTCAACCCAACTCTTTAATGATGACTCGTACATGGGTGGGATAAGCTACTATAGGAAAGGAGTTAGCATTATCCCCTGGGGTTCATGTTCCTGGCCTGCATCCATCCAATTCAATGAGCAAACAGTGGGTCCTGTGGGTTTTGAGCAAACCCACTTATCACTACAAGAGACCTCTGTATGTAAATCGAAGATCCCATTGCAAAGAAAAAAGGATGCAACCCAGATATTAACTGGTGTAGTAGTACCACAAACACATAGAAAGGGGAAAATGTACAGTTTGTTGAGTTGCCAAACCAAAATACTGATGCATTGGAGCTATCGATCTCTTACAGGAGAAGGAAAGCTACCGAAGCAGTTTATTGCCAATAGATTAGCCACAAAAGTGCAAGTTATAAGACTATATTTATTCTGTAGAATGCTTTACCATACAGCTCTAGAAACTCTCTCTGTTTGTTTATGATAGCAGCTGCCATATTAGCTTGGTGGGACATCATTTCCTGCCTGAGTCTCTTCCTGCTCACTCATAGCTCTGGGCTCAGATTACAGCAGGGAGGGGGGAAGGGGGAGAGGAAGAGAGGAGCAAACTGAGCATGCTCAAGCCCTAACCCTGGAGGTTTAAGATGAAAACAGGAAGTCTGATACAGAAGCCACCAGACAGCAATATCAGACAGGGCAACTCAGATGATGTTGAGGAGGCAGAGTAATGATGTTATGGGCAGGATGATTATATTTATGGGTTGGGCTGAGGTAAGGGTTTGGGCAATAACACAACAGGGGGGATTGGTGCTTTTTAGGGATCTTATCTTCAGCAATCTGCCTGGTTCCAAACTAGATAGGTGAAATTTCTATTTTTAACACAAAATGCAATGTGACAGAACTACAACTCCTAACAATGGTCATAATATTGTATAATTTAATATATGTTTAAAAAACCAAACAGATATACACCAAAAATTATATCTTTTTAAAATTAAAAATGTAATTAAAATTAAAGGGGTTATTCAATTTTAAATTAACTTTTAGTATGATGTACAGAGTGAAATTCAGAGACAATTTGCGATCGGTTTGCATTGTAATTATTGCGCTTTGTCCAAATAACCCTAGCAACCATGCACTGAGATTTGAATAAGAGACTGGAATATGAATAAGAGAGGGCCTGAATAGATAAGTTGAGTAAAAAAAAAAGTAACAATAACAATAGATTTTTTAGCCTTTCAGAGCATTTGTTTTTTCAGATGGGTGTCAATGTCTCCCATTTGAAAGCTGGAAGAGTCAGAAGAAGAAGGCAACTAATGATAAAATTATAAAAGAGAAAAAAATTAAGGCCAATTGAAAAGCCACTTAAAATTGGCCATTTTTTAACATACTAAAAGTAAGTTTAAAAGTAAACTACCCCTTTAAACCACTACAATTCTCTATGTATTACCCAGGAAAAATATGTAAAAAAAATGTATACCAGTTTGGGTTAACTAAGATGCAAGAAAAAAGAAGAATGAATTTCACCATGACTCTTCTACCTCACCACAGGCCACTGCTGGAACTTCTGTAAACTTACTGTGTGATGTGCCAAGGACAGCTTCCATTACTACAGGGCCCTATACAGTTAGTTCATCAGGGGCCTGTGTGATTTACTGAGCCCTGAGCCTAAGGGTAGGACTACACGGCCGACTTGGATGCGTTTCCGTCGGATCCAACACGACTGTCGGATGCAGACGCAGCGCACATCGTTTGCATTCGACAGTCGTGTTGGACGAACTCCGCAACACCATCCGACTTTTGTATTGCTTAGCTTATTTCCCATCGCATCCGACTTGCCGCGGGCATCCAAGTCGGCCTACTTGTGTAGTCCTACCCTATATATTGATGGAACCTTTTGCATACGTATGCTGTGCTCTTAGGAACTTATGCAGGTAAGGAAAGTAGTAGCAGAAAACGAGAAAGAAAAAAAATCGATAGGATAATGAAAATGATATGAGGACGAGATGCTAAAGAAGACTATTGGAAAATGGAATAAGAAAGTAGGGATACATATGGAAGAAATATAGAACTAGAGAGAAAAGATAGAGTTAGATCAAACAGTTGAAAGTGGGAGGACTAAAATACAGAACGTGGATGTGTGGAAGTAGATAAGAACAGAAATGAAGCAGGCAGCAAATAATGGCTGCACTGAAAGTTAAATTGGCTAAACATTGGATGCAAAATAGTATAAATTTTCATTGTATGATATAAGAATCAATACTGTGCATAATTTGCTATATCTTATTGCCTTATTAGATTATTCAGTTGACAAATGTGCAGGAATACAGTCACCATGGTCTGTTTACTGCAATTCCTTAAAGCAACCACACTCTTACCCTGTGTAAGACATTATTTATAACACTATTGGTTAGTTCCCCTACTAACTTTTTACTCCATCTTGCAGTAGATGCTTAACCGGTCTCAGACCAGCTTTCTGGTTTGGAATTTCAGGAGCTACCAGGTTGCTAGGGCCCAATTTAGATTTAGAGGATGGTTAGGAGAGAGTTTTTATAGAATAAAAAAAAAAGTCAATAACAATAAATGCTTACAGAGCAATCGTTTTTTGGCTGTCATCGGCAGTGACCCCCAATCGAAACTTAAAAAAAGACTAATTGCACAGTTGCTAAGAAAAGAACATACAATATAACATACTACAAGTTAAAATGAACTACCTCTTTGTTTAAAACTTGCCTTGAGCAGTCATAAAGTAACTGTCACAATCGGCACACTAAATCCAGAACCGGTGCTAGGCTCCCTAGTCTCGGCTCTTGCTTCTGCATTTAACAGCTGCCTTTCACTTCGGGAGAAGCCCTCAGCTAATTGGATGCCGTCAGGTCTTAATAAGAGAGGAGCCAAGCAAAGGGTTCTGGACGAGCAAAGGGGCACGGTCGTTATCAAGATTTTTGGACCTTGATAATGAATAGACAAAACATAGTCAAGCAAGCCGGGGTCAGTGTGGGCAGAGTACTAGCAAGGTCAGACAGGCTGGGTCGGTGCAGGCAGAGTTCAAGGGAGGTCAGACAGGCAAGGGTCAATATTGGCAGTTCAGAGTAATCAGACAGACAGGGGTCAAAACCAGGAATCAAACACGACATAGCACACCCAGGATACTAGCAAGTAAAACCTAACAACTGGCAATGAGTTTGAGTCAGATCCCCCGGAAGTGCGCGGCCGCGCGTGCCATAGTGAACTCGGCGCAGAGGAGAGAGGACTGCGGCGAGCGTCCCCACAGGGCCCTAGACCCTGCTAGAACACCAGGGTATAATGGATAGTTTTAAAAAACGTTGCGCAGTTTAAAAAATGAATTCAATTAATTTGGCTAATTTTTTTTTCCGTTCCGTGAATCTTTGGAGGAACGGGCCAGATCTGATAATGCAATTCATCCTGCATCAATAAATGCATCAATAGATGCACTCGATTTGGAACAGGAGGCTGTAAGGGCAAAGCAGCACCCAGTGCAGTTATATAAAAGTGTAAGGAGCACCTTTTAATACAACAACCTTTAATTAAGGGGATTTCTTGCGGAACTGACTGCAAGGTCATATGTAAAAAAGAAACTGTGCTAGGAGTAGTAAAAGACCCCTTTTACTTGTCTCCAAGCCTGGAATTCAAAAATAAGCACCTGCTTTGAGGCCACTGGGAGCAACATCCAAGGGGTTGGTGAGCAACATGTTAAAATAACATCAAATAACTACTTACCTCAAATCTCATCCTAATGAACATCAAAATCGGCTACAGGGTGTATCTAGGCAAATGGCCATTTTCCAACAAGGAACCACTGCTCTGATGCAAGTCCTGTTTGTAAACTAGAAGGCGCACAAGAAGGATATTGCCAGTAGGAGTTGTTCCTTTGGGGAAGTTCAAGTGGGAGGGGTAAAATGAGATTCCTCCATTTGGGACAAAACAGTACTAAGTTCTTTTGTTCCATAAATCCCTTAGCTTTAATGTACATATTGAAGCAGGACAGAAAAGAAATGGGTTTAAATTAATTCATCATACATTCAGCATAGTAATTAACTATTATTAACTATAATTAACCTAGTCAGCATATTCCAAGTCACATTTATAAGGCTGCCTGATGGCAGAGGTTAACAAAAAAGAGTTTCTAAGAGAGAATATAAAACATAATTAGGAGGTAACACCATGTAATTAGTGTGGGTGATATCTGCTCTCTCTATATATGTATCTGTTCGTCTTAGGGAACTGTTGGATAAATCCTTGTACTACATTGAAATGCCATGCTTAATTTAAACAAAGTTTTACTTTACAAGTTTCAGTGACCTTGTCAGCCGAAATATGGCTAGTGGCTCGACTCAGAAAAATGTAAATTGTCTCAGCAAACCACAGTGAACTACACCTTTAAGAATTGAAAAAGAAGGTAATTAAGGGAGAACTAAAGTGTATCAAGGAATTAGACTATAAATGTTACACTTGATTACAGCCTTTAAGCAGTGAAGATCTGTGCCTCCAAATAGGCCCCCAGTAGATCCCCATCTTTTTTGTCTACTGATTCACAGAATATGCTCAGGACAGAAGGCTCATTAGTAGTTAATCTTATGTTTCCTTTACAGGGCAGTATATCAACCAGGGCATTCTGTACCAGATTGATTAATTAGCTCTTAACATCAGCTTTTATGGCAGATGTAACCTTACTTTCTGCTAATGATTTGCTGATTTCCAACAGTCCCTAAGCTTAGAATCTGAAAAACAGCCCAGAGTTCACTGAGCATGTGCAGGGCCACTGGCATGGAAAAGATGGCCTAACAAGATCCAAAATGGGGAACTATTGTGTACAAATTTGAAAAGATAAATCATTAATGTTAAAGTACTGCTGAACCGCTGGGCTAGTACAAGTATGGGACCGGTTATCCAGAATGCTCAGGGTTTTCCGGATAAGGGATTTTTTCTGTAATTTTCTGTAATTTGGATCACTACTAAAAAAGAAACATTAAATAAACGCAATAGAATCATTTTGCCTAAAGTAAGGATTAATTATATCTTAGTTACCATCAAGTACAAGGTATTATTTTATTATTACAGAGAAAAAGGAAATAATTTTTAAACATTTGAATTATTTGACTAAAAATAGTCTATGGGAGATGGTCTTCCCATAATTCTGTATACCAGTTTTTTGGATAACAGAGTTCATACCTGTATAGTTAAGCTTTCCATCTCTGTTAAGGCTGTCTGACTTAGTTGAAGCAGATCTAGAGTTGCCACATTTCCAAAAATATCAAACCACCCAGGGTGGACCAGGATCAGGGCCTGGTTGGATAGTGTCTGTCATGATAATGGGAATTGGCCAGATCAAGGGTTTGGGGCACAAGGTACTTAGGGTAAAAGGCCATCTTAAATTAAACTTTATCTTGAAGAAGTATTCTAAGCAACTTTGCCATTGGTCTTTTGGTTTTCTTTTTCCTATAATCCTAGCAACAAGAACAGAGATGATAGGCAATATATTTATCCTTTTTATTTAATCTTCCTCCTCATTACTCTTCCAGACTGTCATTTAGAAGCAAAAAAAAAAGTAAATAAATACAATTGAAATTCAGCAGGAAATTATCCTAGAATTGTCTTAAAACTTTTCCCCTCTTCCTCCTTAAAGGAGAAGGAAAGGCATCGTAAACTGTTGGGGGTGCTAAATGTTAAGGTGGCCATACATGGAGAGATCCGCTCGTTTGGCGATGTCGCCAAACGAGTGGATCTCCTTCCGATATGTCCACCTTGAGGTGGACAATATCGGGCTGATCCGATCTCGATCGGTGAAGCCCGTCGGGGGGCCCTATACACGGGCCAATACGCTGCCGACGCAGTCTGTCGGCAGCTTTTATCGGTCCGTGTATGGCCACCTTAAGGCACTCCCAAGAGATTGTATTGAGTTACCTGAAACCCCAGGCCGGTGCTTTTATCAGCAGAAAACTGCACCATCCCGGGGTTATACCAGTGAGCACCACGGAGTGATCTTCTTCCGCCTTCCTCTCGCGGCTGCGCATGTGCAGTAGAATGAAAAGCCGAACTTTAACGAAAAAATTGTCTATTGCGTTAAACTGCGCATGTGTTTGCCATGGGAAATTCAAAGAAAGAAGAAGATGTAAGTGGATCGCTCCGTGGTGCTTACTGGTATAACCCCCGGTCAGTGCAGTTTTCTGCTGATAGGAGCACCAGCCCGGGGTTTCAGGTAAGTCAGTACAATCACTTGGGGGTGCCTTACATTTGGCACCCCCAAAAGTGTACGACTTGGGGTGCCTTACATTTGGCACCCCCAAGTGTACGACGCCTCTCCTTCTCCTTTAGCACTCTGAATAAAATGCCCAGACATAAAGCAAAATAAGAAGGCCATGGCATAGTTTGTTCCAGTAGAAATTTCTAGGATGTCACTTATGAGATCTCTGGTAGAAGCTTAGGAATGTTCCTCAGTGGCATTGTGATGTAGAAAATGAACAGCACCATCGATTTGGATGTAGTTTAAAAAGCCTTTATTTGTGCTCTTGTGGGCATCCCCCGCGACGTTTCAGGCCACATGGCCTGAAACGTCGCGGGGGATGCCCACAAGAGCACAAATAAAGGCTTTTTAAACTACATCCAAATCGATGGTGCTGTTCATTTTCTACATCACATGGTCTGTCAATGGAAAGTGGTCGTTGCAGAACGTGCACCATCAAGGCAAGATACTAAGAATCGGTGTGCTGACTAAATTTGTTCCTCAGTGGCATTGTGCCACTACTCTAGGTAAATCTCATGAAGTATATGTTGAATTATTCACCTAGAGAAATAACTAGGACCTGCTTTTAAGCATATAACTATGGAAATATTTATGATGGAGAAATTGCTGAGTGGTTATAAAGTTTATGGTGGTTGATAATGAGATAATAGACTTTTGGAACCAAGTTAGAGTCAGCAAGATATAATGATGCCGGACAAAAAAACGGTTCTTCTGGATAGTATCAGGATATAAGTTTCTTGGTGTAAGCAGCTGTGTTGTTAAAGGAATTCTGTCATGATTTTTATGGTGTCGTTTTAATTTCTAAATGAAAAGGGAAAAAGGAGGGGGGTGAAATCACTCCAACTTGCAGTAAAGAGTGAGTGAAGTTTATCAGAGCACCAGTCACATGACTGGAGGAAGCTGGGAAACTGACAATGTCTGGCCCCATGTCAAATTTAAAAAAAATAAAATGTAAAAAAATCAGTTTGCTCTTTTGAAAAACAGATTTCAGTGCAGAAGTCTGCAGCACTATAGACTGATGCGTTTTGACAAAAAAATTTTTTCCCCATGACAGTATCCCTTTAAAGAGGGCTTCATAGGTCAAAGTCAAGATGTGAGTATGAATAGATAGCCTGTGTAGAGATTTACAGAGAAATATCATATATTCTGTTTGACCATTAGCCCCCCCCCCCCCCCCCCCGCTGAACAAATGGAGAATGTATGAGGGGCTGATTTTCTATTTTTGTAATCATCGGTGCAAAGAGCCCTGGTCAACATGAATGAAGTTTTCAAATCAGCAAAATTTCCAAATTGACTTATACGTGAATACTCTCTGGTATAAGTGGTCCACCATTCACATAGCAATGATTATACAGAGTTTTGTATGCTATTTTGTACGCTATTCATTGTGTGTGTATGATGGGAGACGAGACGATTGATATAGGCAAAAGACTTGAATATTGGCTGTATCATCAATCGGCCAAGGACGTAAATTTTGCAAGGGGATACGGCTGAATCATCAGATAAAGGTAGAATTCTATTCTTTCTAACGGTTTATGTGATGATTCAGCTCTTAATAACAATTTTTATTGAAAGCAGCATTTGCCTACCTCCTGGTTGTTACTTTTTAAACAATGTTGCAAAAGTCTTAGTTCCCCAGCAAAGATGGGTCTGTTAATCAGCTGCCTTGTCTTACATTGTATCAACAGTCTGAGCCATCAGGGCAGAGAATAGAAAGGGACAGACACTGCTTTCAATAGCAATACATATACAAATAACTTAAAAACTGTAAAAGATTTGTAATGAATGTATATTGCAAAGTTGCTTAGAATCATGTTTTCTTTTATTAGGCAAAAATATACTTTTATATTTTATATTTGTTTTTTTTTTTATCTTTTGGGTTGACACTAAGGTTTAAACGTTTGTAGTGAAAACGAACAATCTTTCGTTCAACCATGTATGAGCCCTGTCATCCTAGGCCTAATCTACTAAACTCCTTGTGTGATTTTGGGTATAGGGTATAGCACGGGGCACATGCTGTATATAGAAAGTCAATGGGGTGATAGGAAGCTGCTAAGCATTTTGGTTATATTGATTATTTTTAGCAGTAACAAAATGTCTATTTCCCTCTGTAAATTTCCATTTAAATGCTGTAAATGGCTCTGTATTGTTTAGACACACACTTTGATCACCCCTACAGCAATCAAAACTATCTGTGCGCCGTAGTCCTACATATCCCTTTCATGGATGGCTGCCATCTGATTTTGCTAAAGTACAACTCAAACAGGCTCCTGCAAAGGATTCTGGGAACTGTTCATGAGCAGAATTAAGCGACACAAAATCTTGTTGTTCCTTCCCTAAACGATCTATTGCATTCCTTCTATCAGCAGCCAAATGAGGCAGGAAAACTTGATGACTTCATAAAGTTTATATTGGTCATTTCAATGGGGAACGCACGCCAACAAGAGAGAATGAAGATATTTTGGCAAGTTACTTTTTTCTCTCCTTGTTTTCTGGGCCTTTTAAGGGAGGACAGACGGTCTGACAGCTTAATTGAAACACCAATTGATCCGCTTGCAAGAATAACTGAAGGTTACACTTATTAACGGAAGGGAGGTAGGCTCATGGGAAATGTGATTATTCATTTAGCAGAAGAGTTTGCTTCTTTCATAGCCTGTGAGCATGTGGTTGTACAGATAAGCTACAATGTGTAGTTCAGCAACAGCTGGGAAGCAATGGATTTGCTAAACTAACTATCATTATATCCTGTTATTCTGTTATATCCATTTATATTTTGCATCACCAATTAATCCCACAATGCTCAGCCAGCTGGAGATGAACTGTTTATTGTAGCTGCAAGGCTGTGCATCCCTGATTAAAAATACCTATTTTATAGGATGGAGTGGCCACTTATAATCAGCTTGAGGATCTACTGCAGTTTTTGGCATGTAAGAAGTATTATTTAATGCAGAGCAGGGGGTAAATTGCAAAAACAAAAAACACAGGTGCAATCCTGTGAGCACAAAAAGTCTTTATTCAAAATGACATATATATATATATATATATATATATATATATATATATATTAAAAATTATCTCCATTAACCCAACGCATTTTGTGCCCTACGGGCATTTAGTGATGGACAATCCATGTCCTGCCACAGCTCTTTGCACCACATAATAGTGCAAAGACCTGCATCCCTTACTCCATGATTACAGGACTGCCTGTGTTTGGCAGCACTGCATTCATATTAGGTGGGTGGAGGGTAGGGTTGCCACCTTTTAATAAAATTTCAACTGGCAGGTGGTGGGAGCAGGAACAAAAGGGGCGGTGGCCAGAACGAGGGAAAAAAGGCAAATTTTGAGCGGATTGGGGGTGGGCCAAGGGCTTTTGTTTGAGGTATTACAAATTTACCGGCAGCTACATTGACTGTAAATTTGCAATACTACCCCTGGCCTTGACAGGTGTTTTACCGGCTAGGCCGGTAAAATACCGGCCGGGTGGCAACCCTAGTGGAGGGAGGGATGAAGGTACTTTTGTGCCCTTAGTCAGGGCTGTATTTTCTCAGCATGCGTATTAATATTTAGTATTAATATTTTTAGTATTTTAGTATTTTTAGTATTTATAGAATCCAGTAGAGATAAGGGGAGAGATTTATTTCTTGGTTAAAAATTTAATTTACCATATAGAAACCAAAGGACCATCTACCTAAAGGTACCACCCTAGGCATGGTTACTAAAGTACAATAGCTATTTGGCTGAGGATGCTGGAATTTGTATATGTGGCCATACCCGGGTCCAGTAAAAAATTGCGAACTTGGCCCCTCCAATTATTGGCTCTAGATCTGATCAGCATGACTTGACCCAGCATAGGGATGGCCTAATTAGGCAAATATCTGCTTGCTCGGGGATCTTGCTAAACAAATTTATAGATCAGTGTATGGCCAACTAAACTGAAATACATTTAGAAAGATACAGGGTAATCTTTAGGAAGAATTGAGCAGGGGCCACCACCTCATTGTGGTCCCACTGAGCAGCAGTTATTTGTATAGAGGAAGTAAAGAAACTCCATTCAAACCACCACCCGCCTACCAAAATGTATTTATCACTGCTGGGAAGGGACTGTGGTGGTTTCCCAGCATCTTGGGGGTTGTAGTTCAGTAACAGCTAAAGAACTGCAGAATGGATTTTAGATGATAGTGCCAAAGGCAGGATATTTTCCTCTGATCCTGGCACTTTTAAGTACAGTCCTGGAGGTAGGATGAATATTATAAATTAGGGTTACCATCTGGCTGTTATTATACTTGAGGCCAATGTTATCAACAGGGAAGGGGCCAAGTGATATAGGAAGGCCGGTATTTTGTTTTCCAGAAAAGATGGCAACCTTATTTCTACTTTAATCAATTCCGCCCCTCCAACCCCCACATTTTCCCTTTCCCTGATACCGCCAGCTATTTTCAATCTTCTCTCCCTCTTCCATCTGTTAATATACACCCTTTGGTTACCTCCTCCTTAAAAATTCTCTCCTTTCTGTTTCCACCACAGTCAGCCATCTAAATTCTCAGCAGAGCCCGTCTCCTGCCGCTTGCTGTGCTAACTCACACAGCCATGTAATCGAGTAATTGCACCCTGAAAAACAATCCTAAAATTAATGTCTGACACTGTACTCTCCCACTCCTCTAACAGGGTAGAAGAAAAAATGATTCAGTGTGATTTATTTGTGTATGTAATCCCAAGGTCCCCAATCATCAATCCCCAAGCCAGAAGGCACAGCTAATAATATCCGGGGGAAGGAACATTCTGCGGGACACACTGGACCAAGGCAGAAGCTTCACTTGCCTTTCCTATGATTATCTTTAATAGTACCCACTAATCTATGCATTTTAATGCATCTTCAGTTGGTAACATTCAGAATAATTATGCATAACAATGGAAGCAATTATTTCCGTCATGGTAAATGTTTAAGCAAATATTATCCACTTTGCCTCTCATTATTAGCACCCCCAGACACATGACCATCTGTAGACTAAGGACATTTGTGGCTCCCCTCTTTTAGCACATTATGGTTCTGTTGTATTAAAGGTACTCAGTATATAGCTACAGCACTGAATGAGTGTGTCTTCTTCTTTTTTGTATTACTTTTCCAGCAGGCTCAGTAGTAGGACTGCATTGGCAATTTGATGGGTCCTCTCCCAATAGTCAGCATAGTCCAGCACTACAACCCAATCATTGACCCAAGGGCCAGATTACCAGATCAGTCTTATTTGTCCCAACATTTGGGTAAACAAATTAGGTAAAGAGCTAACTTTTCCAAAGGGGTAGATTTTTATGTATACGTGTAGCTTTTAGACACTGTTACTGAATTCTACCAAGTGCCCTATATCCAGGTCTAGTAACATATAGCAACCAAATTATATGAAACAACACAAATTAGACGCAGACAAACAGGCCGCAGACAAAAAGGGCTGCCAGTATTCAAGTACTCTTGGGATTACAGAAAAAGGTCAGTGAAGGCAACATTAAAGCACAATCAGGGTCACAAGAAGTCACAATAGAAGGTCAGCCTGAAACTGATGGCTATTAAAGGGATTATAGCAAAATGAGCAAAACTGTCTGTTTGGATTAAAGTAGAGATGCTCATGTGTCTTTAGTAACCCAGCCATGTGTTTGCCCAGGACATGATATCCTGCAAAGGGCATGCTTTAGCAGCCAGCACTTTATGTTCCACAGCTTCTTAAGGATGCTGTGATCTTTTGATAAATAAAATGCAAAATATGTGTTTGGGCAATATCAAAAGAAAGTTATTATTCATGATTTAAAAATGAAAACGACATCAATGTATAGTATTCCGTTATTTTGTTCCACTTTGCTAACCATATATTTAGGAGAAGATGGTGCTTACAGGCCCGGATTTGTGGAAAGGCCACCTAGGCCAGGATTTTAAGGGGGCGGCATGCTGCCCAACCACACCCACATTGGTTCAAAAACACTGGGGATGTGCTGGAGATACAATCATTTATATTTTCTATAGTAACAGTGGGATAATTGTCTCTGGGAAGGGACTGTGGCTGTGAGATAGCAGGTATAGTAGGGAGAGATGGTGCCTATAGTAGCAGTGGGATAATAGTCTCTGGGAAGGGAGTGTGACTGTGGGATAGCAGGTATAGTAGGGAGAGATGGTGCCTATAGTAGCATTGGGATAATAGTCTCTGGGAAGGGAGTGTGACTGTGGGATAGCAGGTATAGTAGGGAGAGATGGTGCCTATAGTAACAGTGGGATAATAGTCTCAGGGAAGGGACTGTGGCTGTGGGATAGAAGGTATAGTAGGGAGAGATGGTGCCTATAGTAACAGTGGATAATAGTCTCAGGGAAGGGACTGTGGCTGTGGGATAGCAGGTATAGTAGGGAGAGATGGTGTCTATAGTAACAGTGGATAATAGTCTCAGGGAAGGGACTGTGGCTGTGGGATAGCAGGCATAACAGGGAGAGATGGTGCCTATAGTAACAGTGGATAATAGTCTCAGGGAAGGGACTGTGGCTGTGGGATAGCAGGTATAGTAGGGAGAGATGGTGCCTATAGTAACAGTGGGATAATAGTCTCAGGGAAGGGACTGTGGCTGTGGGATAGCAGGCATAACAGGGAGAGATGGTGCCTATAGTAGCAGTGGAGATCATAGCCTTGTGAAACAGATTCCATTGCAGATCCGCAAACAGATACTGTACTCATACTCTATTGTGCTCATTCATCCATCAAGCATTCACCAGATGAAGGACAAATTGTCCATTATACCATGGAGCACAAATACATGTTTCTTCCTTTACCCCTCTTTGACCCAGGATCCTACTCCGCCAAGAAAAGCTCTACAAGCAATAATAGGCTGCATTCACCTTGATAACCTGTTGTAAGTAACAAGTACTTCACATGTCAAATACCCCTCTGGCTGTCAGATAAAATGGGACATGTACAAAATCATTTTTGCCTCCCCACCAGTGGTCAGTGTGTAGGAGGAACAATCTCTGGCATCAGGAAGCAAGAGAAATGTGACATTTTGCAGTAGGAAGTGAGCAGGTTGCTTTATTCTTTACACTTTATTGTATCAGACACAGCGGTTGTTTTTGCCTTTTCAGTTTAACAATAGAACAGTCATTCACTGTACAGTTTAACTGCTCAACTGCCAGATTATCTGTTAGGAGGCAGAAAAAGTGGAAGTATGAAAGCATGAACAAAACCCCAATGTTTTCTATAACTCAGTGGCCCTCTTGATATTAGGGAAAAGTAGAGTGGTCTTTTGGGGGTGTAAATGAGGAGAGAGGAGAGAGCACGTACAGAAAAGCAACATGGCAGCAGTAACTCTTTACTTTCCAGGGGGTGAAACACTATTCCCATCACTCACCCCATTTAGTTTTTTAATTAGCAGCTCTCCAGTTTGCATTTTTTTTGTAATTTGGTTGCTAGGGTCCGAATTACCCTAGCAACCATGCATTGATTTGAAGAAGAGACTGGGATATGAATAGAAGAGGGCCTGTGCAGAAAAATGAATAATAAAAAGTAGCAATACATTTGTAGCCTTGCAGAGAATTTGTTTTCAGATGGGGTCAGTGGCCCCCATTTGAAAGTCAAAGAAAAAGGCAAATACAGGTATGGGACCTGTTATCCAGAATGCTCGGGACCTGGGGTTTTCCGGATAACAGATCTTTCCGTAATTTGGGTCTTCATGCCTTAAGTCTACTATAAATTCATTTAAACATTAAATAAATCCAACAGGCTGGTTTTGCTGCCAATAAGGATTAATCATATCTTAGTTGGGATCAAGTACAAGGTACTGTTTTATTATTACAGAGAAAAAGGAAATAATTTTTAAAAATTTGGATTATTTGGATAAAATGGAGTCTATGGGAGACAGCCATTCCGTAATTCGGAGCTTTCTGGATATCGGGTTTCTGGATAAGGGATCCTATACCTGTAATTCCAAAACTATATAAAAAGAAAAAATAAATATATATTGTGTAAGTTTGAATGTTGGCTTTGCCCTAGGCCCACTACTACACTAAAGATGGGCCAAAACAGATGTAATAATAGGGTTAAATTAAGAAGAGAAAGTATCTATGTGTCTCCTGGAACCACAAACAGGCAAGGCAATAAACCAGACCCACTGCACCGATTTTTCCATTAAGTTTTATTTGGTCCTAAAATTTCTATTATAATACACCAGAGCCATTTATATAGGAAACAATGTACACCCTATTGTAAAATATAAGGATATTATAAGTCAGGGTGTCAAATCGCCTCTTCTTCAGGCGACTAATGTACCTGAACTGCCTTCCTGCCGGCTAAAATCTAAATCGCCGGCGGGATGGCACTTAGCACTGCGCTTAGTTTTCCGAAGTCACCAGAAGTTGCCTCACAAGGAAACTTTGGGCGACTTGGAAAACGAAGCACTCCAAGTGCCATACCGCCGGCAATTTAAATTCTAGCTGGCGGGGTGGCAGTTTGGAGAGATTCGTCGCCCAAAGAAGAGACGATTTGTTGCTCAATGAATCTCTACGTGTGTCTCTGTCCTGAAGGGTATCACTACAGAGATTAACTGACCCCTGCATTGTTTAAACTTCAAATTAAGACTGCAATCCCCTGGATTGTTCACTCATGGAATCCCCTCTGCATTGTTCACACCTGTAAAACCTCTTTTATTTACACCCCTAAAGCCCTGTACTGTTCACACCTGAAACCCAGACTGAAACTGCCCAAATTGCTCACCTGTTCACACTCATACAAACTGCTGAATGGGCACCAGCATTGTGTCACTGTATGTAGTACATTTTATAGTGGTCCTGATAGGTTTCCCTGTCTCCAGCTCTGTTCTGCCTGCCCTATGCTTCCTGTGTGTGCCATACTCTGCCTGTACTATGCTCCCTGTGTGTGCCATACTCTAGCTGCCCTATGCTTCCTGTGTGCTATACTCTGCCTACCCTATGCTCCCTGTGTGTGCCATACTCTACCTGCCCTATGCATCCTGTGTGTGCTATACTCTGCCTGCTCTATGCTCCCTGTGTGTGCCATACTCTACCTGTCCTATGTCTTGAAACCCCCCCCCCCCCGGTTGTAGTCCAAAAAAAAATTCTCTATAGTCATGTTATATTAAAAAATATAGTTATTGAAAATACAACATTACAGGACATGGAGCCTAAGGCGATTCATGCTTACCCAGCACTTAGTCATACCCAGCATTTAGTCATAGGCCATCTCAGAGAGATGGTTGTGGCCTAGGCACGTGTCCCTTCTGCCTTCACCCTAGTTCAAGCCCTGCCCAGCACTGATTTCACCCTCAGCAAAATCCTTTTGTTTTAAGCATTTCCTGTTAAATTTGCATTAGCTGAAAGGTGATTTCTTCGCTCTGCTTTTTATTAGCTGCATGTTTTCCTGTATTATCTTTATTAAAGGAAAGTTCACCTCAAATTGCTTAAAGGCTCTTTATTAGGTGTAAAGCTGCGCAGCTAGTGGACACCTTTCTTTTCTATGGAACAATTGTTAAGTTTCTGCAAAAATACATTAAACTGAGTTCTCTGAGTTTGAACCCATAACAGACCTAATTAATAACTACTGATGACCTCTGTTGGTTATTGTAAGGAAGGTACTAACCCTTCTGCTTCTCTCCCACAAGACTCCCCTGTATACTGTATAATTCTTAGAGCCTGATGTATAGTGACAGAGTCGGACTGGGATGCCTGGGGCCCACCAGAAAACCCGGGCCCACTCTCCAAATTATTTTTCCTTTTTTTCTTTATTCACTTTTCTTCTTTCTTTATTATTTTAATCACTTCTCCTTACATATTATCATCCATTCTTCCCTCTCTTCTCTCTTAGAAATGAGGGAATGGCTGTGGTACAGACATACAAGGCAAATAATTGGGTGAGCAGAAGGGCCCACTGATACCTGGGCCCACCGGGAGTTTTCCTGGTATCCCGGCGGGCCAGTCCGACACTGTATAGTGATGAGCTGCATGAGATGTTGGTCTTCAATAAAGTAAGTTACTGGACTAACAGTAGACTGATATGCACCATGGAGCTACATTAGCAATAAAAGAGTGTTCTATGGGTTAATGAGGATGTGAAATTTTGGATTGGAGTGTCTGGTGCCCACCAGAGCTGCCATCTTAGGGGCCCCCTGCCCAGGATCTGACTGGGCCATCTGGACCCACCTGGACTGTGACCAAAGGGCCTTTTTCCTGACGGCTGGTAGCCAACCTAGGCCCCTCCCATGCGCAAGCGCAACACTTACCTTCACCTCCTTTACTGCAATCGGATCCAGGGTGGGGGAGAGCCTATGTTCCAGGTGAGGGAGTGGGCTGGGTTTCAGGGGAGCATGATAGCTGTTGCCCACTGTGGTGTTCCCGGTGTCCTGGTGGGCCAGTCTGACACTACCCTGCCATTAGCTGACTCCACATAACTCGCCATCCCACCCTCGCACGTACTTTTTACTTGACCGATGTGGCCGTGATCAGCGGGAAGTCAGGGGGAAGTGACTTTAGTGTTCGTCAGGGATCGGAGGGCAACTGGGTTTTTTTTGTATATTAATTATTTTTCCATTTTTTTTGATATACAACAAAAACACAACACCAATATACATTGCATGCAAAATTTCAGGCAACTGGGTTTTTTTCCTGGTTTCCCGCAGGCCTAGTCCAACATTGGGATTAAGGTAGCCACCTGGACAATAAAAATATGCTTGATGCCAATGTTATAAATAGGGAAGTATGTTACAAATATAGGAAGGCTGGAATTTTTTCAACAGAAAAGGTCGCAACTTTAGTGTTGCACTGCACCCTAGCATTGTAACTTATGGAAATTCTGAAAAAGGCCAGTATTAAGAGGTGAAGAAAGAGCTGTTAAGGCCCTGTACTAAAAAACCTGTTCCACTGGTACAGTCCCACTGTCTAACTGAGTAAGGGCCCTGTCTCCAATGGCCTTTTGTCATCGGTCTCCATGAAATCATTACATACACCAGTTACATACATGGAATTGCACTGTCCTGCTTTCTATAACATAAACCTTTAGGCCCTTGTTTATTTCTCTGGAATGACGTACTGATTGAGTTCATATATGTAATTTGCAATTGTGACCTGCCTCTCTAATGAAACCCCTGTTTTACTGTATGTAAGGCCCAGATTTGTGGGAAGGGCCGGGCCTAGGGAGGCAAGATTTTAGGGGTGGCATCAAGCCACATTCTCATTTTTTCAGAAGCACTGGGTTGTGCAGGGGATTTGACAGCTCTTTAAATCTCCTGCACTCCTAATCCCTAGTGCACCAGTGGTAACCTGTGTAGGTGCAAACTCGTGGGGGGGGAGTAGTCACAGGACCCTCTGGCCTAGTGGCGCCCGAATAAGAAATACGGATGGCGATCTGCTTGATCACCCTAATCTGGGTGTAGGGTTGCCACCTTTTTAAAATAGTCTTATTGGCCAGTGGAGGCGTTGATACACCAGGAGGTGGGGCGATGATGTAAAGGGGTGGGATGACGACAGTGAAGGGCAGGGTGATGACATCGGCAGTAGGGATGGGCGAATTTGACCCGTTTTGTTTTGCCAAAAAATCGCCGCCGGCGAAATGTCAGTGATGCCCATTAAAGTCTATGGGTGTCAAAAAATAAATTATCGTGTGGCGAAATTCTTTTGACGCGTGTCTTTTTTCTTTGACACACAATGCCATACAAGTCTATGGGTGTCATTTCCACGTGAAACAAGGCGAAAAAATTCGTCCATCCCTAATCACCAGACGTCCGAGAGAGTCTTTGGGAAGGATGAAGAGAAAAGATCTTTCCAAGAAAGATCATTCGTTTACACGTGTAAAGATGAATTGTCAGATATACAAGTAGAAACAATAGAATTCTCACTGTATCTGACGATTCAGCACTAACAATGGCCAATGTTTTGGTGCCTTCAAAGGCACCCGATCATAATTTAACTCACCGAATATCGTACGGAAATTAGTTTTGTACCATATTATCTATGTGTCTATGGCCACCTTAAGAGACCGTAAGTTTTTACTGGATGAAGGACTTAAGGGGATGGGGCAGATTGGGGGCAGGCCAGGAGCTGCACTTTGCAGTATTATAAATTTACTGGCAACTGGCCAGTAAATACTGGCCCTGGCAGGTGTTTTCCCGGCTAGGCAAGTAAAATACTGGCCTGGTGGCAACCCTATCTGGGTGCCATGCGCAGCACAGAAAAGCTAAAGGGCTGATTCTAGGTTCATGTAGAGCTGAACTCTCTTCTTCCAGGCACAGCCAGAGTATGAGAGGTGTCCCGGGAGGAGCTGCAGCAGCCTGTGCATCACCTGGGGACCAAGCTGCAAAGTCAACTGTGCTGTTCAGTGCACTAATTGCACATAAGGGTAAATACCTGTGGCATTTCATTACATGGTTGCCAGGCAGTGCATTCCAGTGTCTTGTGCTGCATGGCAACTTTCATTGGTTCCATTCCTCCCTGGGGTTCTGTACAGACACGTAGGAATCTTCCTATTTTTAAAGTTTCCCTGGATACAGACCCACAGGGATGCGTGGAGCCAATTATTATGTGTATTATGTGTAGTTAGCACGCTGGAAGTCATTACATATGGGAATGCACTAGGTATGATCCCTAAGAGACTCCCTAAGATAAAGAAAGTAAGAAGAGTGATATTTATTTTTTGTTTTTATTAACTTTTAAAGGGGTAGTTCCCCCTTTGAGTTGAGTTTCAGTATGTAATAAAATGCCTAATGTTAAGCACTTTTCAATTGGCCTTCCTATTTTCTTTTTTATGTTTTTTGAGTTATTTCCCTTCTCCTGATTTTTTTCAGTTTTCGACTGGGGGTCACTGACCCCCATCTAAAAAAAAACAGCTGCTCTGTAAGGCTTCAAACGTATTGCTAGTTTTTATTACCCAACTTTTTATTCAGGCCCTCTCCATATTCCAGCGTTTTATACAAATCATATGCATGGTTGTTAGGGTAATTTGGACCCCAGCAACTAGATTGCTGAAATTGCATGCTGAATCAAAAGCTAAATAACTCAAAAAGCACAAATAAGAAAAAATGAAAACCAGTTGCAAATTGTCTCAGAATATCCCTCTCGACATCATACAGGTATGGGATCCATTATCCGAAAACCCGTTATCCAGGAATTTCCGAATTACGGAACAGCCGTCTCCCATAGACTCCATTTTATCAAAATAATGCAAATTTTTTATTTTTTTTATTTTTTTATTACAATTTCCTTTGTAATAATAAAACAGTAGCTTGTACTTGATCCAAACTAAGATATAATTAATCCTTATTGGAAGCAAAATCAACTTATTGTTTTTTTTTTTAATGTTTACATGATTTTCTAGTAGACTTAAGGTATGAAGATCCGTTATCTGGCAGTCCCAAGGCAAGTCCCGAGCATTCTGGATAACAGATCCCATACCTGTACTAAATGTTAATTTAAATGTGAAAAAATCCCTTTAAGCATTCCAATGAGCAGTGAGATACTAAACATTGGCAAGTATCAGCAACACACATGTAGATGATGTATTCTTTGCAAGAAATTGTTGACCTAGTTATTTGCAATGCTGGCTTCCCAGGTCATTCAATGGAAACCTGGAGACATACTAAAACTAACAACAATACCACAAAAAATAATAATAAAGAAACTGAAGAATCACAAAAAGGGAATGTAGTCATAACCACAGACAGACATCACCTTCCGCCAGAGAGGAATGGCAGAGCTTTCTGTTCATTTGCAAAGGATTTTAAAGGGTGGCCTGTTCTCACCCTATGATAAATACACCACTAAAACCCCTATACAGGTGAATAGAGAGCTGTGACTATTCACCCTACAATAAGAATCACACCTTAAAGGAAAATTACTTTATTTGTATATGCCCTGTCAGTGGGTGTTTAATGGGATGAATGGGCCCTAGGCTACACTTTCCACAGGCCCCCCTTCTAGGCTACTCCCTCTCCCAAAAGTTTAGAAATACACAACAATGAATCACGGTCATGTGTGCATCTGGAGACACAAAGGGGCAAATTCACTAACCTCCAAAAATTCACCAGCGACGGCTTCACGGACATCGAAACACTTCGCCAGGAGTAGATTCGCCAGGACAACACTAATTCAATAAAATCCGAAGTTGCGTCCAGGGCACCAAATGCTGTCGAAGTAGCGCTAGCGTTACTGCGGCAAACAAAGCGAAGTTGCGCCAGCGTTGCCTAATTTGCATACGGCGGGAATTTAAATGTTGCAGAGAATTCATTATACTACACAAACCTGGGAAACCTTATTATAATAAAATTTTTATATTGCCCTACACATGAGCCCACTGTATAGTTAATGTGCCATATGTTAGGAAATGTAGGGGGGAAGCCGGGTACACCAGAAAAAATTTACGATCTTTTGCAGCCTATCACCCTGAAAAATGAAAAGTCGCCAGCTTTTTTTGGGACTATTTTTTTCAACTATTTTTTGAGGAACTCCTATCTACTCTATTGCACTTCGCCTGGTCTGAGTTGGTGAAGGCAAGTCTGGCGCAAGAGGTAACGTTCAGTAAAATCCGCATCTTAGTGAATTTGCGTAGTTACGTCCATTCACCAGAGCGCAACTTCGCCAGGCATAAGGGTCTATCGCCTACGCTAGTGAAGTTATGCCTGCACCCGTACACTGGCAAATTAACTAAATGATGTCACACTGGCGAATTTTCGCTTGCGTTAATCACTTCGCCCCTTTAGTAAATCAGCCCCAAAGGACCCATGATTTAGCTTTTTTTCAATTATCATTAGTATTTTCTTTTATATTAATTTTTATCTGCATTGCTGGGCCAGGGTCTGCTCAGGACAGGTGCAAATTGAGTACCTGCTAGGAGAAGATTAGGCAGCCAGACAAGGGAAGGCACGTGTGTAGCATGTGCAAAGCTCGCTAAGACATGTCAGGTACGGCGTGTACAGGGACGTTACTGGCGTGCACCAAACCCGGCATCTTAGAAAGCTCAGGTGTACGCACGTGCCTTGACTTGTTTGGCTGCGGGACAGTCCCGATTTTGACTGCTCAACCCCCAGTCCCGTGTTTGTTACTGAAATGTCACGACTTTCTCTTTGATCTCTTTGTCAGGCGACAAATCTCCTCTTCTTTGCGGCGACTAATCTCCCCGATCTGCCTTCCGCCGGCTAAAATGAAAATCGCCTGGGGGCAGGCACTCTGAGCACTTTGTTTTCTGAAGTCGCCTGTAATTGCCTTACGAGGAAACTTCGGGCGACTTTAGAAAATGAAGCGCTCCAAGTGCCTGCCTTTTAGGCGGCAGAAGGCAGATCTGGGAAATGTGTCGATTGACAACTAATCTCCCCGAATCTGCCCGTGTGGCCAGAGCCTAAAACATAATTGGTTTTTAACAGAGAGCTCAGAATATGTGCCAGGTGCACTTAGATACGTTTGTAACAATTTAAGATAAGCAAAGAAGAAATTGTAACAATTTAAGATAAGCAGGTTTCTTGGGGAAACTGTGACTTGCATCTTAAAAGGCAATTCACCTTCATTAGCTGAAGTGTAATAACACATCAAACCACAAAAATTTGTTCAAACTCCATGACCTGCCAAATTTTGTAAAATGGACATGGTAATTAGGGGGGCCACAAAATGGGCATGGTCAAAAATGTTCACAGCAATCTGCACAGCAAATCTTTTTGTCCTTAATTCTATTTCCAAAATGTTGGGAGATATGTAATCAGTAACGGAACTAGTAGTTCCCGGGCCTGGGTGTAGGCCTTGCACCCAGGCCCCCACCATCTGTCCAGCCTCAATTTTTATGCCAGATTTGTTCTGGCACCATCTTCTGGCGGGCCCTGAGGGGGGGCAGGCCCAGGTGCAATCACACCCGCTGCACCCCGGTAGTTCCGTCCCTGTGCTTAATCTTGTGCACCTCTCCTAACCAGACCCAAAAGAAAAGAAATTAAAAATAATTATTTTATAAAGCTAGATGCCCCCTAGGCTATAGTCTAGGGGGTATTCTATTCATTAATCTGTCCCTGTGCCACATGCATTTTTGGGTATGTAAGCAGAGACCTAATAGCCCACCCCCACCCTAGCCGACCATGCCAGACTCATTACGTGCCAAGTGCTTAATGGCATGCTAATACCTATCCATTTCCCTGACCCTGGCACTGTTGTTTTGCAGACTGTACCACTGCCTCTTCACAGGGGAACCAGAGCCTGCCAAGGCCAGCGCCTTAGTGACCAGTGTTTTCAAAGAGCAGCTGTTTAGACTCTGGAGATTTTGGACAATGCAGAACAGCTGTGAGAGACAGAATGTGCTAGAAGGAACAGCGTGCCGTGCTAGTGAGCTCTGGTCACTAAGTGAGAAAAAGGAACATACTATTTCTTATCAGCCCAGGAAATGAAGGGTACATAATAAAATTCGTCATTTATTAATTGCAGTTTCGTAAACATGTCATCTCTGTGAGCCCAGCTGCTCCCAAACCCACTAGCCAAGATGAAATGCAAAGCTCAACACAGGAGATTTTACTACACCCCCTCCAGTCTGAAGAAAGGATGATGAATAGAAGTGGAGAATTCGGGTACAAAGTCGTTCCTAAAACTGAAACTGCTTCATGGGGTGCTGTTATATAAATTCCTTTTTCACGTTACTTGTTCCATTTGCATTTTTATACATAGCACCCTATTGCTTTACAAAAAAACAGGTAAAGCTGCTTTACAAGACAGTATGCACAGCAGCCTCATGCTAGGGGATAGTCTTCACTGTTGCTTCAGCCATTAGCCTTAGACATAGACACAGGGCCGCCACTAGAAATCACTGGGCCCCATACAACAACATTTTCGGGGCCGCCTAATGCAGCCCCCAAGCCCCACCCCAGATACCGCCCACCCCACACTCATCCATTGATGGTCAGGGCCCCCCTATAAGTTGTTTTTTTCTTTAAAAAAAAAAAGCATTGGTGCAAAGAACCCCCATAAATTAAAAAAAATGTTGGTGCCAGGCCCCAGAGAATATTAAAAAAAAACATTGGAGGCAGGGGCCTATAGAGTATTAAAATAATAAATTGGTTTCTAGGGCTTTAAATTTTTTTAAAAAAAAAACACATTGGTGTTGAGTAGAATTGAACTCGTGGCTTCAGGACTTCAACTTTGGCTCCTTTCGCGACTTTGGGTCTTTTTGCATCTTCAGGACTTCAAGTTCGGCCCTTTTCGTGACTTCGGGTTTTTTTGCTGCTTCGTGACTTTGGCAGTTTGGCTCTTATCGGGACTTCGGCACTTTGGGACTTCGGCTTTTCATCGGTTCAGGAGGGCGGCACAGCTTTGGTGCTGCCAAGGGGGGCCCGGCTATTTCAAAAAGTGCAGCACAGCCGGCCCCCCCTTCAGGCCTGGCCCTGGTACACTTGTACCCCTGTGCCCCCTGATGGCAGCCCTGCATAGACATAACTGGAGCAGTTGAGGGTGACCAGGGAGGGTGCTTGTCTGAGTGGAGAACATAGTTTCTTGCTCATGGAAAATCAACAGGCTCAGAAGAAAAAAAAAAAATTCAGAAGGGACAGCTCACCTATTCTCAGTCTTTAACACAGGCCTCACATACTTATCATAGTCAAGCCTCTCCCGACTGAACCACAGCAGAAACAGGGGTGAGCCCACTCAACTACTACAGATGACCCAGGCTCCATCTAAAAAGAGGTTACAGACAATCCAATATTTTAAGAAATGAATATCCATTGGACCAAGATTTAACTCTTTTTGTGACTAGCTGCAATATGAGGCGTATCTAAGTGGACAGGTGTTTTCTCCCCCGCTGATGTGCTATACCCATGGGACAGTCTCGCCAGCAGTGTCGGACTGGCCCACCGAGATACCATGAAAACTCCCGGTGGGCCTATTGCATGGTCATTATCAATTTTTATGAGAACAAAGTAGCTCCCCATCTTCTTTTCTGCTGATTCACTGCACATGCTCTGTGCTGCTGTCACTTACTGAGCTTAGGGACCCACTCACAATATACAGTACACATAGAATAGAAATGTCACAATATAAGGCTGATTAGTCATTAATACAGATAATTACTATATGACAGCACAGAAACTAGTGCAACTAGCATCAGAATTTAATAATCAGCCCTGTAGCATCACAGGCCCACTTCATTTTCTGCTTGATAATTTGCAACAACCCCTAAGCTTAGCTTCTCAACAGCTGCTCAGAGCCCACTGAGCATGTGCGTGTCACAGACACTTTCCAAGATGGTGCACGGGGGGCAGGTCTGTTTGAGGACCTCCCAACTGTGCGGGAGGCCCCTAAGGTGCCAACACAGTGGGCCCCAGATACCCCAGTCTGACACTGACAGTAAGGCTAACACCACAAATTACCACAGTATTGAGATTGGCTAAACCAGTCACACTGACATTCATGCCACCACTATGGGCAAGATTTGAACACAGGCCAAAAAAATCTCGCTTTTACTTTATTTTTTTTTTCTTCTTTATTTTTTGAGACAGCACTGAAATGAAAACATATACATATAATATGCACACACACACACATATATATATATATATATATATATATATATACATACAAGTAAATTGGCTTTACCAAACATAAGTGATCATAATCATTCACATAATACCTATAGCATGTAAATCAGAACCATGGGTTTACCCCATGACCAGACCTACTCTATAAAAACACTCCCATAAAAGCTCTTCAAGGTTTTATTATTTGGTAGAACAAAAGACAGTTTACAGTACCATCTACTGGTGGTAACTGGAATTGTGGCTGGTAGGCTTTTGCTGTTAAAACCTTCAGGGAGTGTTCGCATTTTAGGGGATTTCAGATTTCAGCAAATTCCCTAAAATTAAATTCAGAATTATAGAAAAGATTAATAATTTTAAGCCAAGGGTACATTAAATAAGGTACATTAAACCAGTTCCTCGGGTTTTGCAGACTTGACTGTACAGGTATGGGACCCGTTATCCAGAAGGCTCGGAACCTGGGGTTTTCCAGTTAAGGGATCTTTCTGTAATTTGGATCTTCATACCTTAAATCTACTAGAACATCGTGTAAACATTAAATAAACCCAATAGTCTGGTTTTGCATCCAACAAGGATTAATTATATCTTCGTTGGGATCAAGTACAAGCTACTGTTTTATTATTTCAGAGAAAAGGGAAATCAAATTTGGATTATTTCATTAAAATGGAGTCTATGGGAGACAGCCCTTCCGTAATTCGGAGCTTTCTGGATAATGGGTTTCCGGATAACGGATCCCATACCTGTAGTATGTTTTAACTTGTGGAAAAAGGAATCCAGAAAGAATCTTGTGTTCTTCTAAGCATATTCTGGGGGCATTTACATACACGTGCCTCACGTGACACTACAAACAGTAAAGCTGGCCATAGATGTTGAGATTTTTCAAAGATCAGATCCTGATCGTGAAACCACGATCTTCTCGGAACAATCGTACGATCGTAAGAATTTACCATCAACTAAAAAGACCAATTTGGCAGGAAAACAAAGGGGAGCTGCCTGCTTGGCCCTGCAAACATAGATAGATTGCACTGGGACCGACAAAGATTTTTTGACCTGGCCGATCAATTTCCTGACAGATGTCGGCCGAAAAATCATAAGATGTACGATCGTTCGAATCCCACTAACTGCACGATAATTTCGAAGGATTGGTTGGGCTTCCCTAAAATCGGTCGTTCGACAAAGAAGAATCGTCGCGTCTATGGGGAGCTTTAAACAAGAATATTAAGCATAACCTCTGGCACTACATCCCTTGGAAGAACTACAACTCCCTGCATGCCTTCCCAAGCCATGGTGCAGCAACCAAAGAGCAATAGATTTCTTGCACCTTCAATGCGCTCTCCTCTCATACTTTATAAAGACATTGTTTATTCATAGTTGCCCCTTGTGAAGCTCACAATTAGACAGTAGTAGAGTAGGACTAGATTTGTTATTTTGTTTTTGAACAGCAACAAAATATCTGATTTTTTTTTTCCAAAGGATGTAAACAGGAGTTTGCTCATAGTGAAACAGGTGTGTGCATCTTACAGGCCCAGGGAGGGTGGGGATACATTGCCACTTCCTCTCTATGTGTGTATCTTGGGTTCTTTCCAGGTTATTTGAGGGTAATTGTGCTGTTTGTACAAGCCACAACCAAATGATGTTCTGCAGCCCACGGTATTTACACGCTACTGCGAGGGAAGGAAAATCTGGATTTATTGATCTTCTGTAACGTCACATGGAGCTGGTGACTATGGAATATGAACTTTTCAGAATCTATTATAGAAAAATGGATGAGCATCTATAGATTCCACTGAAAAAATACCCCCCGTGGCAACAGTATAAAGGAAAACGGGAGAATTTTTGCTTGGCATTTAAACCAAACACCTTGCCATAGGGCGGTACCTGAATGTGCTTCAGAAAAAGAAAAGCCACGTGCTACATTTTTTAGGGGTCACAAGGTTGCAACGTGTCTATGTCAGGGCATGAAAACACTCAGGTCTTAGAGAAGGAGCGCGGCATTAATAAGTGTTTCTGACACCCTTATAAGGAGGTGAAATAAGTTTTATTTCAAGATTTAAATAGTTAGGTCATTTTCTAATGAGCCAGCAGGTGGCACAACCCACAAGGTTGACCTGTTGGGGAATTTTCCGGCCCCCTGTGGCAACATTATAAAGGAAAATGGGAGAATTTTTGCTTGGCATTTAGAGGAGAACTAAAGCCTAACTAAAGAAGTAGCTAGAAATGTTGTACATTAAGTTTTGGACTTCTGTACCAGTCCAAGGCAACCACAGCCCTTTAGCAGGGCTAAAGCGTCTCCAAAGATGCCCCAGTAGCTCTCCATCTTCTTTTCTGCTGATTCACTGCACATGCTCTGTGCTGCTGTCACTTACTGAGCTTTGGGACCCACTCACAATATACAGTACACATAGATAGAAATGTCACAATATAAGGCTGACTGGTAATTAATACAGATAATGACTACGTCATCTCAGAAACCAGTGCAATTAGCATCAGAATTGGATAATCAGCCCTGTAGCATCAGCTTATGTTACAGGCCAACCTCATTTTCTGCTGGATAATTAGTGACGACCCCTAAGCTTAGTTTCTCAACAGCTGCTCAGAGCCCATTGAGCATGTGAGTGTCACAGACACTTTCCAAGATGGTGACCCCCTGTGACAAGTTTGAAGTCCTGGATCATTGCTGCTATTGACAAGCTGAAACTTTACACTGGTGCAATAAATTCAGTTTATAATATATGCCATTTTAGTCATATTAATTTTTAGGGTTTAGTTCTCCTCTAAACCAAACACCTTGCTAATGGGGCAATACCTGAATGTGCTTCAGGAAAAGAAAAAGACACAGGGGCACAGGGTTTCAAAATGTCAGGGCATGAAAACACTTGATTCTTAGAAAAGGAGCACGGCATTAACAAGTGTTGCTGGCATCCTTATAAGGAGGTGAAATAAGTTTTATTTCAAGATTTAAATAGTAAATAGGTAATTTTCTAGGCCATATGGTTGGCCTGTATGGGAATGTTCCTACAGGAGTCTAAATAAGGGAGTGTCTGAACAGGGCACTTCCTATTTTGGCCTAAGAAAACTGAAGTAGTAAACTGGATTAGGAAAGGATTGGGGTGAGTAGGAACTAACTTGTGACAAGTGAACAGAACACTAATGTCGTTACTAGCACTGCCCACTGGAAGTGACATAAATAATATGTGCCGCTACAGATATGGACACAATAATTGGTGCTTTCACAATTATGTTAGATTTCTATGGAAAATGTTGCATTTTGGTGGAAAAAGCCCACGGTGAAGTGTTTCTGAAATGTGCACTTTGCGCTAGTGTTAACAATGCACTCTCACTTCAGTTTTAAACCAGTTACTCCTACCTGTTCATCGGTTGCTACGGGTTACTAGACCTGAATAAAAACGACGTATATGGTATTACGTTACCTCTCAAAAACCTCAGACATCTCTGATATAAAGATTTTTATATTGTAGTGAACTTAATCAAAAGATCCATCAGGCCATCTCCATAGCAAATATAGGAACTGATCCACTTGGGTAACTACAGAGGAAGCAGACCCCATGGGGAGGCCTGGGGAACAGGTAGGGCTGCCATCTGGCTGGTATTTTACTGGCCTGGCCAGTAAAAATGATGGCAGCCATCTTCTTCTCTTCGTTAATCTTTGATAAGTAAGTGCCGTATTGGCGCATGCATACCTCCCAACTGTCCCTTTTTCGGAGGGACAGTCCCTCTTTTGACAGCTCAACACGCAGTTTAGATAAGGAGAAATATTTTTAAACTTTCATAACCTGCCAAATTTTGTAAAACAAACATGGTAATTAGGGGGTGTGGTCAAAAAATTGCTACGCTATGTGCGGGAAAATTTTTTTTGTCCCTCTTTTTACTTCCAAAATGTTGGGAGGTATGCGCATGCGCAGTTGGAGCACTTTTTGTCCTGCGACAATTGTGCATGTGCCGAAAGTAACTGGGATTGCCAAAACGCTGGAAGACGACCTGTGAACTCCGCTAGTCAGAATCTGTACCAAGGGGTAAGTAAAGAGTTAGGGGCATTTAGCAAAGGTACCACCCAGGCTGGAGGGAGCAGGGAGGGGGGTCTATGTAGGGTAGGGGGATAGGGGAATTTATTAGCAAAGGTTTGTTTCTCCTTAAAGAAAATCTCCTCTTGCTGGCTGCATTGCGAAGGGATAGCGAGCGAGAGGAAGGGAACACGAGAGGGAGCGTGGGAGTCTGGAAAATATAAAGAGATTTGGGTCACAATTCTCCATAGACAAGGTACACAACATCATTTTCGGAATGTCGATTAAAGGCAGAAAGTTCCAGTAAATAAGTGTTAGTGTTTGGTGAGAACGTTTCTGGATTTTAAATCAAACAGAGGTTTCCTAACACATATTGGTAGTGATGGGCGATTAAATTCGCCTGGCACAAATTCGCAGCGAATTTCTGCATTTCGCCGCTAGTGAATAAATTTGCAAATCTCCTGCGAAAATTCACCGGAGTCAAAAAATTTTGGGCCTGAGTCCGAAAAGTCGATTGCGTCAAAATTTTCCGGCAAAGTGAAACGGGAGAAATTCGCCCGTCACTCTACATATTGGGCTGGTTGGAATTCATTTCCAGATTTTGCCATAAAGCCAGATGCAAAATAACACTTGAATTAACAAAACATCAGTGCAAATCCTTATTTCATCTCTATTAAAACGATGTCCATCATTGTGTGGAAATAACACCAGCCCTTCTGGCTTCTTTCTTTCTGGCCATGCTAGAATTTCGGGGAGACTAGTCGCCCGAAGAAGAGACGATTTGTCGCTGGGCGACTAATCTCCTCGAATCTCCACGTGTGTCTCTGCCCTAAAGGGGGCCTTGATTTAAGTTCAATACTTGAAGAGAGAAAAGTAAGATAAAACACAAGAAGCAATGTGTTTCATTAGGAAATGTAGAACTTCCACAAAGTGGTACTGACTGCACTTTGATCTGTCTGTTCCAGGGAAGGCACCCAGCCTAAAATTCAATCAAACTGAAATCTAACCCATGTGACTTTACATATAACAAGGTTCTGCTGTTTACCTGCCTACCTTTCCAATACCTATTGTCAGAAATGAATGCAGAAAAGTCCAAATTATTGTAACGTTTATTACAGATATAATCACAGCTTTTAACAGAAAATCATGTTTCCTTTTAAAGGGGTGGTTAAGTAAGTAGTTAACTTTTAGTAGGTCATATAATGGCCAATTCTAAGTAACTTTTCAATTGGTCTTCATTGTTTATATTTTGTAGTATTTTTTAATTATTTGCCTTCTTCTTTTGACTCTTTTGAGCTTTCAAATGAGGGTCACTGACCCCATCTAAAAAACAAATGCTCTGTAAAGCTGCACATTTATTGTTATCGCAACTAGTTATTACTCATCTTTCTATTCAGGCCTCTCCTATTCATATTCCAGTCTCTTATTCAAATCAATGCATGGTTGCTAGGGTAAGTTGGGCCCTAGCAACTGGAGAGCCATTAAATAAAACGCTAAATAACTTAAAAACCACAAATAATAAAAAATGAAAACCAATTGCAAATTGTCTCAGGATATCACTCTCTACATCATACTAAACGTTGAAGGTGAACAACCCCTTTAAGCCTACAGGCGCAGAATATGTTCCCCTGTGCAGCAGGGTCAGTGTATAGCTTATTAACACATTCATTGCCGGGGGGCTCATAATCAGTCTGTTGGTGCTGCACAACACCAAATACTTTCATAAAGTTGCGTTCGCTGCAAGAGAGACTTTGGCACGTGGACCTGTCTAATGTATAGTTAGTGTTGAGGTTACTTTTTAACTCCGACATTATCACAAAATGACAAAGTATCCCTCACTCCTGTTTAGAAGGTTCCATTATTTCTGAGCGTTTGTATTAAACATAGAGAGCTCTGCCATCAGTCCTTGTTGGTCACTGTCTCAGCACGAGTACAATGCCAGTCCTGTATCACACTCATTTATTGGTTCCTCTGTGTGTGGTTCTGAGAGTTTCCTGATACAAACACATGATGTATCTGGGAGAAATGTCCCATGAATAAACACTCTAATCCCCAGTCTGTACAGCACAAGGCCATTGTGAGGAGATCCTGGTTATTTGTACAGAGCGTTGAAGGCTCTGCTGATGACCATTCTTTGAATTTCACTGGTGCCAGCCCCAATCTCATACAGTTTAGCATCTCGAAGGAAGCGGCCCATGGGATAATCATTGATGTAGCCGTTGCCCCTGCAGAAAAACAGCAGTACTGGTTATAGACAATAAAGTCATAGAAATTTGATTTATTATTTCTACAATGTCTTGTTGGCTATTAACCCTCTTCAATTTTGCTGCCTGAGTCTCAGATTTACAGATTAGGAGAGGTTTATTACACTGCAGATTTAACTGCCCAAATCAAACATACTTCATTGAACTCATGCTGAACACAGGTGTATGTTTCCTAACAACAAATCATTGTCCTCTAGAACTCACTGCTATACTCAGAACTAGAAATGTAAACACGGATATGTTTCCAATAAGAAAGGAATGCTTGCTTCTCAGTAGGGATGCACCAAATCCAGAATTCGGCCAGGATTCGGCCTTTTTCAGCAGGATTCGGACTTGCCCGAATCCTTCTGCCTGGCTGAACCGAATCCTAATTTGCATATGCAATTTCCAATTTGCATATGCAAATTATGGACAGGGAGGGAAATTTTGTGACTTTTTGTCAAAAAACAAGGAAGTGAAGAAATATTTCCCCCTGCATATGCAAATTAGGATTCGGATTTGATTCTGTATTCGGCCGAAACTTTCGCAGAGGATTCAGGGGGTCGGCCGAATCCAAAATAGTGGATTCAGTGCATCCCTACTTCTCAGCCCCCATCAGTGGGCACAGACCAGAGTTGCCGGGTCTAATTTTCAAAACCAGCCAAAGTCAGCTACAAAACCAGCCCAAAACTAACCAAGAGGCACTTCAAAAGTAGCCAAAAAATAGCACAATAAATGCAGTGAAAAAAAAGTCTAAGAATTAAATGAATATATGTGAAAAACACCTTTAGCTAATTTTTCCATGAAGCAAAACGGTACAGATTCGACCATCACCAGGAGTGTAATACAGAGGGGGCCTAGGAGGTATAGGGGCCCAATATGGCTCTAATTCATATACAATTTCAATAAATATTGGTAAAACAGATCAACCTCTAGGCATTTTGGTGGCCAGTAGATTTTTGCTCCAAAATTGTCTGAAATTAAGGAAAGTCAACGGAAAATGCAAGAATGCCTAAGAGTGACAGGAGACTGGGGTTCAGAGCCCAAAATCAGGTGACTTCTACACAAGTCAGTCCCATTGCATGCTGGGTATTGTAGTCTTACATTAAACTTGGCAGTCTGCAAATTGTTAAAAACTGCATTACCCAACGTGCATTGGGAGACGCAGGCTTGGCCAAATTAGGGCAAGAAAAAAACTTTGGCTGGTACAAACCAGTCAAAGGCCCAAAAAGTAACCCAACTCTGTACTTTGGCTAGTTTGTATTATCAGAATCTGCCTTGGCTTTAAATTAGTAAAAAAACAAAGGGAGAGACCCCTTCAGCTCCCTGCTATTCCCCTAAGCCAGGTGCTCAGTCCTCAGTGTCCCCGCTGAGACCATACAACACACACCACAGATGGACGGCACTTCTGGACAAAAAATGTATTGGCAGGTCGCTGTACAATGCCTAACGCGTTTCGGGAGTGTATCCCTTAATCATAGGCTCATCTTCAATTACACACAGCTGTTCCTTTATACAAGCAGTACTAGCGCCCCCTAGTGGGCCTTCCATAAAAGTGTTCAATTTATTCAAATAATTAAAACCATTATTGTTTTAAAAAAAAATTCGTTCTCTAGGAATTTTTTCTCATAAAGAACCAAACAGTACTGTACATTGACTTTGTTTAGTGCTAAGGGCATATTAGGTAATGCAGATACATTATACCGTTACATTCTACTTTTACAATATGGATGTTCAATTTTTCAAAATACATTGTATTTAATTTGTCTTAGAACATATGTTTGTGTACTATCATCAAATCCTTTTAGCATAAATAACTGATGCCGTGTCTGAAATTGAGGCCACTTGGCACACTAGTATCTAATTTCAGGATCCAGAATGCCTCTCTAAGATTTATTTTGTGGGTCATGTCCCCACCTCTGATAGGGGCCTTCACTTGTTCGATCCCTTTGACTTTTAAATCCTTTTATACCATTAGGGGTCGCTATTACTGTTTGTATAAAGGAACAGCGGTGTGTAATTGAAGATGAGCCTATGATTAAGGGTAAGGCCACACGAGGAGATTCGGGGGGATTTTGTCGCCTGCCGACTAATCGCCTCATCTTCCAGGCGACAAAAATGGCCCGAATCTCCTCGTGTGAACTAACCCTAAGGGATACACTTCCGAAACGCGTTAAGCATTGTACAGCGACCTGCCAATACATTTTTTGTCCAGAAGTGCCATCCATCTGTGGAGTGTTCTTTAAATTAGTAGCCCAATTTGGCTGGAAAAACACCAATCTGGCAACCCTGGCTCTGACGCCAAACTGTAGAGGCACCCCTTGGCTTCATCATCAACCCAAAACCTCACACGAGAGCCTCTCTACAAGCAAGGTACATGTGAAATGATAACTCACCCAAACACTGGATACCATCTAGAGCCACCTGAGTAGCCGACTCTGCTGTATACAGAATCACCCGGCACAGTCCTGTAAAGCAACACATATAGGGAAAGTTAAGTGAAAGCAAAATATTACCAATAAGCTGCATATCAGCAGCACTAATTAAAAATACAGATATTTATTAGCATATAATATGCAGCCAGTGGTTTCTAAGAGCTGTTTGAAAACACCAAGAGGGTTGCAGGTTGCTGGTCATATCTAGTGTGTCCATAATTGATCAGATCACACTTACCTTTGGATTGGCATGTCCTTGGTTGCAGGCCTTTGCCACATTATAAACATACTGCCGACAAGCTGCCAGGCGGGTGTACATGTCGGGCATTTTTCCTTGCATCAGCTGCCAAAAGAGAAAGATGGATTAAAAACAGGATTGCCCATGCAAATTATTAAAGGAATGTTCAGTGTAAAAATAAAAACTGGGTACATAGATCATATGTGCAAAATAAAAAATGTTTCTAACATAGTTAATTAGCCAAAAATGTAATGTATAAAGGCTGGAGTGACTGGATATCTAATATAATAGACAGAACACTACTTCCTGCTTTGCAGCTCTCTTGATTTCCACTGATTGTTTACCAGGCAGTAACCAATCAGTGACTTGATGGGGGCACATGGGTCATAATTGTTACATTTGAATCTGAGCTGAATGCTGAGGATCAATTGCAAACTCACTGAACAGTTATTTCCCACATGGCCCCCCTTATAGTCGCTGACTATAAGTTAGAGTTAGAGAACTGCAAAGCAGGAAGTAGTGTTCTGTCATGTGACATCCAGTCACTCCTTTATACATTACATTTTTGGCTAACTAACTATAAACATTTTTTATTTTACCTAGTTTTTATTTGTACACTGAACTGTTCCTTTAAAGCAGTGTCAAACTGGGGTCCCGGGGGCCAACCAGGAAGCCTTGGTCTTTAGCCTTGGTTCTTTATTTTTTGTTCACTCACCTACTTAAATAAATATCTATTCTTTTGTCCATATCACCGACCTTCTTTCATACATGAGTGGGGAATGGCTTTGTATAGGAATACATTGTTGGGTGAACAGGAAGACCCAGTGACACCTGGGCCCACCGAGAGTTATCTTGCTACCCTGGTGGGCCAGTGCGACACTGCTTAAAGGAGAAATAAACCCTAAAAATGAATAGGACTAAAAATGCCATGTTTTATAAACTGAACTTATTGCACCAGCCAAAAGTGTCAGCAATGATCTAGGATTCAAACTTGTCAGTGGGCTCTGAGCAGCTGTTGAGAAGCTAAGCTTAGGGGTTGTCACTAATTATCAAGCAGAAAATGAGATTGGCCTGTAATATAAGCTGATGCTACAGGGCTGATTATTAAATTCTGATGCTAATTGCACTGGTTTCTGTGCGGCCATCTAGTAATTATCTGTATTAATTATTAATCAGCCTTATAATACACAAAAGCTATGAATATCCTGTAAATTATATCCTTATAAACGGTGAGTTCTGATGTCATCAGTTATAAACGTTGAGTTCTGATGTCATTTCTGTCACATGACTCACTGAAATTTGTGTATTATAATAAATAAAGTACCCCCAGTTGTAAAATATGAGGATATTAGAAGTTACCTCGGAGTTCCATGACCTGTATAAAAACACTCGACCTTCAGCCTCGTGTTTATATATGGTCATGAAACTCCTCGGTAACTTATAATATCCTTATATTTTACAAGAGGGGGTACTTTATTCACTATATATTGTGACATTTCTATTCTATGTGTACTGCATATTGTGAGTAGGGTTGCCACCTTTTCTGGGAAAAAATACCGGCCTTCCTATATATTTATCTTATTTCCCTATTAATAACATTGGGATCAGCCATCATTTTTACCGGGCAGGCCGGTAAAATACCGGCCAGGTGGCAACCCTAATTGTGAGTGGGTCCCTAAGCTCAGTAAGTGACAGCAGCACAGAGCATGTGCAGTGAAAAGAAGATGGGGAGCTACTGGGGCATCTTTGGAGACACAGATCTTTACTACTAAAGGCTGTGGTTGCCTTGGGCTGGTACAGAAGCACAAAACATAATGTACAACATTTCTAGCTACTTCTTTAACTTCCTTGTCCTTTAAGAACCAAGCATTTTATATCAGAGCACTGAGCAGATCCAATAAAAGGGAACATGTCCATAAGTAGTGCTAGTAGTCATCTATATTTTTAGGGGGTTTTACTTGAACTGTACCAGATCAGAGGTACACCAGTCCCTTGATATTGAATATACATGCTTTCCTGTACCATCAGCTCTGCACATGGATTCTAGACTGTCGCTGATGCTTATTGTGCGTAAGTGAGAGCGGATCAGTTATTTACCACCAGGAGGCAGGATAACCCAAACTTGATATGGATCTTCAGGGAACCATTTCTAAAGCCTGAACCTTCACAGCAAGAGAAGCCATATAGCTTCAGTATGATATAGCAGCCCTTATGTACAACAGCCTGCAGAGCAATTGTCTAGACTAGAGGATGACTAACAAACCCTTGGTAGTTTTGTGCTCAGATTTATATTACTTTACAACAGAAAATATCCAAACACTATTTGCAAGATTCAAATTCAAGCCAAATCCAACCCTTAAATGCAGTGGTTGCTACACTATGGCTTCTACTCTACCAGTGCCCAGAGTCCTGATTGGAAAGGGAGGCCTAATGGCCAGTAAAGATGACATTTTGGGACAATTTCTGTATACAGCCCGACAATTCGGGGGTGAACGGTTGTTTCCTGTTTCCTTTATAACAGTAAACTTGTTATAAACTGAGAGGGGGCATCTAATATAACATTCCAAAAGAGCACTGCCTTGAGGTGAAGCATGTTGTTCACAGAAGGAGCAATGTTGTTGATTAGGGATCCAATGCATTCATTAGCTTTGCTGTCTTGCAGCTCTGGGTTGCCAGTTCCACTTCTGAGCAGACCACTAGGTAGAGCCTGTGTGTTCTCCTGGTGTTTCCAGCAGGTGGTAGGAAAGTCAGAATTAGGGTTGCACTAAATCCATGATTTGGTTCAGGATTCGGCCTTTTTCAGCAGGATTCCGATTCAGCTGAATCCAAGTGCCTGGCCGAACTGAATCCGAATCAAAAAAATCATGTGGCTTTTCATCACAAGGAAGTACATTTTTTTTATCTTTTTTTCTCTAATTTACATATGCAAATGAGGGATCTTTCACAAAGGATTCAGCCGAATCCTAAAATAGTGGTTTCGGTGCATCCCTAGTTAGAATGTAAGCTTGAATTGAGAGTAACTTCTATATATTGCACTATTATAAAAACAGTTATTCCTTACCTGGAAATGACCAATTTTCTGCCTCTCTGGTGTGCATAGAAGGAATAGCATGTTCTAACACAGCCTGCATGATGCTGTAAAGGCAAGAAACACACAAAGAACTATTCTTATTTCATTTGCAAAAGTAAAATGGACTTTTTACAATTTTATGGAAGTTAAACACAAATTCCTTTCAATAAACTGGTTAAGCTGCTTTTGGGGTTACACATCATTGAGCAACCTTACTCATAAAGCCAATAAAAGAAAGCAGCAGCCAAAGTAGGACCATTTCACTGCATGTTGGGTGTACACACGTATAGAAAAGAACTTATCAGATTTTGACAACCTCTGCCGTGGTTAGCTTTACAGGCTGGGAACCTCATACTGATGTAGATCACTCCTAGCAGGACATTTCTTCATGAGATAGGGCTTTCAAATGACCCCATCTAAAAAACAAACAAAAACAAATGCTCTGTAAGGCTACAAATTTGTTGTTATTGCTACTTTTTTTATTCATCTCTCAATTCAGGTTCTCTCCTATTCATATTCCAGTCTCTTATTCAAATCAATGTATGGTTGCTAGGCTAATTTGGGCCCTAGCAACCAGAGGGTGGATATTACCAACTGAAGAGCCGCTGAATAAAAAGCAAAATAACTCAAAAGTCACAAATGATAAAAAATGAAAACCAATCGCAAATTGTCTCCGAATATCACTCTCTACATCATACTAAACGTTAACTTAAAGGTGCCCCTCCAAATCAGCTCTGCTCCTAGTAGAGCCTCCAGGGGCAGGGAGGAGGCCGGCCACGTGTCGGATGAAAACAGTGGATACATTTACTTCCCTTGGGGTGGAAGTAACCAGAGACCTAAACCAATACTCCAAGTGTAACATAGATAAACAAATCAGTTGGCTGGCAGATAAAATAAAGCTCTGAGAACACTACCCTTGGGCCTGGTTGGTAGGATACAACTGATAAAAAAGGTTTGCCATGCCAAAACTACGCGATCCGCTGTGGCACTCCCCAATCTGGGCCCCGCAAAAACCTTTGGCGTTATCAACACAATATTGAGGATGTTCATATGGGGGAACTCCAGACCTAGACTAAGCCTGCAAACGCTTATGAGACCAAAAAATTAAGGTGGGCTAGCCCCTGGTCCGGACTGAATTAAAATAGGCCCTGGCATTTCAGGTACACAGAGGCCCAATCAGCCCCCACCAGCCCACTAAACTTTCTATGGCACCTTATAGCAGCCCCTCTGGCATTTGCCAGAACCCACAGATTGCCAGTCCGGGCCTGGCTAGCCCTACCCAACATGTTCTACTATTTCGTAACTCACAGAACCACATTACTACAGCCAACCTATTAGCCCCCGCTGCATGAGTTATGGGCAGCTGTGTCTAACACCCAAAATGTCCTATGGGACACAGTCCTAGGAACCAAGTGGAAACCCCAAATCCAATGTTAACCACACAAGGGAAAGCCCTACGAAAGGTTCATGTACTAACAGACTTTTCTCAGGTGGTCCCACAAGCACCTCTCTGGCGCAACACCCAGTTCCCACGTATTATGCAAATTCTGCCACCAAGGTGCTGGCTTACCTTAGTATCACTTCTATTGCAGATGTCTGCTCCCCAAAAACATATGCCGCACTGAAGGCGCAATATAATCTACCCAGGTCTGGACTGGATGTCAAAATAGGCCCTGGCATTTCAAGTACACAGAGGCCAAACCAGTCCACTCCACAGTGATCGTCTATGGCATCTTACAGCAGCACCTCTGGTATTTGCCAGAATTTACTGATTGCCAGTCCGGACCTGAATCTACCGAACACACAGGGGCAGATTTACTAAGCTCGAGTGAATAATTCGAATGGAAAAATATTCGAATTTCGAAGTATTTTTTTGGGTACTTCGAGCATTGAATTGGTCAAATTCGATCGAATTCGTTCATATCGAATGATTCGAAGTAAAAATCGTTCAACTATTCGATAATCGAAGTACTGTCTCTTTAAAAAAATACTTCAACTTCATACTTCACCACTTTTAACCTACCAAGGTGCAATGTTAGCCTATGGGGACCTTATTCTGATGTTTAAAATAGGGATGCACTGAAACCACTATTTTAGGATTCAGCCAAATCCAAATTCCCTTCTGAAAGGTTTGGCCATAATTTGCATATGTAAATTAGGGAAATGAGGGGGGAAAGAGAACTGCGAGCACAGCATACATTTAAAAAAAATTTGAATTCCTCGTTTATGTGATGAAAAGTCACATGATTTTTTTTAGAATCAGATTCGGCCCAATAGAATCCTGCTGAAAAAGGCCAAATCCCAAACTGAATCCTGGATTCCTTACATCCGTAGTTTAAAAGTCTCAAAAACATACATTGACAGGGAAAATATAGTGAAAATAAAAATATTATAATAATGTTATGTAAGCTTCATAAGACATTTTTTAAATATAATCAGTTAAAAATCTTGTACCGTTGCTGAAATAAACGCATTTTCCCAATTCTCCAAACAGATATATTCAAATAATAGATTGGAGCAAGGAAAAAAACCCAAAAAACTAATAGAACATTTTGGCACAGATCCTGCATGTAGAGAGAACTTCTGGTAATTTCTCAGAAAAATGAGTAATAGACTCAACGGTCAAAATCAGACTCCGGCATAAAGAGAGAATGAAGTGGGACAGATGTTGAGAGGGATTGTAAAAAGAAACTGGATTATTTCAGAAATGATACAGATATTGATTATTAAGAAAATGTATTATTTCAGTATGATGTATACATTATTTTATACTTAGTTTCATTTTTGTGATAGTAACCTTTTAAAGGGATTGTTCACCTTTAAATTAACTTTTAGTATAATGTAGACCAGTGATCCCCAACCAGAAGCCCGCGAGCAACATGTTGCTCCCCAACCCCTTGAATGTTGCTCCCAGTGGCCTCAAAGCCGGAGCTGATTTTTGAATTCCAGGCTTGGAGGCAAGTTTTGGTTGTATAAAAACCAGCTGTACTGCCAAACAGAACCTCAAGTAGGCTGCCAGTCCACATAGGGGCTACCGATAGCCAATCACAGCCCTTATTTGGCAGTGCCCCCCCAGGAACTTATGCTTGTGTTGCTCCCCAATTATTTTTACATCTGAATGTTGCTCACGGGTGAAAAAGGTTGGGGACCCCTGATGTAGAGAGTAATAGACAATTTGCAACTGGTCCAAATGACCCTAGCAACCATGCATTGATTTGAATAAGAGATAGAAAGATCAATAGGAAGGGGCCAGAATAGAAATATGAGTAATAAAAAGTAGTAATAATACTTTTGTAGCCTTACGGAGCATTTGTTTTTTTAGATGGGGTCAGTGACTCCCAGTTCAAAGCTGGAAAGAGTCAGAAGAAGAAGGCAAATAATTCAAAAACTATAAAAAAGAAATAATGAAAACCAATTGAACAGTTGCTTCAAATTAGTCTATAACATAGCAAAAGTAAATTTAAAGGTGAACCACCCCTTGGGGTTAAGTAGTCCAGAAACACTAGATTAAAGATTAATAGTATGAGCCTAGTATAGAAAGCACCACTGCAGAGCACATCTGTGATGTGGGACCTTGTAAATCTGTCCTGTGTTTCGGTGCTATAGCCGTGCCAGGCAGTAAGGGTGCTATAAACTATGCAGCGATCACCCCAGAAGGAATGTTGAGTGGTATATTAAGTGCACCGAGATACAGATTGCTATTTGTTTAAGAACCTGTAGCAGCCAACAAAGATTCTGTTGCAACTAAATGCTCCGTGTCATTGATTGGATATAATGGTGGTCTTTTATAATCACAGGGCAAATTAAGTCATAAACAAAGTGAACGATGAAAGCAAATATTTGATTGGTTGCAGTCGGTTACTACCCGGGTGTGTACTGTATATTGTGAGTGGGTCCCTAAGCTCAATAAGTGACAACAGCACAGAGCATGTGCAGTAAATCAGCAGAAAAAAAGATGAGGAGCTACTGGGGCATCTTTGGAGACACAGATCTTTACTGCTAAAGGGCTGTGGTTGCCTTGGGCTGGTACAGAAGCACAAAACACAATGTACAGCATTTTTTAGCCTATTTCTTTGGTTAAGCTTTAGTTCTCTTTTAAGAATTGTTCTCTCTCTCTTGGACTAAAGAAATGGGTAAATCACAAACCCTAGAAAGAGTGATGTAGGAAAGTATCTTTAGGCTTCAGTATGTACCTTGCATTGTTGTTATTCCACCAATGCTGGACTGTTTCATATGTGGCTGGAGGCTGAATGTTGCACCATCAGTGATGATACACAGGCAAAGTCGAGTTTGTACTAAAGAAAAGCCGAATTACCAACATTTGGTTGCATTGCAAACAAGGAAACTCAGTTTATTTGGTTCCTGCAGCAGGAGAATGTAATCTTCATGACCCCTTGTAATTCAGTTCTGTATTCGGCAACATTTTTTGTGGATGACCCTGTTTTCTGTCTAAGATCATGACTGCAGAACATCCCTTATAATGCAGTACAAAACATTACTAACAAATGATTAGCTTTGAAAACAGATATTTATTCACAAATAAACAAGGGAATATTTACAGGCTATAAACAAGAGTTTTACCCAGAATGCACACAGTTCTTGCCTGTCTGGGTGATGTGCAGCCACCAACAATGGTATCACATATTTGTTGACCAACTAAATAAAGGCAAAATGATAGATTAGTATTGATGTTGCTCTACATTGAGAGCTTGTGAATTAGTAACACTTTTCTTGCTGATTCGAATAAAGCAGCGATCACCCTTCGGATCATATTCTAGAAACCATTTAAGCCGCTATCATATTAAAAGGATGGTTTTAACATATCTTTTTGCATATTCTTATTTCATGTCATGGGCTGACTATCAAGCACACAGTGCTGAAGCGTATATATAATAAGCCATTGCCATTCTGCAGTGTATGGAGAGAACAGGCTCATGCTTTCTCTCGAATATATATTATAATAATCAGATACATCAAAGAGAACATTGGCTGGGAAGCATTCAGAACAGTTAAAAATGTAAAACTGTTTTTTAAATGGCCTCTTCTAGCCTCACGTTCCCAATACCCAAAGAAGGGTATTTTTGCAATGAGCTCCCATTGAATAGAAGATTATGTACAGTCAGGTAGTATCTTGTTTTATCTGAAGATGGGAACATTTCGGTTGTTGCTTTTCACTCGTCCAGCTGCTTCTCTGCTTGTAGTAAGCATTCCCGGAACTGTTCAAGTTCTCTCTCAAAAGCTTGCTGCTCCTCCACAAATTGATTTCTTCCTTTATCTGCTTCCTTCCATTTTGACATCACAGTCTGAAAGCAAAGGCATAATATTATCTTTATCAAAAATAACGCATCATCTAATCACAATACATAGTATATATACACACAATTCTCCTCAATATTTTAACCCCACTGTTTCTATATTACAGTCTGCTAATTATAAGTAGGGAAGCACCGAATCCTGGATTCGGTTCGGGATTCTGCCTTTTCCAGCAGGATTCGGATTCGGCCGAATATTTGTGTGTGGCTGAACCAAATCTGAATCCTAATTTGTTAATTAGGTGTGGGAAGGGAAATCACTTGACTTTTCGACATTCTTTTTCCACTTTTTCTTTCCCCCGCCTATAATTTGTATATGCAAATTAGGATTCAGATTCGGTTGAATCTTTCACGAAGGATTCGGGGATTCAGCCAATCCCAAATAGTGGATTTGGTGCATCCCTAGTTATAAGCAAATAAATTCTAATTATTGGATTGAGATGAATGGTCTGCCATTTTCCTGAATATGCTCCAATTATTTTTTTATCATTGATTTATCTGCAATTAAAATCAGAGCAATTACTGTTATTCTGTTGCCATCTATGTAAATAACTATCCAAACAGATGAGATGTAGAAGAGCAAATGACAGTAACAATAGAAGAGCCATTATGTTAATCAGCTGAAAGTTTCATAAGGATATTTTCCTTATATAATTTACAGTCTGGTCCCATAGGGAAATGACCAGACTGTAGATTATATATGAATTATAACTTCCCTACTTAATTACTAGCCAGCCGCAGTATCAGAATAAGGGTGAAGACTCACACAGCTACTAGTAGCAGTTAATTGTCATGGCTACAAAATAGGCAATATCCTGCCATAGACAATATTTTTGCGAAAATGTATTGATAAATAAGGGGAAATAACCTGTGCGGATTTTTCAGAAAATAATGAAATAAATTCGGACTTTGATAAATGGGCCTTGTAGTGTCTTGTCTATTTTGTAGCCGGCTACTAATAGGTGTGTGTGTCTTCACCCTAAGGGCAGAGAAACACGCTCAGATTCGGGGAGATTTAAACGCCCGGCGACTAATCGCCTCTTCTTTGGGCAACTAATCTGCCTGAACTGCCTTCCTACGGCTAGAATGTAAATTGCCGATGGGATAGGCAACTTCAGAAAACAAATCCAGCCTGCGATGTGCATTCTAGCCGGCGGGAAGGCAGTTCGGGGAGATTAGTCGCCCGAAGAAGAGGTTTGTTGCTGGGCAACTAATCTCCCCCAATCTGAGCGCGTCTCTGACCTTAAAGTAAGCGGCCTACTTTCATTAACGCGAAACTTACTGTGCAGTCAAATGCAGATTTAGAGTTAATTTTATGTGCTTTCTCTGTGGAAGAACTGTAAGCGAGCACTAGTATTTCATGAATATCCTAAAATGTGAACACCACAGGTAGCCTGTTGTACAATTCATAGCAAAATTGCATTGTGTATATAATTACCTGCATAAGGGTCCTTTGCTCACTGGCTGCTTCGCTGAAATTCTGCAGTTCATTTAAAAGATTTTCTGTGAAGTGCTATACAAAAAGTAAACCATGAATTTCCATGAAAAGGGAATTATAATCATCAGAGTCTGTAGGCTTAACCGTCTAAATGCTGGCTGATTTTCTACTCGTGGCTTTGCAACCATAAAAACCATAAACGTAGAAACTACATCGCTGTTACTGATTTATGTGATACTGCTGGTGATTCTAGCATCGGGGCATGTAAAAGGTTACAGAGGCCATATATGCCCGGATTTAATGTATTGTAACCTGGGGGCCCTGTATTTTATTATTTAAGTTCTGTACATTATCTCAGAAATTGGATGATGCATCAGTGTATGAAGGGCCCGGCACTCTGCCTTAACAGATCAATGACCAAATCAGACAGCTTGGATTGCAAGTTTCAGATCCCTTATGGCTACATTTAAGATGGCCATACAAGGGCAGATTAAAGCTGCCGATATCGATCCGAGAGATGTGTGGGGGTTCCCGACTGGTCCTCCCGATTGATATCAGGCCAAAAATCGGGCAGGTATCGATCAGTCAAGTTTGATTTTTTCTACAATACAGGACCGTATCAGATAGTTGATGCGGTCCTGCGACCTGTCTGTGCCTCCCATTAACAGCTTTGTAATCCGATTTTTCGGCCCCAGCTGTTAGTGGGCATAAGCGACCTTGCCAAGCGAGCGGGTCTTTTAGTTTATGGCCACCTTCAGGGGCAGATATATTAAGGGTCAAATTGAAAATTAGAATTTTAAAAAAAAAATTTATGTTCAAGACTGGCAAATTACACTAAGGAATTATCCAAACTCGATTCGAGTTTTTTTTTTTTTTTAAAATTGATTTTCGAGATTCCGATTATTTGCCACCTAAAACCTTCCAAAGTACTGTATAAATCAATGAAGGAGAGGTCCAGTGAGCAATTTGGAGATGGTTGCAGCCTGACATTTGAGTTTTTTCAGAGAAAACACTCGAATCGAGTTTGATCTAATTCAATTAGAGTTTTCGATTCAGTAAAATTAGTCCGAGTTTAAGATTTTCAATTTTTAGAATAAATAATCGAATATATATGTATGGATTTGGAATTCGAAAATTGATAAATGTGCCCCTTAATCTACTTAACGCATTGGATTGTAAGGCTATCCCTATTAGTTAAAAGGCAAAGGAATGCCCCCACCAAATGCATACTAGCCGAGTGCAGGAGTCAAAAAGGGTGTGCAGACCAGACCCAGTCTCAAAACGGCAAAGTTTTATTCACAAATGTAATAACATGTTTGCTTTGTAATGTCTGTTGGATATTTTGGTGCAAATAAAAACATTTAAAAAAAATAAATAAATAAAAAAAAATATTAAAAAAAAAAACCCAGATAGCAGGTGAAACAAAGGCCTGAAATAAGTCAATAATCAATTTACTAGAAAATACTGTATCCGGATGTGGAACATTCATCTGGCACTTTTTCAGGACTTTAGACCCTCTTAAAGAGATGGCTGTGGCAGCAATGAGAGTGCAATGTAGAGGACTGGTGAACCAACAATGCTGCTATTGCTATAGCTTTGAGAAAAAAACATGTCCATAGCAGAACCTGTCACTGATTCTATCACTAAATCATAACAGCGTGTTCTCACTTGAGTTTAAAGGAAACCTGTCACTTTTTTGCTGACAGTAGGACTGTAATTATTAATTATAAATACTCACATACCAGCATCTGTTTGTTGAATAAATGTAACTATGCAGTGTTTTCAAAGAGTGCACGAGACTCTACCAGTCCGACTTTCTGAAAGTCGTCACGCAAAGCCTCAAGGGAAAAACTAAAAAAAATCTCGTGAGATTTCACCTCCCGCACGGAGGAGAAAGATAAGGCAGCAGGAAACTCCGACAGCGTTTGCCCTGAGTCCTCTAGCTGGAACTCGTGTCTGTATTCGGCGTGCAGGACAGACTGAAGCGTACTTAGTTTATTTATGTTAGAGCTCTCTGTTAGTGTCTGTTCACTTTGATTTAATGGTCTGGCTTTTGTGAAACGTGAACAGTACTTTCACGTTTATTTATTTTAGAGACTTGATAAGGCTATGCTATGGAGTGCTCTGTTAGTGACTGTTCACCTTGATTTAATGGTCAGTCTTTTGTGAAACATGTGCCTGTGATGTGCATTTCTGTGTGTATGTGTGTGTGTTAGAGTATCTCTGTGTGTCCCCGAGTCTGTGTTTGAGTGTGTATCCCCGAGTCTGTGAGTGTGTGTATCCCCGAGTCTGTGTTTGAGTGTGTATCCCCGAGTCTGTGTTTGAGTGTGTATCCCCGAGTCTGTGAGTGTGTGTATCCCCGAGTCTGTGAGTGTGTGTATCCCCGAGTCTGTGAGTGTGTGTATCCCCGAGTCTGTGATATCCCCGAGTCTGTGAGTGTGTGTATCCCCGAGTCTGTGAGTGTGTGTATCCCCGAGTCTGTGAGTGTGTGTATCCCCGAGTCTGTGAGTGTGTGTATCCCCGAGTCTGTGAGTGTGTGTATCCCCGAGTCTGTGAGTGTGTGTATCCCCGAGTCTGTGAGTGTGTGTATCCCCGAGTCTGTGAGTGTGTGTATCCCCGAGTCTGTGAGTGTGTGTATCCCCGAGTCTGTGAGTGTGTGTATCCCCGAGTCTGTGAGTGTGTGTATCCCCGAGTCTGTGAGTGTGTGTATCCCCGAGTCTGTGAGTGTGTGTATCCCCGAGTCTGTGAGTGTGTGTATCCCCGAGTCTGTGAGTGTGTGTATCCCCGAGTCTGTGAGTGTGTGTATCCCCGAGTCTGTGAGTGTGTGTATCCCCGAGTCTGTGAGTGTGTGTATCCCCGAGTCTGTGAGTGTGTGTATCCCCGAGTCTGTGAGTGTGTGTATCCCCGAGTCTGTGAGTGTGTGTATCCCCGAGTCTGTGAGTGTGTGTATCCCCGAGTCTGTGAGTGTGTGTATCCCCGAGTCTGTGAGTGTGTGTATCCCCGAGTCTGTGAGTGTGTGTATCCCCGAGTCTGTGAGTGTGTGTATCCCCGAGTCTGTGAGTGTGTGTATCCCCGAGTCTGTGAGTGTGTGTATCCCCGAGTCTGTGAGTGTGTGTATCCCCGAGTCTGTGAGTGTGTGTATCCCCGAGTCTGTGAGTGTGTGTATCCCCGAGTCTGTGAGTGTGTGTATCCCCGAGTCTGTGAGTGTGTGTATCCCCGAGTCTGTGAGTGTGTGTATCCCCGAGTCTGTGAGTGTGTGTATCCCCGAGTCTGTGAGTGTGTGTATCCCCGAGTCTGTGAGTGGGTGTATCCCCGAGTCTGTGAGTGGGTGTATCCCCGAGTCTGTGAGTGGGTGTATCCCCGAGTCTGTGAGTGGGTGTATCCCCGAGTCTGTGAGTGTGTGTATCCCCGAGTCTGTGAGTGTGTGTATCCCTGAGTCTGTGAGTTTGTGTGTGTCTGAGTGTGTGTATCCCTGAGTCTGTGAGTGTGTCTAAGTGTGTGCCTGAGTTTGTGTGTGTGAGTTCTGTTGACCTGCCTTATAGGTGCAACTCCATGAGTAACCAACCCCCCACATGCAGTCACAGGCAAATGAAAATAAGAAAATAAATACATTTTCATTAACTGAACATTCTGCCTTCCACTGGTTTGAGGGATCATCTGATGATTATTTAGAAAAGGCTTGATGAGGCTTGATTCTGCATTATTTCAGGTCTTACACTATATTTGGCTTTGGGAATAAATACCTACATTTCTCCTCTCATTTTCCAGCTGCTCCTAGTTATTATTAATATTCGTAGTTGGACAGCTACCAGTAGTCACTTTAGCTACAATACAAGTGCTACTGTCTCACTTCATAATATACCTGCAGAAAAAATTTACACAACACAACAAAAACATAAGCAATAAATTATGTCTTATTTCTGCTGAGGCATATATTGATCAACCAAAAGAATGCTCTTTAAAGTGGGCATTCTCGCCATAGCCCTACATTTTTCTATCACAGAGTATACTCTATGACTAGGCATGCATGAGATTTGGCAGTTTGGCACAGCCCACACACAAAACACAAAGGGGTCCTGTTTCAAGATGGCAGCGCCTATGAAACACTTTTTACATATAGGATATTTTCTAATCTGTTTCGGATATAGACAAAAACAGCTGACTAAAGGGTTTAACTAAGGAGGGAAAGCTATATATTACTCATGTCTCAAGGTAAAGGTCCTCTTTAAGGCTATAATTTACACTTTGGTCAATGGAAAGTTTAACAACTCAGAGCTTATATAGTGAATAATGCACCTCCAAAGGCCAAGTGTTTTTATGCAGGTCATGGAACTCAAAGGGGACTTCTAATATCCTCATATTTTGCAACAGGAGGTACTTTATTTATTATAATACCAGTGAGTCATGTGACAGAAATGACATCCCTAAGCTCCAATTATAACGGATGACATCACTGAGCACAGTTTATAAGGATATAATTTACAGAATATTCATGGCTCTTGTGCATTGTATTAGAATTAAAAATTAAACACCAACTGAAAATTGTCTCACAAAGCTATAGTCTATAGGAGGGGTATGCAACCTTTTTCAACAGTGAGCAACATTCAGATGTAAAAAGAGTTGGGGAGCAACACAAGCATGGATCATGTTCTTGGGGTGCCAAATAAGGGCTGTGATTGGCCATTTGGCAGCCCATATGGATTGTCAACCTACATTGAGACTCTGTTTGGGAGTACATATGGTTTTTAGACAACTAAAACTTGCCTCCAAGCCTGGAATTCAAAAATAAGCACCTGCTTTGAGGCCACTGGGAGCAACATGTTGCTCATGAGCTACTGGTTGGGAATCACTGGTCTATAGTCTACTTAAAGCAGTAGGAAAGGTGAAATCACTGGGGGTGCCATGTTAAGCACCCGCAGTGATCACTTACCCCTGGCTGGTGCTCCTGTAAGAAGAAAATTGAACCAGCCTGGGATACTTCTGAGCAAGAATCAAAGAGCAAAATTGTCTTCTGTCACCAAGTTATGGAACATGCAGTAGAGCGGAAAAGGCGGCTTTTTAATTAAAGCCGTCAGAAGAAGCAGAAAGAAGATCGATTTGTTGCGCTCATTAAGAAATGCCTCAGGCTGATGCAGTAGCTATTTGGTAGCCCTATGTGGACCGACAGCCTACAGGATACTCTGTTTGGCCAAAGATCTGGTTCTTGTGCGCAACTTAAACTTGCCTCCAAGCCAGGCCACTGGGAGCGACATCCAAAGGGTTGGAGAAAGGGCGCGAATGGCCCGAAACAGGACGTGTATGGTAGTTAGCAAATAAATACTTTTTCACAACATTTTGCTTGGAAGTGCTCTCCTTGAACCAATTGTTTAAAGGTTGGAGAGAAACATGTTGTTCACGAGTCACTGGTTGGAGACCACTGTGCTAACAGGAACAACAGCCCAGGGTATCAGGTAGCCGATTATAATAATTGGGGGGAGGGGGGGCGGCTGTGCATAACATTTGGCACCCCAAGCAATCTCACTTTTCCTGTTCAGTACATTTTAAGATGAGCTAACCATCAAATATATACAATCACATAACTTGAGAATAGTGCTGTGTAGTTTTGTGTATATACTTGACTCTCACTGTACTAGAAACCCACCCCAGTACATTAACAATAACATTTTACAAATAACAAACAGCAAGGTAACAAAAATCCATACAAACGGTATTAATGTTTTCTTCATAAATGTAAAATATTTGCACTGAATTACAAATGATTCCTCTGTTTGTATTACAAGGACATCTCACCTTTGTCTCTGATCTTAACTTGCTGGTTTCTTCAACAGATGCCAGGATTTCTTCCCCTGAAACTAGTAAAAAGGGAAATAGGAGACACTGCGTGTTATTGACATATCACAGTAAAGTTGAAGGGGAGCTGAGAAAACAATCAGCAGATTACACAGGCAATCCTGGCTATTGGGCACCAGGTCATGTGTTCTAATCATTGCATCTTTGCAGAACCATTAACATACCACACAACCGACATCCACATTTCATTGTGATTGTGATTGCAGCTGCATATGTTCATGTATTTATTAAAACATACAAATTGTACACATTGTTAAAAACACTATTTGTAACAAAAGCAAGGAGCTACTTCCACAGTCAAACACAAACTCCTGAATTGACTGCATATTCTCACTCCACCATCTGCAAACTGATCTCAACTCCCTATAACATTCAATACTGTCATTGCTTTCCAGTTAGCCATAACAAGTGTGCAAATCTTGTTATTTAGAAAATAAAATGTTTCTTTTTTACATCAAGAGAATAGTTTGGGAGAAATTGGGGTAGGTTGAAACTACAGTGCAATGACTTTCCTCTTAATTCTACTCTTCTCATTGGCAGAGCCAGAGCTGGTCCTTCATAATATAATATATATATCCGAGATAATCGTGGTCTCACAATGAAGATCGGATCTTTTAGAAATCTCAAGATCTATGGCAGGCATTACTCTTCTCATTGGCAGAGCTGGTCCTTCAAAAACAGTCCCTCAGTGAAAAAACAGCGTTCAACGGACATTGATTACAGGTAATGCTAAAATGCACATAAAATATAAAACAAGTTAGGGACCGCCATTCGGGGTTTACCTTGACGTGGTTTGGTGGCTTATCAATTTTATGATCATAACTTTGTAACAAAATAACCCCTGTTTTGGGTACATATGCAATAGCATTTATTATACTTATATATATATATATATATACTTTAAAGCCTTTAGAGTGCTCCCACAACCCCCGTTTTGATATTGTATATTTAGCCAGGAGCTGTGGCATAGCTTCAGTGGTTGTAGCACCCCATACCCCCCCCTTTAAACTAGTGGTGATCCTATGCTTTAAAATTGGGCGTTTGTTTTGGGAATATCTCTCCTTTAAAAGCCTGATTGCTGGCTGGGGAGGATTTAGCCCTCAGTGAAAAAACAGCGTTCAACAGACATTGATTACAGGTAATGCTAAAATGCACATAAAATATAAAACAAGTTAGGGACCGCCATTCGGGGTTTACCTTGACGTGGTATGGTGGCTTATCAATTTTATGATCATAACTTTGTAACAAAATAACCCCTGTTTTGGGTACATATGCAATAGCATTTATTATACTTATATATATATATATATATATATATATATATATATATATATATATATACTTTAAAGCCTTTAGAGTGCTCCCACATACATATATATTTATATATATATTTTTTTTTTTTTTTTTAAATGTAATATTTCAGATGGTTTCTTACCTGGATCAATATTTCTGTTTTCAAGGATAATCATATTCTTTTCTAACCGCCGGTTTAATTCTTTGAGCTCATTTTCCAGCTCTGCTTGACGTTCAGTCATCACTTTAATAGTATCCTATCAAAAGTAAATTTGAACAGATTTATATGGAATGACATTTCCACAACTAAAAAAAGTTATATATTTATTAGTCAATAGCAATCCCATATTTGGTATGTTGGCAAAGTTTTTTTTTTTTTGAAAATAATCTTTATTCAATTTTCAAGGAAATACAGAAAGCAAAAAAAAAGGCAATGGAAAGAGAAGAAAAAAAAAAGACAGTTGGCAATATGACAATATCCAACAAAATGCAGTATAAACAGGGATACACATTACATCAGTACAGAGTCAGCATATCAAGTCAACATAGCCATAATGGAACAATTGCCCTAAGAAACTTCCCATGCCATGGAAAGAAGAAAGAAAACAAGGGACAGTAAAGATAGAGAGAAAAAAAAAAAGAGAAAGGCAAGGGAGAAAAAAAACAAAAGAAAAAAAAACCCAAAATATAGTCTCAACTCTTACAGCGAACCATCTCAAAGTAGTAACAGCCGTGGTGGTATACATTGTATAGGCTTGATATAGGTAAGGTGGTATTTAGGTCAAGGGCTGTTTTTTCTAATAAAGGGCGACAGGACTGGAGTCAAATAGTAAGTCCCCTATATCGGAGCCACGGGTCCCAGATCCCATTAAAAGTATCCATCTCGTCACTAGCCAGCATGGTAAGCTTCTCCATCACCATGTAACCATCTAATCTGGACTTAACCAAAGGTATATCAAGAGTAGGTGTTTTCCATGCTTTAGCTATAATTTGTTTGGCGGCCGAAAAAATACGGCATATCAATTTTTTCACATATTTATTACATCCTGTAATTCTGCCGTGAAGCAGCGCCACTGCAGGAAGCTTAGTTAAAGTGAGCCCTGTGATGCTAGTGATCATGGTATAAATACGTGTCCAATATCTAATTGCTTTGGGACAGGACCACCAGACATGTAGGTAAGATCCCACCTGTCCACATCCCCGAAAACAGGTGGGAGATGTAGCAGGATACCATGCGGAAATTTTCTCAGGGACCAGGTACCAACGTGACATAACCTTTTGAGAAGTTTCTTGAATCAAGATGTTGGCAAAGTTTTACTCCAGAGGCATAACCTCATGGGTCTGAGGCAAATTGGAGTTGCTTCAAATGGGGTTTGTTGCCTTCCTCTGGATCAGGGAAACAATCATACTTATGAACAGCAGGGGGAGCCCCCGTCTTACTTTCCAGCCATGCAGAACTGGCAGCTTTGTTTGTTTCCCTGTAGAGCAGTCGTCGGCTGTGTAGAGATTTGTATTGGATTTTATTTTGGCTTTACAACCCCTTTACTGTTTCCAACTGCAGCTGTATGGACAAAGATCAGGGATCCAGATTTAAACAGAAACTGGGATTATATTTGGAGGATTATTTCGCTGCAGCCACTGGTTCTGCAGAGCTGGAGGAATTTTGTATTAAACAATACAAAAACTCTACATTAGATTACATGACAACACAGGACCCAGTGCAGTCTGTATATTCTGATTATTAATCAGTCTTGCTGTATCGGCTTCTGGAAGATGTTATTTGACTTGACTTGACAAACATGTTTAACAAAGTTACAAGATGGTGACCCCCTGTGGCCAACTTTGAAAGCATAAATCATTTGTTTGATTAGGCTTGTGGTGCAGTAAGTTCATGTTTAGTATACAAAATAAAGCATTTCTAGCCTTATTCTATTTTAGGCTTTACTACCCCTTTAAAAGGTTGAACTTGATGGACGTGTTTTTTTTTCAACCTAACTTACTATGTATGTTACTATGTAGGTTACAGTGCTATGAGAAAAAAGGAAGTGTCTGTTTTATAATTCAAGTGGCATCCAACATGTGATAAAATGAATTTACAGAAACCAGGGATAAATCCTTCCTTCAAAGGATTACTTCTTTATATACACATACAACAGAGTTAATGGGAATGCCAACAACGTATGTATTATATCTGACCTGTGTGTTAGTCAGGTTGGCATGCAAGCTGACATTGGCTGCCTCCAAAAGCTGATTCCGGTCTCGCAGTTCTGCTTCCATCCTGTAGCGATTAGTGACACTGCAGAGAAAAGCGATCCATTAGGAATTAAGGAAAGCCAGTATCCCAAATTTTTAAAAATGATTTCCTTTTTCTCTTTATCTCCAAATGGCTCAATGGACCGTTGCCATTGTCGTGTACATGAACTCGGCAGGTTTTAGGTGATGAATATTCGAATTAGTAATGTTTTCATGGCCAAGATGTGATAAATCTCACATTCGAATAGGGGGATTAAAATTCAAATGTGAATTTTAACATTCGAAAATTTGAATTTACTATTCGACCATTGATAAATCGACCCCATAATGAATCCTTATTGGAAGCAAAACCAGCCTGCTGGGTTTATTTAATGTTTATATGATTTTCTAGTAGACTTATGGTATGAAGATCCAAATTATGGAAAGATCCGTCTGGAAAACCCCCAGGCCCGAGCATTCACATAACCCAGTCAATAACAGACTGAATGCTCTCTACATACAGTAGTGCCCAAGATTAATTAACATCCACTTAAAATGCAATAAAATGAAATTAATCTTACCCACGGGTTGGAGCAGAAGGTTTCTTAGAAGCAATGTTTTTTTTCCTATAATAAAAAAAAAAAATAGAGGATTTATTTTTTGTGTGTAGACATTTTCTGTGCTATTACATCAGGATAAATGGAAGCAGGGCCGACCGGCACTCAAACTGATCCCATAGGACCAGAGAAGATTACTTAAAATATATTTTATTATACAAAGTTAAAAAATGTGTATTCACTCCATCCGTCCTACTCGTTTCGCCTAAGTGGGTGCGAAACGCGTAGGGTGGATGGAGAGGATACACATTTTTTTAACTTTGTATAATAAAATATAATTTTAACTAATCCTTTGCTGTACCGCTCCCTAAAGCTGGGGGTCTGGGGCCACATTCGGACCACATTCACGATTTGGAGTCATTTACTAATAATTCTGGAGCACCATGTTTCACCTAACCATTGTATTACAACAGCTAGACCAGTGTTTTCCAAACCGAGAGGTGTGCAGCTGAGAGTGGGGAATGTCATAGTGGCCCATACATCAGGAGGAGAACATGGCTGAGAATCAAAAAGCTAAAACAAGGCATAAACTTATGGTTGACTTTCTGCATGGAGTCAATTGGCTGTTAAATGCAGAGAGAAGCAAGAAACTTTTGAAGACCAGTCAGTGCAATAAAACTCACAGCCAACTCTAACTGCAGTGGGGGCTTGAATAGGCTGGAAAATGGGTCTTTAGAATTTCTGGTTTCACACCTCCTTAGCTCAATACAAACGTATTACACATGGCAGGTACAGCCACTCTACTATTCATCTGGTTATATACAAAACTGCAGAACCACAGTTCCATAGGGAATGCTTTGCAGTGCACATAAAGTGGAATGGTGAAGGCCAATCAGCTGCATGGAACAGCTGTTATTTTAGAGGTGTGTGTGTGTGTGTGTAAAAATTGATTGCATTTAAACAAGCTAAAGTTATTAATGTCGATAAAATTATAAAGATCGCAGGGTTTATGGGTGGCTTATTGGGAGGGCAGTGACAGATAAAAGTGACAGGTGAAGATATAAGAGATTGAGAAATGTTTCTACTGTTGATAGTTCAGGGGATTCTCCATCTTCTGATTGTGACAGAAGATGGAAAACGGTGAATACCCCACCTGGAGGTCATGTGCAGGATCGTTTTTTGGAGATCCAAAGGGGAAAGGAAGCAAATCTGGTGGGGCGGTGGGGGCTCGCAGAGGCAGACCACCAAGGAAACAGACACTGTAATTTTTAATTTAAGTAGGCATGTGCTTACACAGGGTGAGGTATCTCTGCTCTCACGTGGTCTATCTTTTGTGCCAGTAAGTAAGAATGAAGCATTTCATTTGGAAGTGGATCAGTGTATATCTATATCTATATATTTTTAACATCTCTTTCGACTTTTTCAATTGATAATCACTGGGAAACCAACAGTGATTCTACAAGGGTGCTGTGACTTGGTGGGGGCTCAAATAGATCTCAAATATCAAAGGTAAATATCCTCTGACCTAGACTCTCTCAAATCAAAGCTAGATTTGCTGTATTAGTAAACTCATATTTGTATGATTTATTATTCGAATTACATTTGTGCAGGATTGTCATCGCACAGCAGGAACGTTAAACTCACCCATGACTAACTGCTTTAAACACACCAACATCAGGTGCACTGGCTGAGAATACAATGTTTGGATCCTTGTTGTAGAGAGGCAGAGTGGGTTTCGGAGGGCAAGGCTTTTTGGGACATGGTGCAGTTTGGTCTGTGAAAAAGAAAAAAGTAGAATAACTGTTGTGGTGAAGTCACACAGTCCTTCAAAATAAATACATTTCTCTATGCTTTTTTTTCAGTTGTCTATATAAACACACTGTAATTAAGAATTCTTTTTCAATTCCTTTTAATGTGAACTGCTATTATCTAATGCAGTGCTGTTTATCTGTATTGCAGATAATGGGCTAACGTTCTGACATGAAACTAAAACTAAATTACAATGTTTATGAAGCCAATAATTATGCTAATAAAAAAGCAGTCTTTGGCCCATAGGCCTCATGGCTTGGCTTGATCTGAAGACAGTTGCTACATTGCAGGGTGAATACCAGGCATCATATTGAGAAATATTTCATGCACGGATCAGTGCAGAACAGTGAAAATTAAAGCCGTTCATTTCCCAACCTCATTGTTCACCTTCAAACAACTAGTTGGTTTCAGATAGATCACCAGAAATAACTACTTTTTCCAATGACTTTCTATTTTCTATGTGTGACGGTTTTTCTAATATTGAAGTGTAAAGTGTCATTTCTCTCCTTCTGAAGCAGCTCTAGGAGGGGGGTCGCTGACCCTGTAAACTGTTCTAAATTGATACATTTAGTTGATACATTTCTTATCTTTGTCCCTGCTGAGCAGAATCTCGGAGTTTCATTACAGACAACTGTTAAGACTTGATACAATAGTTACTAATACTCCAGAGATGCTGCTGAGAAATGTATCAACTAAATGTTGCAAAATTGTAACAGTTTAGAGCAGGGGTCAGCAACCTTTACTTTGAAAAGAGCCATTTAGCCCGCTCTTCCACTAAAGAAAAATAGTCTGGAGCCGCAAAACATAACACAGCTTATAAACTTTTAAAGGTTTTAACCTTTTTTTAATTTTAACTGTTACAACAACAGAATACAACAAACAAAAATGTAGTGTGCATGTGTAGGCCTACATTGAAATAATTTAAACACTGAATATCCCTATTAAATGCTAGTATTCTCATCTGTTTAATGTGACTTCTGTTTCTGAAGCTCCATGCTCTATTTTCCCTATGTCGGGAAGATTTGACTTTGATCTTCACACAGGACTGTAGGCTCTCATTTCTTAAGTGGGAGTGATATTTGGATTTTCTGAAGTTCATGTTCGAGAAAACTTGCTTGCATATGTTGAGCCAAAGATGGACAGGACTTCAAATGCATACTTTTTCATGTACATATATACATGTCGGGAATGGCACTCCATGTTTCAAAAACATGTTTGTCGGGTTTGGGGAAGTTTTCAATATCATTCAACTTGTGCTCTTTAGCGAGAGTTCCCCTTCTGTTGAGTGATTTCTTCGAGATCCGCTGTCAGGCTTTTGAACTTGGACACCCATAACTATAGTCTTTATCCGCTATGTCGGCCAATTCAATTTCAAGATTGGGCTGACTTATCCTTGTGAATGCGGATATGTTCAGCAGGGATGGGTCGATGTTATGTCTTGAGTGTGCGACCCCCTGTCACTCGTGGGATGACTATACAGCCCTCACACTTGCTGGCGGCTTCCTGAGTGTGCTACCGTGGTAAGCTAACCATTAGCTTACAACAGTTGCACACTCAAGAAGCCGCTAGCAGGTGCGAAGGCTTTATAGACGACAAAGCCATAAGACGCCAAAGGCACAAGACCGAGCCACAGCAAGGAGGATAAAGAGCCGCATGAGGCTCTGGAGCCGCTGGTTGCAGACCCCTGGTTTAGAGTCTACACCTGAATTACTGAGCTGCCAGACTCAAACACCACAGACATTCACCTTTAAACTTAGATTTTGGAAAAAACTTAAAAAATAAATGATGGAAAGTAATTGAAAAAAGTCTTTATTTCTTGGGAACAATCTAAAAACAACGAAATTAAAAAAAATGTTTGGAAGGTGAACAACCCCTTTAAGTACTTTAAAGTCGCAGGTATACTTTTTTTTTCATATTACACCAGTTAATACTGCTGCTCCAACAGAATTCTGCACTGAAATCTTTTTTTTTTTTTAAAGGAGCAAACTGATATTTTTATATTTAATTTTGAAATTTGGCATGGAGCTAGACATATTGTCAGTTTCCAGGTGTCTTCAGGTCATGTGACTTGTGCTCAGATAAATTTCAATCACTCTTTACTTCTACACTGCAAGTTGGAGTGATATCACACCTCCCTCCCCCCCAGCAGCCCATCAACAGAACAATGACAGTTAACCAAATAGCAGCTGACACCTCTGCTGAAGGATTTGTTTGCATTGCTATTCTCTGATGAATGGACTAAAGGTGGCCATACACGGGCCGATAAAAGCTGCCGACAGACCGAGTCGGCAGTTTATTGGCCCGTGTATGGGGCCCCCCCCCGACGGGCTTTCTCGATCGGATGGGGTTAAAAATCCCGTCGGATCGCGGCTGCATCTGTTCGTTGATGCGGTCCCGTGATCCGCCCGCCCGTTTGCGAACGCTAAGATCCGATCGTTGGGCCCTAGGGCCCACGATCGGATCAGCCCGATATTGCCCACCTCAAGGTGGGCATATCGGAGGGAGATCCGCTCGTTTGGCGACATCGCCAAACGAGCGGATCTATCCATGTATGGCCACCTTAAATCTGTGCCTTGGATTTATAGATAATTATGTGGACTAAGAAAGGACTGCACCAGGTCAGAAATGCCAACATGTCTGGATATGGACTAAGGGTTGAGACACATTGGCAGATTCGGGGAGATTTAGTCGCCTAGCAACTAATCGCCTCTTCTACTGGGCGACAATCTCCCCGAACTGCCTTTACATGTCTTCCCGTCCACTATAATGAAAAGTTGCCTGCGCTAAAGAACACGCGGCACTTCGTTTTCCGAAGTCACCCAAAGTTTCTTCGTGAGGCAACTTCGGAAATCGATGCATATCGAGTGCATTGGCGCTGGTGTTTTCGCATTATAGCAGGCGGAAGGCAGTTCTGGGAGATGGTCGCCCAGAAGAGTAGCCAGGCGACTAAATCTAACCGAATCTGCCCGTGTGTCACAACCCTAAGAGATCATATGGAATTCCCCTGATTCTACACTCCAATAATTCAGCCCTAATTTATACTCGGCCTCTTTGACCCACATTTCTTATACCTTATCTGCTTGTCTCTTGCAGATCCCCTCGTAAATGACTTTTGACACCTGACACATAGATTGATATTTCTTTTTGTTTGTCATTTGACCTATGAGCTGAATGTTGTATATATACACCAGAGAACACCACTGATTCATTGTAATCAGCTTGAAAAAGTAACTCAAATGTTCTGAAAGCTTGCTATGATTATATTAGTTAGCCAATAAACGTATTTTTTTTTTATTTCAAAAGGGTTGCCCTGTAACATGTTTACTGGCTAACACGGTACAGCAACTTTACCTGCATTTGCATTAGTAAAAATCCCTAGTCCAACCTAGTGGTAGGCATGAGAATAGCACCAAAGAGGAAAACCCCTGCTATATTACAATGGGGAAGGAAATAAACAATAGCTGCCTCAAAGCAGCTCCATCCTGAAGTTCTGGCTGCTTCTCAAAGCTCAGGATCAGGCACAATGCATGGAGATGGCTGCCTCCACACTAATATTACAGCTAAGAAAAAATACATTTGTTGGTTCAAGAATACTATTTTAAACAGTAGAGTGAATTATTTGAAGTGTAAACATTGTAATTTAGAAAAAAAGTAAGCCATAAAAATCATGACAGAATTCCTTTAAACTTTCCTTCCAGAGGGTAGAGGAAGGGTGCGAGTAAGGGTAAAGGAAGGGTGCAGGTAAGGGTAAAAACAAATCAATCATTTGGTTCCCTATAATAAAATATGGATGTTGTTTAATTATAAGAATAGGCAGAACATCGCAAACATTATTTATTGTCTTAGTCCTAACGCATGTAGAGTTCAGCATACCACTGAGCAACTGAGATCGATGGGCGAATTTTTGCTCATAGTGAGCAACGAGTTCTGACTGTCAAGATAAGGGACCACCAAAGGGATTGGATGGGGGTGATAGCTTTTGAAATCCCATGTCAATTTCAATCAATGTTTACATTGCTCCCTCCTTCACTCAGACATCTGTATTAGTGATTTAGACCAAAACACCCTGCACTGAGAAACATAGTGGGGCCGAGCTGGCCCACCAGCTAATGTACAGAATGACATTCCAAGTTCTCAATCAGAATGAATGAGTTCTTTCGGTTTTAGCAAAATTCTTTCCACAATCTCTATTCATTCTTTGACCTGTCATTCAAACATCTGGCTGATACTATGTAAGTGAAAACTTAGCAACTAGCTTTAGTTTTTAATGTTGAATCGCAAAAACCCAAATGATTAAATTTATAAGCCAATAAAGACCAACTGCAACTTTCCACGGGTCTCACAAGCTTTATGCAGTTAGGTGCACAATATGTAAGGACATCTTCGGAAGTGAATACAAGTTTATACTTACCACTGATGTGTGTTTTTTCTGGATTATGTGCTCCTTGGGACTTGGGAACAGGAATTTTGGATTTGTCCATGCGTGCTTGTATCTGTTTCAAACCAAATGGAAGATTACGTAGAAGATTGTGAATGAAAATAGGTAAATTGAGACATAAAACAATTGCACTATTTGTGTTGCTCAGTTATGCATTTACCACACAGAACAGAATTTTGTCCCAGTTATGTTAGAAGTGTATGCAGCTGCAGAACTCTTGATCTTACAGATGTAAATGCTAAAAAGGCATTTTCTCCTTTGGCAAAAGAAAACACCAATTTGTCATGAGTTCTGTGAGGGCAACTGAATTTCTGGACTGAAATCGGACAGGCAGATGCCGTTTCTATCAACGCTCATACAACATGGGGCAGACTGATAATTTCTCTCCGCCAGTAGAGAAAAAATGCCTTGCCTGAAACTAGCCTTTAAGCTAAAGTACTTTATCAATATCCACAATATTACACTGAACACCAAATACAAACACAAAAGATTTGCCTGATTTTGCAGTGGTCAAAAGTTACACAATATTTCAGATTCATATTTGGTTCTGCCAGTTTGGAAGCTAAACTCTCCCCCTCTGAACTTGCCTTATACATAGGCATTTTTTTCAATTTCTATTATACAGCTTCTTTATGGTTCAGTAGAATTTAGAGTTCTGCATGAGTTCATTAAAGCAGGATGCAACCCCACTTACTGGCTTCTTCCCCATTCCAAACCTACAACCCAAATGTACACGCAGGAGGTTTACAGTACCAAGGACCTGATCGTTAAATTGGTCTGGGAGTTAGCCAGTTACAAAACAAAGCAGTTACTTCATTTGGAGGGAGGGCTAATTCCCCATATTAGAAACTGCAGGTTCCAGGCGATTAGGGGAATAAAGCAAAATACGACTACCCGACTGAGCCCATGACTAAAGGTGACCATACACTATAAGATCTACTTGTTTGGAGAGGTCGCCAAACGAGCGGATCTTTTCCCAATTTGCCCACCAATGGCAGGACGATATAGCGTTAATCCGAACGTTTGGCCCTAGAGCCAAACGATCATATCATACTAAAGATATAGGCCCCATTGGGTTATCAACTAGCCGATGCGATCCTCGATTGCAGGAAAAATCAAACCTGGCTGATTTTTGGCCTGATCTTGATCGGGGAGACCCCAGACACTGCCGAATCATTCTAAAGGACCGATAGAGTGCCTGTAGAGCAGGGATCCCCAACCTTTTGAACCCGTGAGCAACATTCAGAAGTAAAAGGAGTTGGGGAGCAACACTAGCAGGAAAAGTGTTCCTGGGGTGCCAAATAAGAGTTGTGATTGGCCATTTATTAGCCCCTATGTACATTGTCAACCTACATTGAGACTCTGTTTGGCAGTACATCTGGTTTTTATACAACCAAAACTTGTCTCCAAAGCCTGGAATTCAAAATTAAGCACCTGCTTTGAGGCCACTGGGAGCAACATACAAGGGGTTGGAGAGCAACATGTTGCTCACGAGCTGCTGGTTGGGGATCACTGCTGTAGAGCATGAAACGCGTAGGGCCAATGGAGGTGTATACGTTATAAAATGTTCTACAGATAAATATTATTTTACTTTATTTTTTTGGCCCTGTGGTTTCCTTGAGTGCCAGACGGCTTAATTTTTCTTATTGGTCTCATCTAGCATTTCCCTAAACTGAGGGTCTGGGGCTGGTGCATCTGGACCACTTTCTACATTTAGGGAGTTCTTGTGACATTTTTTTTTTTGTTTGATTGATGGCATTCCAGGGTTGCCAAATTGGGCTACTAATTTGAAGTCCAGGCGGGTTTTGAAACTACAAATTGCCAAGGTACTTTTTGGGCCTTTGGCTGGTTTTTACTTTGGAAACCAGCCAGTTTTTTCTTGCCTGTGTCAAGCCTGCGTCTCCCAATGCAAGTTGGGTAATGTAGTTTTTGTTCAACAATGTGCCTACTGCCAAGTTTATGTATGACTACATTACCCAGCATGCAATTGGACTGACTTGTGTAGAAGTTGGGAATTACCAGATTTTGGGCTCTGTAACTTTCCTGAATTTCAGACAATTTTGGGGCAAAAATCTGCAGGCCACCAAAATGTCTAGATGGTTGAATTGTTTTCCTAATATTTATTGAAATTGTATATGTATTCGGTCTTATGGTGCCCGTATACCTCCTGAGCCCCCCTTTGTAGTTATGGTTAAGGGGGCAAATCTTTCCCATTTTGCTCTACAGAAAAAAATGCAAATCAGTGCAATTTTTTATTTTTTAGACTTTTTTCACTGCACATGTGTTATTTTGGGCTACTTTTGAAGTGCTTCTGTGCTAGTTTTGGGCTGGTTTTGTAGCGGACTTTGGCTGGTTTTAAAAATTAGACCTGGCAACCCTATGGTAGCGTCTTAAGTGGGTCCATTTTTTGGAACCCGACCCGTACCCGGCAATCCGCGTACCCGGCAATCCGCATTCTTACCCGCTTGGACCCGCTACCCGACCTGCAAGTACCTTATCTGCAACCCGGACCCGCTGACCATCAAGAATCAGGAAGTGCTGTCATTGTAAACCAGAAGTGACATCATCGTAAGTAGGCGTGACCAGAAAAAAGGAGTAAAGATTGCTATTGAGAAGACCCGCGGCCCACAGAACTGCATTTATACCTGCACCTGGAACTTCTACCCACAACCCGCAGGGTACCGCAGGTTTTTGCGGGTAACCCACGGGTACCCGACCTGCTGCAGGACTCTACCCTACGGCCTTCTGTGGATGAGTAACCCAAGGCAGTGTTAGAGAGCTGATCTGAACTGCATGTGCAGCTTCTCTGTAAGTGAGGACAGTTATGAGGTAAATGATAGAGGTTAGAGTTCTTAATCCTAAAACCTGCAAAGTGACAATAAGGCACAGCGTATATTGACGAGTCTTCCTTATCAAAAACCATGATACCCGAATCCTCTGCAGAGACAACAACAGTGTCTGTGACAGGAGGGGTAGAACCACTCAATTGCCTCATCAGAAATGCATTCAACATCAAACTCTGAATTGAAGGGTGTACTGTATGTTCCAAAATTAGAGGGGAGCCTCCTATCAGTGAAATGTTTAACAAATGCAGGGTGCTCTGTTTATTTTAAAGGCAACTGTGGCTTGTTTTCTACTGGTCCAACAGGCAGGGCTCTAGTTAATGCAACTGTCCCTTCTGTGTCAAATTACAGTTTTTAATTATGGTCCATAAACACCAATAACCATGAGATTAGTGGCACCAAGGTGAAGCCCACCTGAATAACATCTTAGTTCCAGTGTCGGACTGGCCCACTGGGATATCAGGGAAACTCCCGGTGGGCCAGGTGTCAGTGGGCCTCTTGCTTTTAACCATTTGGCCTATTTCATGGTTATTCCCTATTTCTTTATGAGAAAAAAAAAAAAAGAGAGACTTAATGTTGGAAGTAAGTACATAAATATAAAAGACTAGGAGAATGAAGAGGTTGAGTGAGGAGAGGAGGAATAATAGTTTGTAAAGTGGGCCATTAGCCTAAGGTTTTCTGGTGGCCCCTGGTATCCCAGTCCGACACTGTTTAGTTCTGTTTATAAAGCCAGATCCTACAAAGCACTTATTTCTTTTCCCTGACAAAAACATGACACATAGCAACCTCTGCAACAATAACAAACACATATGATTATATCCCACAGCAGCAGCACGTGGCAATCTCTCCACACACACTCAGCACCTCCACGGCTGCAATTTACTGCATTGAAACAATATCCTACACCTTCCTTCCCATAAGCCACTGCAGCAAGTCACCCTCCCAGAATTCCACGCACCTCAGGCAATGTTAGGAGCAGTATAAACCCTCAGTCTTCCCTCCGGGCTCGCGAAGAAAACAAGCTGTCAGCTATAGGAGAGATGGGGATACATACATGGGAAGCATTCAGTTTCCAGGCTCATAAATCCGACCCGCCAGCTAATTCAAACTTAAACACGTCACTTCCGGGTGGGCGGAAAATTCTCTCGCTATGTTTTACACTAACAACAAGCGGGGGCAGGAAGCGAGGACTTCGCGCTTGTCGGGCTGGACTGACTGCGCATGCGCGAAACAGAAATGGGATACAGGCTACAGCAAAGCTGTCACTGTAGAGTAAATCGAGCCCTCCATGTGTTGAATTGTACTTGTTCTTTATCTGGCAGAACCTGTCCTCATTGAGCTAATGGACTTCCTTTGTTTGGGGTTGCCAGTTTTGTATCCCTGCTCTTATACGTTGTTACTAACGTATTTATGATCAGCCAACAATCTATTCAGCAGTACTGTAGAATCCATGTAGAAACTACATACAAAATACCAGCAACAATTAAATCCAGAGCTTACTAAAATCTGAAGGAAAAGGGACATGAGACACAATGTGTGGGGTGGGCAATATCAGGAGGGCATTTGGCAATATTCATGCCTAATTAATGGTGGCAATCATTTTTACTGACAAAATGCCAATGAGGTGGTGGCACTCGTAGTGCTATGGTGGGGTTCAGAGGGCATTTGACATGGGCCCAGGGCTATACTGGCAGTCTGTGGATTTTGGCAAATACCTGCAAAGCCAGGTCTGGGATTCAGAATAGGCCCTGGTATTCCAAGTACAATGAGGCCCAAACACCCTCACCAGTCCACTTAAAAGTGACTTCCAGGGGTGTAACTACAGAGGAAGCAGACCCTGTGGCTGCAGGGGGCCCAGGAGGTATAGGGGGCCCCATGAGGCCCAAATAATGGGCAATTTCAACATATAATGGTTAAATATGGCAACCTCTGGATATGTTTGGGGCCCTAAAATTAATTTGCTGTGGGGCCCAGTAACATCTAGTTACACCATTGGTGACTTCCTATGGCATCTTACAGCAGCCCCTCAGCCATTTGCCAGAAACCGCAGATTGCCAGTCTGCCCTGAGCAGAGATGTCAACTCCAATCCTATGTTTTAGTGAGTTGGTCGATTATGGGCTTCGTCTCCCATAGGGATGCACTGAATCCAGGATTCAGTTCGGGATTCAGCCTTTTTCAGCAGGATTCAGATTCGGCCGAATCCTTCTGCCCGGCCGAACCGAATACTAACCCTAATTTGCATATGCAAATTAGTGGTGGGAAGCGAAATCACGTGACTTTTTGAAGTAAAAAATGTTTTCCCCTTCCCACCCCAGATTTGCATATGCAAATTCGGGTTTGGTATTCAGCCTAATCTTTCATGAAGGATTCGGTGGTTCGGTCAAATCCAAAAAAGTGTATTCGGTAAAGCAGGAGGCGGAGTCTGGGTGGAGGTTGGGCGGAGTCCAGACAGGAAGTGGGTGGGAGGATGGGGACCAGAGTATGCTGGGCCCCTATGAAGATTTTTTTGCAGGAGGGCCCGGTGCACTCTAGTTATGCCACTGCATTCTCCTATCACTATTTAGCATTCACACGATTTTCTGCCAAAATCAGATGTGAGCATATGCAGAACATTTCAGTGACATCATGTAACTTACATCCATATTCAGGCCCAGATTTGTCACAAGGCTACCAAGGCCAGGGCCTAGGATGGCACATTTGTAGGGGTGGCATGCTGCCCAGCTGCATCTATATTTCAGGGTTCCTACAGGAAACCCGGAGCAGAGTTACAGTGGGAGCAGCAGACCGAGTGCATGAGTTTTCAATGTGAGCTGGTCTGTGCATGTGTCGGTGATATCGCACGTCAGGGGTAAGGGGTGCAAGATGCGCCTGGCTTAGGGGTGCCTTCTTTGCAAATCCAGCTCTGTCCATATTGTAGCAAATGAACCAGAATTCTTGCTTAATGCCTACCTACCTTGAAGCCTACCAGTATCTCTGGGTTAAAATATGTAACACTGTACATTTTTGGAAATATTTAGATACACGTCATTGACATGTAATAGCAAATGCGGTTGGAAACAGACACAGCTCCTTTAAGTTAAACCTTTTGTTTTAAATGAATCCTGCTTAATTGTTAGTTGATCCAGCTTTGGCCCTTCAGCTGTTGTTGACATACAACATTCAGGATCCTACCCTCCTACATTCTTCTTATTTTTTTTGTTTCATTTTTCTGTTGAATCTCCTTGCCAGACCCACAACCACCATACTATTATAGCATATATATATATACAGGTATATATATAAGTTTTTAATAAGGAAAGATAAAAGAATAAATATATGATTTTTTTAAGAGAAATTTTATTGTTCAAAAAAATTACAAAGATTATCAATCCTGCCCCCAATTTCCTTTCCTCTCCTCACCGGGACTTAACAATGAATTACAAAGGTATTTCAGAGAAACTGGTAACTTGGGGAAAGTCAGAGAGAATTAGGAATGTATGAGCGGATGGTGATAATAAGGGATCTGTGATATCCCAAACTGAAGAAAGCTGTCTTACTTCTTTCCATGCCTTCTAAATCATATGGAATTTTTGCGGCTTACAGAGACCTGAGAATCTCTATCCAGTCAATGATTTTATTGCAGTGAATCTTGTAGGTGTGTATAATCACTTTCTGGTCAGGGTTATTTAACCTGGAAATATTACAGGACAAGAGACTCGAAAAATACCACTGCAACTGGAGAACATGCTCCACCACTTACACCCTGATTTAGTAGCAAATTATTGTAATTTTTATCTTTACACTTTTTTCAGCTTTTGACCTTGAATTTAAGTTTTAGTAGGAATCAACTTCTCCTGTATATTGAATTCTCCTAAATATTGAATTCCCACATGGGGCGGTGCAGTTAGATACAATCTTCCTTTAATTAAGTGTGGGAGGACACTTAATTGATATTGTTTTTTGTTCTTAAAATTTCTGTGCAGCCAGCACACCCTTTCTCTTGGCATAAGACACTTATTCCCTCACACGTGGTGCTGGGCCCACTTCTCCTTCTGTCTGGGTATTTAAGCATTAATACAATATAATGAGATGTCTGTGATATAATCACAGAGAATAAAATACGTTTAAGCATGTATATTTTTAAGTGTTAAGATGCCCATCAACTATAAGGGGCTTTTTTCTCCAACATTGTGATGCAATAGCTTTGCAATATTCAAGTTTTCAAACAATATGGTAACTCATTTTTCAGTAACCCATACATGGATTTCACAGTCCCCCTACAAAGGTAAGGTCAAACTGTGCTTCCCGAAGCTGCTGTTATGGCACCTATGTAAGCAGCACATGGCCCCAAAATTGTGTGCCTTTTTTGGATGGACTCTCTGAAACCTCAACTTGATCGAATTGTCACTGCAACAACTCTAATTTATCGGATGAAAACCAGTGCAGAGTTTTTTGAGTTTTCCTCTTTAAAAACTAGATCAGAATTCGAGGTTTTATAAATACGCCCCATAATCACTGAGTGCAGCTAAAATGAAGTCAGTGAGGAAAGTGTATAATGTACTGTTAAAATGTGTAGGACAAGAATACCATTAGGCGCAAAAAGATGCTGCACAGGTGCCTTTATTCATGGAATAAAGGCACCTGTGCAGCATCTTTTTGCGCCTAATGGTATTCTTGTCCTACACATTTGAATATTGGATTTATGCTGTGGATGGAAGCTGGGATTAAAGATACCTAAAGGAATTACTTCAAATGGTGACTATACCAGTTCATGTGATTGCCTATAATGTACTGTTGTCATGCACTGGTAAAACTGCTGTGTTTGCTTCAGAACAGTGTCGGACTGGCCCGGCGGGACACCGGGAAAAAACCCGGTGGGCCCCGACCCTCGTGGGCCCCCGCCGGGCCAGACCCCCTCTAATAGTATAAAAAAATTTTAAAAAGTTTTCGGCGATGCGCATCGCATCACCGCTTGCGCATGCGTATCGGCGCTTGCGCGCCGAGAAGTGCGCTCGCGCATGCGCGCAGTAGGGGGGCGGGGGCCCTGGACCAGCAGTCCCGGTGGGCCCCGGTCCCCCCAGTCCGACCCTGCTTCAGAAAGACCACTATAGTTTATATAAGCAAGCTGCTGTGTAGCAATGGGGCAGCCATTCAAGGCTCCGTTGTATTCTATAATAGAGCTTATCTGTTATATGCTAAATAACCTGTGCCTTTTCTCCTTTTTCAGCTTAAATGGCTGTCCCCATGGCTACATAGCAGCTTGTTTATATAAACTATAGTTGTCTTTCTAAAGCAAACACATTACTTTTTCCAATGCAGGGCAACAGTACATTATATTTTAATTACTTTAAATGCTTTTTTTCTTGGTGTTACTGTTCCTTAATTACATTTTCTGGCATCATTTAACCTACACATGGCCATTGATGATGCATAAATCAGTTCCATAGTATATCCCAAATGGCAGAAGAACTGGCAGGTTATATATTTTTCTGAAAATAAATTTTAGGATAGCACATTTGACAATTTCAGATAAAAGTGCATTTTAAAAACAGACAAGGAAACCACATTTCTGGAAAATGGTCACAAAAGACATTAAAGAGCATTGCCTAACAAAGTTGATCTATTCTGTTAATTATATACAAGAGACAGCTAGTAACCACCATGATATCAAGAGCAATAATGATTGTACCTAGCTGCAGAAGTGCATATTGTTTATCGATATTGGATCGATTATGGAAACCCTTTCTTCCAATTTAGCTTCTCATAGAAATCAGTGAAAAAAGTTGCGTTGGGGACAGTATGGGCAAAAATGTTAGGGATGGGATGTATACCATTGTATAATTTTTTTTCAGCACAGTAAGGCCTTATGTGCAAACATTGTCACACATTAGGGGGTACGCACAAAAACATGTACATTGTACAGTATCATAAAATTCATACACCGCATCACTCAAATAATAATTGTCACTTTAAAAAAAAGAAATTGTGTTAAATGCTTGTATCACATACAATTTGTGATTGTTTTATTAACGAGAATAATATCTTAACACTAACAGGCATTTTTATTTTTAAAAAACTATGGCTTATTATAACAAAGACTGATTTATTATAGTTAAAGATACTCATCTCCGTAAAGGAGGTTGGTTCCTTTACTGTCTGTTCATTCCACTTGTACGCTGAATAGTGTCATTCTGAGTATGTGGTTTGGCCACACAGATGAAAGGCCAGATTGCCAATGAATGAACCAAACAATGAATATGCCACTTCTGGGTCATCTTATAAGTGTGGGAAGCATCTAGAGGCCAAATTGTGGGACTATGCACAATTAATTGCATAATAAATGCAACTTTTTCGACAGTTGTGCCCTGTTTTACTATAATTTACTGTTTAAAATTTTACAGGTGACCCCCACACTTAGCAACTTATCTTTTTAAGATTTTGTGTACAGATGTGCTGCTCCTGTACTTATCCTCTATACAAGTTACTTGACTTGTTCTCTACTCTTATCTAAGTGAAAATACAATATATTTAACACTTCAAACTTACTAGGAAATCCAAAAATGTCAGCGTTACATTCTTGACTCTTCCCCATTAGAAGTAGATTCCCAGGATAATTACAGCACTTCCCCAAGTTCATAAAAAGATGATGTCGAACGGACATACAATATGTTGGGGGTGACCAAGTTGCTGGGGCAGTGTGAGCTCTTTTAACACATGTGGACAACTGGATTTACCAAATCCTTTAACTAAATTCTACATTCTCAGTTGTATTTTAGTTATGCCGGCTTTCAAATGAAATAACGAGAACTTACAATTGCCAGTGCTCATTAAACAACAAAAACAGAACATGGATGTGGCTACTGACATATTTTCAAGCATGCTGTTTTTTTTACTTTTTTTATGCAAAATTAACGATCAGAATAATTTCCATGGTTCATTGGACTAGATGTGCTTTTTCGTGTATTGACTTTTGAGCAATTTGGTTTTGCATCTGAAAGCTGTCTTGATCATACATTGCTACAAAGGTCTTTCCATAAGTAAAAATAATGCTGTTATGTATTACACACGTGATTATGACTTAAACATATATTTGCTTACACATAATTAAAATCTGCTAAATGTTTAAAGAGGTATCTAGCCACAAATATCTAAATATAGTATTAGCTACAAAAATTAAACAAATGAATAAAGTATTTGCATCATCCTCCTGCTATACAATTTTGCTGTTTCATATGAGTAAAACCAGATTTATGCAAAATAAAACTGAGATTAAGTTCCAGTTTATGTAAAAAAAAACACAAAACAAAAAAAAAAAAACCTTCAGACATTTCTCAAGGCAAAAGTTCAGCTAATATAGCCAGAATTATATTCATTTGGCCTCTTTATCCAGACGTCAGGCATATCTGGTTTACTGTTTGGTAGAACAACAGAGTTTTCACTGCCTTGCCTTGATTGGACTTTCCATGACGTGCAGGCCTGTCTTGAAGAAGCTGAATCAAACACCGTTTCCTTAAGAGCCAGTCTTAGTGTTTCTCTTTTGCCATTCAAGTGACCCCTTTCATCATGGCATGGGGAATTGGGGACATCAAGAAAATCAGGAGAGCAGCTCGTTGTTTCGGCCAACTTTGAACTCTGCTCAAGCTCACTAAGACATGTTTCATTTGAATCAAGGACATCAAACGAGCTACCCATAGAACAAAGGCACCTGGAATATTCGTACATTTGAATGCTTTTATTTTCAGAATAGAGCACTGTCTGTATTTCACTGTTTGGCTGTATTGGACAGTGCATATTGCCTTCTTGGTTATGGTCAACTACTGAACCATTCCAGTTCTTGCTGTTCATATTTTGGCAGATGCAGCTTCTGCAAGATCCTTCTTGTGCTTCTGTCTCATTGTCAAAGCTACTCTGTCTGTATGGGGATGAGGTTTGCAAAGCTGGGCAATCACTAAATACTGCTTGGTGGGTAATGGTGTTGGCCTCTAACGCTTCGGATTCTGCATTCTGAGTGTGGTGGCTTCCAAGCTTGGGGTATTTATATTCTGAGATTTGGATATCCTCAGACACCATAGATGGTCGTTTGGAGAGTTTACTAGTGCATGTGCTGTTATCAAAACTGTCACTGAGGTTCCTAGCTAAAGGCTGAAGCTCATATTGTTCATTGTCCGTGTTGGAATCTTGCATTTTCCGTATTCTGTTATGCTTCTCTTTTCCACTACAAACAAAAGTACCATTTAATCTTGAGTCATTTGGATATTCTTTAAACGCATTGGCACAGGGCCATATTATCTGTCCACAGTTCATCTCTGGTCCGAAAAAACAGCACAGTGACTGGAAAAAGAAAGTGGCAAATCCACAGCTTATGCATTTTATCATTATTATAAAAATGCCCAGTTTCCTGTAGGCCAGGACAGTAGCAGGCAGCATTATTATCCCAGCAGAAAACATAGTGGAAGCCCCCATAGCTGTGGCACAACTCATTTGTTTTAAAGAAAATGCTACTCTGCTTAGGCGGTCTGGATGTGGGCAAAGGTGGTATGAAATACAGTAATTGACTGTAAAGTCAACAGAAAGACCAACAGCTGCTGAAATAAGTAGAGATTCTATTACATTCAGCTGCCATTCTAACAGAACCAAAAGTCCAGTTGTGACCAAAACAGATCCTCCGATTGCAGTTACACCAAAGAGACTAAGGAAGACATTCCATGTAGTAAGCAGAAGAACCACAAAGGAAATTGCAATGGAAAAGCTGGTTACCACCATAAGTTCAGTACTTAGGGTGTGCTGAAGATTATAAAGTGAAAGTTTGCTTGTAAACCACCCATTCTGTAGACCTAAGGGGGCATTCTTCACTTCATTCATCAGCCACTGGTTTAAAGTGTTGTAAAATGTCTTGGTTTTGCTGTAGTTGAAGCTATAATGATACACAGTCTGAAATTCCAAAACCAAGGCTGTTAGGTTACCATCTGCATCAAATCTGGGACCAATATCATACGTTTCTGTTCCATCATCCCCTTGTTCTCTCACCATCATTTTTATACAGTGAAGAAGTATGTCACTCCTATAGGGAAATGTAACATGATTGCAACAAAGGTTAAGGTTTTGGTCTGTTTGTGAACACTGTCGGCTTTCCATCCACCTGTGGAAGTCTTCCATGAAGCAGATGTTTGGTTTCCTGTCTTGGTCGGAGTAATAAAAGCTTTGGTTTTTCACCTTATGGCACAATTCCATGAGCCAATTCTGATCCCCAGCATTTCTAATAGTAAATGTAGCATCTGTAACCAGTGTTCCGTTGGCTTTTGGATTAAGATGGTCACTGTTATCAAGTGGTTTAATGCCCCAAATTAGAGTAATAGGCATGTGTTGTCCTTCACCATGCTCTGAACGATCAAACATAAACTGGTGGCAGTATTCGGCATCATACCTCTCAAAGGGATGGCTGAGTCGAAAAACTTGAAGAGATGATATCTCAGAAGAGGGTAAACTCAGTTTTGGACTCATGCAAGCAATATATGCACCACCTGCAGCTAGGGCTGCAAACCAACAAATCCAGATGTATCGAAACTTTATTACCCCGCAGGGAAGGAGCTTCTCAAAGAGAAGTTTTGAGGTTTCAGATAAGGTGCTCTGGAGACCTTTCAACTTTTGGCAGAAGGAAAGCAAGTGTCTTTTATGTGTGCTGCTGTTCCAAAATTCTTCAGATTTATAAGAGCAGTTTACCGCTATGTACCGTTCATATACAACAATGGTGGCAGGGAGCCAGGTTATCATGAATATCATATTCACCAACACCGAAGAACCCATATAGATAGAAAAGCAACGTACAGAGGTGATGCTGCTCATATATGTGGCATAAAATGCAGCTGCCATGGTAAAGCAAGACACTATCATAAGATATCCAAAGTGATGCATAGTATGGCTCACCCACTGCATTAGCCCAGCCGCAGAGTGCTGAATTTTGCTAAGGTTCCATAGATCAAAGAAAACAAAGGCATGGTTGGCACAGATGCTGCTGAGAAGGATAACTGCCATCAAGTTAACAAAGGGGAAAAAAGTCAGTCTGAAAATCAGCTTGTATAAGAAAAACGAGATCAATAGGGAGCCAATCACAGATATCATGATCATAAAGGTTATGAAAACAGAACGCAGGTAAAAATAAATGCTTAGAAAAATAGCTATTATCGCCAAAACAGGATACACAGTATCTAAGACAAGATAGTGTTGAAAAAGTTTCTGCTTTAGCCCCAAGTCCATTCCCGTAATGGCTGTGTAGTTATCAAAGAGATCCCAGGACTCCAGATTGTCTAAGTATATGTTCATCATGGATGACCCCTTTTTGGCTGGCAAAAATAACAAGCTGTACTTTAATGATGGAACTTGATAACCTGTTGTTTGGGGACTCAAAAAGTCTCTGTCGAGCAGAAAGTGAAGCAACTGATAAACTGCACTGGATCGAACACATTTTTCTGGCACTTTGGCACAATGTGAGTGCTTCAATCTCTCTGACCTGGGGCCTATGCATGAATGGGTAAGAGTGCCTCTATGGTAGTCTGGTGCACAGGAGCGTAGAAGAGTCAGCGTATGAGAAATATCAGACTGTGTGATTTCCATGCATGATGATCGATTGTAAAGGACTGCAATGTAGTTGCCAAGAGACCAGCTGGGACAGCATTCTTTTGTATGGCCACGCTCACAAAATTCTGTGAAGCTGGGGTGGGAACGGATCTGCAGTTAAAAAAACAAAAAACAATCAGTGACGTTAAAAAATTGCATCTGTTTTGTTCATGTGCGCATCGTACCAAATATCACATTAAGCATGGAAAAAGTATAGGGGTCATTTTTGATGTGGAAGACTGGGTGCAAAGTACACAGTGTTGGACTGGCCCACCGGGATACCAGGAAAACTACCGGTGGGCCCAGGTGTCAGTGGGGCCTCCTGCTTCTAAACATTTGGCCTATTTCATGGTCATTCCCTATTTCTATGAGAATAAAGAGGCTAAATAGATGGAATAATAGGTTATAGTATGTAAAGAAAAGAGAATAGGAGAAAAGAGGTTGAGTAAGGAAAGGAAGAAAATAATACTTAGAGTGGGCCGCTGGTCTAAAGGTTTTTGGGTGGGCCCCTGGCCTTAGGGTTTTTGGGTGGGCCCCTGGTGTCCCAGTCCGACACTGAAAGTACAGCACTGTGCACCCTGCCTTTCAGCCTAAATGAATTGCTGTAGGTCTCTGTGCTGCAGTTGCCCACATGGATATATCCCTACCTGCATTCAGCAATCAGGGGCAGGCGAGAGGCATAGGCATACCCCCTACCTGCCCCAAATTGCACGTTATTCAGGCACTCAAGTAAGGGAGTGGTGGCAGAGGCCGACAGTGCACTCTGCACCTCGCACTGGACTTTTTTCTGGCACAAGGTTGCGAAGCGTAGATGGAACCTGGAGAAAACACTCTCTGCATGAGCACTAAGGGGTACATTATTGCAACCCTTAGTGCTCTTGCCCCTTGTTTGGGGTCTTGGTAAATGACACCTTAGGATATTTGCATCCCACCCACATTGGTTAGGTAGGCACAGTGCTTTACTTGTACAAAATGGTCTGTTCTCGTTGCATTACAAGCTTAGAGCATTGCAATTTAATACAATTTGCCATTCCTGTTAGATTGTTGCTCTGCACTGAGATGCCACTGACAACAAAGGACTGGGAAAGTATAAGGACCTAAAACAAGCTTGGTTTATTACACAGTTACAGTAATATCACACAGAGTGAAAATCATATCTGAATTGTTGTAGAATAACAACTTGCCTATAAAACAATAAAAACAAATCAGTGAGTTATTGGGCACAATAAAAAGATTCACATGTGCCATGTTTTTTTCATGTTATAGGATCTTGACTTTTTCTACCCTCTTTTCCTTCTACGTAAACCTCCTTTACACCAATGCAAAAATTATTGTGTGTCATTGTGCGTTTTCCCTAGACCCACCGGATTATTTAGTTACCTGTTTGGCTTTTGGCCGTAACCCTAAAATTTCTGAAATGCTGAGAATTGTATTTCGACAGCAGCTGGCTTGCCAAATGAACAACACGTCTTCTTTTGGCTAAAAGCAAAGTTGCAATTATCTTCCAATGAGAATTAACACTTTGATGCTACTACCAATTAAATACTAACCTTTTCATTTTCCATGCGACACATGGATTGGATTGCCTGCAGATTCCACAAACTCCCTGCTGTTTTAGACATGAACACGAGTTGCGAATAGCTCTTTTCTGTAAAAGGTGAATCAGTGTTAATTTATCTAGAGCCCCCTTATAGCAGAGACTGTGGCAAAGTCTGCATCTAAGCCTAACACACATTTGTACCCCTTGAATTGTTCTATGTCAACTTTGGCATCTTACTGTGCAATCCTTCATACATCTGCTTCCAAAAACAGTGTCTTCACAAATTCATCTGTACAGTATTGCATACCTTCCAACTGTCCTGTTTTTAGAGGGACAGTCCCTCTTCTGACAGCTCAACCTGCAGTCCCTCATTTGAACTAAAAAGTCCAGTTTTTCTCTGCACTGAACAGCCAGAAAAAGAAACAGTTTCTAACTTAATTGGCTTTTAGCAGAGAGCCCAGAACAGCCACAGCTGCTTATAAGATACTTTTGTAACAATTTCAAGATAAGCAAAGAAGTAATTGTAACAAGATAACAGGTCCCTTGGGAAATGTTAGGCTCACATCTTAAAGGATAATTTACCTTCATTAGCAAAACTGTAATAACTGAAAAAACACACAGGAATATGTTCAAACTTTCATAACCTGCCAAATGAACATGTTAATTAGGGGGTGTGGCCACAAAAATGGGAGTGGTCAAAAAAATCGCAGCACTACGCATGCCAACTTTTTGTCCCTCTTTTTATTTCCAAAATGTTGGGAGGTATTGTTATCTCTGCTTACCAACAGGCTGGTGACTAATGAAAGCAATCAAATCAAGTATTTTTTATTAACTGTTATTTTGGATAAAGGTTTGTATGGTTAACTTTTTTGGTCTAATTTTTGATAGATTTTTCAGTCTTAGGTGCTAAGTAGCAAAGTTTGGTTTGGTTGTGCAAGTTTGCCAAAGCTGCTTTAAGGTGGCCATACACGGAGAGATCCGCTCGTTTAGCGATGTCGCCAGACTAGCAGACCTCTCCACGATATGCCTTGAGGTGGGCAATATCGGGCTGATCCGATTGTGGGCCCTAGGACCCAACAATCGTATTCTAACGGATGGTAACGGGCGGTCGGATCGGGGGACTGCATCAACGAATGGAGGGCCCCATACACAGGCAAATAAGCTGCCGACTCTGTCTGTCGGCATCTTTTATCGGCCTGTGTATGGCCACCTTTACTCTGCAGTTAAAATCCCCTCAGTTTGAGGTTGGTGGGGTTCGATTAGTGCACCTGAACAGACCGTAGATGTAGAACCCCTGCTTAAGCAGTTTTGAGCAAATTGCCACTTAAGAGGATTGTGTTAGAACACTAGTGCAACAAATTGCAACACTGAGGTTGATTGACAGTAGTGACAGTAGTATGGATTTGCGGCAAATTTCCATGTTTCGACACCCACGAATAAATTCACTAAACTGCTGCAAAAATTCGCCCGCAAAAAATTTGCTGCAACAAAAAAAATTTTAGTGTCAGAATTCGGACGCCCATTGACTTTAATGCATTTTGACAAAATAGTCGCGTGTACAAAAATTGTCGTTTGCATCAAAATTATTTTAACGCCCATTGACTTTAATGCATTTTTCACAGTTTCAATAATTTTTTCATGACAGATTCGCCCATCACTTATTGACAGTCTCGAGAGGAGTCTCTTCCTCACTAAGCATGACTTAGCAGGATCAGATAGTTTAGGGGGAACAGAACAGCAACAGAATAATGAGGCAGTTAGTTGGGTTACAGATAGAAAATCTAGTGTGGGTAAGAGGGAGGCTGCTCTGGGGTTTATACATCCCAACAATGTGAAGAAGATGGCAGTGTGAACTCTAGACTGGCAAGTCTAGTTGAGGCTGATCTCTCTAACACCCGGGAGACCAGTTTCTCTAGCAGTGGTGGGGAGGAGAGCAGAGCTAGGCCATAACAGATTGTGGTTATGGGTATTCAATTATTAGGAAAGTGGATATGGTAATCTGTCATCAAGATTGCAACAACTGAACAGTTTGCTGTCTTTCTGGTGCCAGGGTTCGGCATGTGGATGATCGTGTTGATAAATTATTGGGTGGGGCTGGGCATGACCCATCTGTCTTATTACATATTGGTACTAATGACAAAATAAATGGTAGATGGAGGACATTAACAAATGAGTTTAACGATCTACCCTCGAAGATTAAGGGAAGGTCTTCCAATGTAATTCTTTTAGAAATATTGCCTGTGTCATTTGCAAGATGATGAGGACAGCGGGGTTTAGGGAGTTAAATTTTTGGCTAAAGTCATGGTGTAGGAAGGAAGGGTTTGGGTTCCTAGAGCACTGGGCTGATTTTCCCTTAGAGTACAATCTATAAAGTTGTGACGGATTGCACCTCAATAGAAGGGGGTCCACTGTGCTCGGAGAATGAATCACTAATAGGTTGGAGGAGTGTTTAAACTAAGCATGAGGGGGGGAGGTGCGTGAGCTAGAGTATTATGGGGAAGCTAGGGTAGACTGGGCAGTGGAATTAGTTATCACTCCTCATGGGGAAGAATGAGGGGGACATACAGTTTACCAGCTATGGAGGACCCTCTGTTACAAGAAACACAGGCTAATAGTAACTTTCAATGTAATTCAACATTAAATAATGTAAATGTCAGAGGGAAAAGTAGTAACCTCCGCTATATGCTGGAAAATGCATGTGTTTGTCAGGAAAATGGGAGAGCTAGAGTTAATTGCATGTGCCAAAAACGATGATATAATTGGTATTACTGAGACCTGGTGGGATGAAACCTGTGACTGGGCTGTCAATTTAAATGGCTACACTTTTTTTAGGAGGGACAGAGGAATTAAAAAGGATGGAGGATTTTGTCTTTATGTAAAACCTGAATTAAAGCTGTGCTCTAAAGAAATAACCATGGGTGGCACTGGGGGGGGTGAGATCCCTTTGGGTTGGGATTTCAACTGGGCAAAAAGCACAAAGAAAATGATCACAGGATTAAACACAGAAGAAAAATTATATGTCTTTAAAATGCTGCTTAATTAATATACATATTCCCCTTGTAAGCAAGGAACGTTGTCGCAAAGCAAAACCTTTTGTGGTTTTACTTGTTGGTTTCAAGGCTGGTAAGAAAAGACATGCTTTTAAGGCTTTTAAGTTAGCTGGGACATTTGAATCATTTGTCAGGTATAAGGAGGCAAATAATATAATGAATTATGCAAAAAAGCTATAAGACAAAGTAAAATTGATATGGAAAAGGGCATTGCAGCAAGGAGTAAAATGAACCCAAAATTATTTTTTAAAATATGTAAATAGTACAAAAATTAAGTAGGATGGGGGACAATTGTTGTCAGACAGGGGTCAGTTAATTGGTGAGAACAGAGATAAAGCAGAGATTCTGAACTATTTTTCTGTCTACACAAATGAGGAATCAAGCAATGAAGGTTTCCTTCTAAATAGTCCAAATTCTTTAATTCAATAAATGATGCGTGGTTCATGCAAGGGGAATAAACAAAATGACTAGGAACAGATGGTATTCATCCCAGGGTACTAAACAAGCTTAGCTCTCTGTTTGCCAAACCTCTTTACTTTTTCAGGATTTTTCAGTCTGGCACAGTGCTGAGAGACTGGCGAATTGCTATTGTGTAGCCACTATTCAAAAAGGGATCCAGTTCTCAGCCTCAAAGCTGTAGGCCGGTTAGTCTGACGTCAGTGGTAGGAAAGCTTTTCGAAGGGGTATTAAGGGATAAAATAATTGACTACATCGCAAATCATAATGCTATGAGTGCCAGCATGTCTTTATGCGTAATAGATCTTGCCAAACAAATTAAATTGCCTTTTATGAGTACGTGAGCAGGAACCTCGACTCTGCAATGGCAGTGGATGTGATCTACTTAGATGTTGATGAAGCATTTGATACAGTACCACACAGAAGGTTAATGGTTACATTAATATTGGCCTGGAAACATAGTATTTGTAGTAGGATAGAGAACTGGCTTAAGAATAAATTACAAACAGTGGTGGTAAATGAAAAACATTTTCTGATTGGAACAATGTTGTCAGTGGAGTACCACAGGGCTCTGTACTTGGTCCTTTGCTTTTCAACTTGTTTATTAATGACCTGGAGGTGGGCATTGAAAGTACTGTTTCCTGATGATACTAAATTGTGCAGAACTATAAGTTTTGTGCAGGACGTTACCACATTGCAGAATGATTTGACTAGATCTGAAAACTGAGCAGCAACTCAGTGCCATTATGTGGCTACTAAAGCAAATAAAGTTCTGTCTTGCATAAAAAAGGGAATTAACTCAAGGGATGAAAACATAATTATGCTGCTTTATAAGTCATTGGTAAGGCCTTACTTGGAGTATGCAGTGCAGTTTTGGACTCTGGTCCTTAAAAATTATATAAATGAGCTGGAGAGAGTGCAGAGTTGAACTAAACTGGCTAAGGGGATGGAGGATTAAAACTATGAGGGTAGATTGTCAAGGTTGGCGTTGTTTACTCTGGAGAAATGATGCTTGCGAGGGGACATGATTACACTTTATAAGTACATTAGAGTGCATTATAGACTGCTTTAAATATCAAAATTTCTGGGAGATAGGAACCAGTAAATCCTCTAGTTTCATGCTAGGGTCCTCTAGTGACCAAACATGTGGTGGCCATGTGGGGACATTTTTTGATACTTTTTAACATGTATTAATAAACTATATTTTTTTACTACAAACATGCATGCTCTTGGGATTGTTTTCTTGAATTTTGACATTATAGACTGCTAGCAGGATATCTATTTTTCTATAAAAATGGAGCTTCGGACCAGTGGCCACCCCTTCAGACTAGAAGAAAAGAAGTTTCATTTGGAGCAGCGTAGATAGTTCTTCACAGTGAGAACAGTGAGATTGTAGAATGCACTGCTGGGTGATGTTGTGATGTCTGACTCTGTTAATGCTTTTAAGAGGGGCTTGGATGATTTCTTCGACAAGCATAATATCCAAGACTATTGTGATAGTAAAATCTATTCGGTGTGTGTAAGTATGTGTTCATTTGGAGGGGTTGAACTTGATGGACGTTGGTCTTTTTTCAACCCAACTTAACTATGTAACTATGTGAATGGGTTTTTGTCAGGTTGTTCAGGTGCATGCCCTTTGTTATTCCCTTTATAATCTGTCAGTTTATTGTGTAAATATGTCTTCTTGTGCAGAGACAAAACAGAACAGTATTTATATCATGCCTAATGGTTTAACAATAGGGACAGTAGACCTAGGACATACTGTGGGCACAGGAGTATAGAGGGCCTATGTTGGTTGTAACTGATGCATACTTATTGCATTATTATTATGTTTGCCAAACAGATCGTCATGGTGAAAGGTAGACAGATATAAAGATCAGGAAGGAAAGCTTTTAGGGGCGGCATGCCACCCGCCCACCCACATTCTAATTTTTTCAGAAGCTCTGGGATGTGCAGGTGATTTGACAGCTCTTTAAATCTCCTGCATTCCTAATCCCCAGTGCTCCAGCAGAAACCTGTGTAGGTGCAAACTCGTGGGGAGGGGGTCAAGGAGCAGTCACAGGACCCTCTGGCCTAGGGGCGTCTGAATCAGAAATCCAGCCATGGTGGTCTTCTTACCTGGAGGACCACAGAAAAATCCATCTACTCCATCTTCTTGTTCAACCATGCGGCGGTTCCTAGTTTGATCTTTTCTGCCTTGAATCAGTTTTTCATTTCCTCGGTTGAGGTCCGTTTCATCCAGGCTGACAAGAAAGGGTTAACACAAAGATGAGTCTTGGTTGTTGGCCAAAGGAATATTGCATGACTTTACTATATTGTTTGGAGAAACAGACATGTTAGGGATGCAAATTCAATTAATTCATAGTAGGGGTCATTTACTTAAAGGAATGCAGTGTGGAAAGTGCACAAATCAGCCATTTTATTGCACTTTGCACACTGCCATTCTCCATGACTGAATTGCTGCTGGTGTCTGCACTACGTTTCAGAGCACAGAGAACTGCAGCTATTCCCTTGAATACAGAGCTGCCTAGATTAAGCAGCGCTGTATTCATGAGGGGTGGGTGGTGGGAGAATATAGGCCCACACTCCCATCCCGTTACTTGCACATTATTCAGATGCACAACTTAGTAAGCAAGAGGGGACACTGTCTCTGTCGCAAGTAGGATGTAAATGACCACTGGGGGGCATGCTTCTGCGGGGCACTCAAAAATGAGCCCCAATATATATTAGGATTTTTGTTATGATTACCTGACACTTATGAGGCTACTGTTTCATATATTATATGTAAGTAAAAGCCAAATCAGTTGAGATTAATATTTATTGAGATGTTGAAGGGCCATATCCAGTCCTGGTCTGGTATATCCTCTGTCTACAGCTTATGTACTTTCAGCCCTTTGTCCCACGCCACCCTACATATATAATTAAGTTTAGACTCAATTCTATATCTGGCGAAGTTGCGCTCTGGCGAATAGACGTAACTACGCAAATTCACTAAGATGCGGATTTTACTGAACGTTACCTCTTGCGCCAGACTTGCCTTCACCACCTCAGACCAGGCGAAGTGCAATAGAGTAAATAGGAGTTCCTAAAAAAATAGCTGAAATTTTTTCTAAGTCCCAAAAAATGCTAGCGTCTTTTTCAGGGTGATAGGCTGAACAATAGAGTAAAATTTTTGTTGGGGTAACCCGCTTCCCCCCTACATTTCCTAACATATGGAACATAAACTATACACTGGGCTCATGTGTAGGGCAATATAACAACTTTATTTTATTTTATTAAGGTTCCCTGGGCTTGTGTAGTGTAATGTATTTGCTGTAAAACATATACGTCCATTCAACTTTAACTTCCCGCCATATGCAAATTGGCCAACGCTAGCGCAACTTCGCTTTGCGCAGTAACACTAGCGCAACTTCGCCAGCATTCAACACCCAGGACGCAAGTTCGAATTTTAGCGAATTAGCGTTGTCCTGGCGAATCTACGCATGCCGAAGTGTTGCGCTGTGAGCGAAGCCATCACTGGCGAATTTTCAGAGGTTAGTGAATTTGCCCCTTAGTTTCCCAGCAAAGACAGGTCTGTTAATCAGTTACCTTGTCTTACATTGTACCAAGAGTCTGAGAATAGACAGGGGCAAACAAGAACTACTTGCAATAGCAATAATTATACAGGTACAAATTTTTTTTTTATTAGATTATTTGCATTGACATTCCCTTTAAATGCCGACAATAATCTAACGGTAATCTACAAACAGTAATCTTCTACCTGATTTTCTCACTATGAGGATAGACAGACAGTGCTTTTTTATATCCAGTGTTGATCTGCATGTTCCTCCAGGTTATTAACTTTCTCCCGATTTCTGTACCTCTGGGTTCAAATCCCTGTAACACATAAAGAGTTCATTAACGTATGTACCAATTAAAAACTGTAACACAATAAGCACCCCCAGAACTAGAAACAGGGTACAAGGAATTGGATATTGTATGAATTAACCATCCCATACCGCCCAACATTTTGGAAATAAAAAGAGGGACAAGGTTTTGCTGCAAACATTTTTGACTATGCCCATTTTGTGGCCACACCCCTAATAACCATGCCCATTTTACAAAATTTGGCAAGTTATGGAAAGTTTGAACACATTTCTGGGGGTTTTAGGGTCAGGTGTGTTATTACAGTTTTGCTAATAAAGGTGAATTGCCCTTTATGCAGCAAGTCACAGTTTTATATTAGTTACAATTGGTTTTTTTTCTTATCTTAAATTGTAACAAATGCATCTAAGTGCCTCTGCCACTATCTAAAAAAGATATAGGACATGGCAAGATTATTTTTTTTGCACAATTTTTGTACAGTCTATAGAACATGTCACCAAAGTGACCCATATACAGCAATGTCTAGCGGGATTAAGACCAAAATATCAAAACTACCAAATTATATAACTGCATCTTGCAAGACTGAAACCATGCCAGTTAATGTTGTACAGCTATTTGTGTCTGCAGTGAAAATAAACGTAAGTCATTTAAAGCCATTTCAAATCTTAGAGTAAATCAGAAAATGTTTATCTGTAATTATTCACTGAAGATTCCATATCCCTGTTTAATATACAATACACCCTGAATTGACATCCTATATATTTTGGGGATTTTGATTCCCCAAAATTGACTTAGATTTCCGCGGTCTAAAACAGGGAAGCAGATTTTCCTTTTTTCCCCTGGATTTAAAGTTTTTCCAGAATTCACGCCGCTTTGATGCCGCCCCCTGGGAAACGTAAAATCACATTTGTACTGTGGTTCTGAAATTTGCCCCATAAAAGTTCCAGTAAATATACAGTATGGTATAATTTATTAGTCATCAATATTTTTTACAAGCATTATTTATGAGTGCAGCTAATAAAACAGCTAATAGATTGAGCTGCTGGAATATTTTTGGATTCCCTGGGTCCTTGTATAATAAATCAGTCTCTTATGTAATATTAATGATTGCTTTTTAACAATGAAATTATTGTCTGAACTATTCTAATTTACTCACTTGGCTGAATTCACACATATTAAACTAGATAAAAGGGCAAATCATTTGCATTAATTATATATTAACATTTCCAGTGGTTTTTAAAGTTATTTGTAAATGTTATTATTACTGAAAGCAGTATTTGTCTGCATACTATGGACTGACTACATATATTATTTCAGTAACCAGCTCCCCAACAGTTCCGTTCCTACAGTGCCTTGCATGTTCTGTGTTTAACAGACCTGTGAAGAAGGCAAGAATCTGAGATTAGAGCAAAATATCTCAGTGACTCTTTGGGTGTTTATGCTCTTTAATTTCCCAAAATTATCTCTCAAAACCTGCTTTCTGCTTTGAGAAGTAATTCTTTCTCATTGGAAGATCAGTAATATCTGGATACCTGGGAATACTGGGAAAAAACCCGGTGGGCAATCGGTCAATAGCTAGCAGCAAATTATCCAAAGGCACACAGAGCACTTCCATATTAAACGTGCAAAGTGTTCCTTGCTTGCATCAGCTCTGTGTGCCTTTGGATAATTTGCTGCTAGATATTGGATTTGAGGTTGCCGGACCTCTACCATTGTGCACCAGACAGCACTGAACTAATTATTGATAAGGGTGTGCGAGAGCCAGGTTCGTATTGCATATAATCTGGTCAATAGGACTGGATGTGTCTCACTTCATGACTGACCCAGGTTTCTGCTGTCAAAAGAGGAGGCAGAGTGGCTGCAACAATATAAACAACAATACAACATCATTAGTGGGGCTGGGACGGTGCAAGGAGATCAAGGAGCAATTAGAATGATGGCAAATACAGACTGCCAGCTGCCTGTGGCCTGCCTCTGGGGGAAATTGACCCAAACCTGCCCAACCCATGCTCTGTTGGTTTCATGCCAACCTGATCATCACTAGTTTGTAATACATTGGGGGGATGCTTGATAGAGGATGCATTTTCTCATATAGTTGACCTCTAGGTATGTGTCCGAGCCAAAGCAAAAACACAGCCCAAAGCAAGTCCCCTATATCTGCCCCTCTGCCTCTGGAAGGCAACTCTTTTGCCAGCTGCCACCTTTCCCCTCTACTCCTCCTCTTACCCACACTCACAGCTTCAGCAAGAACTGGAGTTAGAAAAGGCATATGCCAGGGATTTAGGAACCCCCCCCCCCCCGCTGTTGTGCTTTAGTTATGTGCCTTTTCTGCCTACCCTAATTTACATCACTGGCAAGATTCTCCAGCTTGGTCTAAACTGAAAAGTTGGCCAGATCTCGATTGGGCAGGTTAAAATATCCCGTCGGATCCCATATTAGATGCATTATGATCGCCCACTTCAATATGGGCATATCGGGGAGAGATCCACTCGTTAGGCAACATCGCCAAACGAGCGGATCTCTACGTCTATGGCCAACTTTAGTATATCTGCTTCATGGGTACAGGGTCAATATTTGCCATAAAATCATCAGGGCCAACCTTTGTGGTGTTTGAATTGTACTCAAGATGAACAGGAAAATGGATATTATTATGAAATATTGGATATATGTATATGATACCCAGGACTGCACATCAGTCAGTATTCACTCTTCCTGTATATGTACAAGCACAAAAAAACCCAAGACATCATTTAATTACAGTCTCATTAGAATATGTTGTATATGGTTTAATCCAGCCAGGGAAAACTCACCATCAGAGGTTCTGAGAAGTCTGGCATTTGTCCGACCAGGAGCCCAGCCAGAGTACATATGACTATTAGAAGCAAACAGATTGCCAAGACTGGTAGTGGCCATTCAGTGATCAGCTGAGAATAACTACAGAGAAAGATTAGAGGTATGAGCTTAGTATTAAGGATGGATGAATTTGACCTGTTTCGTTTCGCCAAAAATTCTTTTTTTTGACGCGCGTCTTTTTCTTTTGACGCACAACGCCATACAAGTCTATGGGCGCAGGGTCGGACTGGGGGGTCCGGGGCCCACCGGGACTGGTGTCCAGGGCCCCCCTCTGGCCCCGCTACCTACTTGTTCGGCGAATCCCTGCTCGGCGCATCGCGCATGCGCAAACGGCGCGCATGCGCAAACGGAAACGGCGCTCGGCGCGCATGCGCAAACGGCGCTACTATGCGCCGATTTTTTTTTTATTATTTTTAAAAAACAGTTTGGGAGAGGGGGACTGGCCCGGCGGGGCCCACTAGGGTCGGGGCCCACCGGGTATTTTCCCGGTATCCCGCCGGGCCAGTCCGACACTGTATGGGCGTTATTTTTGCAGCGAAACAAGGCGAAAAAATTCGCCCATCCCTACTTAGTATATTAGAGATGAAAAAATGAATACTTATACCAGACACATTCACACGTTCCTGTGTTTCAAGCTCAGAATTTTCAAACTAGCACTGCTGATTTCCCAGCATGCTTTATTCTTTATGGTCTAGAGTGACCATGTGGTAGAAAACCTCCTGGCGTAACGCCTAATTGTAAAGGCCAATGACAGTATGCAATTATGCAAGCATTATAAGAGTTTTTTTACTAGGTCCTTTCCATTTATCAGAAAGAGATGCCAAATGTATACCTCTGTACCTCCTGCAATAGCAACGGGAGCAGCAATGACTTGATGTGCTTGCTTTGCATTGAGAAATCATGAGTCAGGTCGCTAATCTGACAAGCTTGACACTCCCTATTGATCTGTAAATAATTACAGCAAAAAACAGCAAAGGGTGTTTATTCTCATTTCTATATGCTACACCCCATCCCTTGGTAAAATGTAAATCCTATAAACCAGGAGTGCCCATACTTTAATAAGGTGAGGTCTACTTTTAGTAATGTTGTCCCATTATGATCTACATCCATAAAAGCATTGTTAGCATTCTGTTCCATGGAAAATATTACTTAAATACTGATTTATGGGAAAATGTATATTGCTATATTTAATAAACAACTATTTCTTATGTAAATTTAACATAATTAAAGTCTTAAAACAGGAGGGTGATTTAGATAAGTTGTTTGTTGACAGTGTCTTGAGATCTATTGATCACCAGCTAAAGGTCTACTGGAAGATCCCGATCTACCTTTTGGGCACCCCTGCTATAAGCCCTGGACTCATCAGTCTAGGCAAGATTAGTATTAGAGAGAATTATCTCAGTGACTCTTTGGGTGTTTATACACTTGAGTTGCCCAAGGTGATCTCACAAAAATGTCTTGCCGCTTTGACGAAAAATTCTTTCTAAAGGTCCCACAATAGGATCAGCCCGATATCACCCACTTCAAGGGGGGCATATCGGGAAGAGATACGCTCTTTAGGCAAGGTTTGTACTGTATGTACGTATGTATGCCAGCTTTATTGGTGGACAAGTAATTGGAGGGCCTCTAACCAAAACCTTCAGGACTCATCACTGCTAAAAATGAAAAACTATATGTATATCTGATTATATAGCATGCAGTTACTGACATTTTGGGGTCAGAAGGGATATTCCCTTACTGGTTTTGATGACAGTTGGACAGCTAAAATCCTAGGGGACTATTTGCCTGATGGATGAACAAATAAGGCTTTACAATGGCTAAACTGACTTATGCCTTATATTTCAGCTTCAGTTAATACTGATCTGTTTCCTAGAAGGCTTCTATTGATTTACTGTCTACAGACCTATTTCCCCCAGTAAATGGTATAATAAGAATAAATTCCTCCACTGGGGTATAGAGGGCAGGATCAGTGTATAATTATTGCTAATCATTTGGCCTTCCTATGATCACTTGCTATAAGAATGCACAGAAAAGAAGTGTGCTAATGTGTTAAGCATCCAGCATTGAAAACAGTCAGCTACTTTTAACCTTGGGCCGGCACAGGTCCTGGACAGCTGCAAGGGATCCCTGGATAAGCAGTGAAGATTGCAGAGCCTAACAATTTGGCACCCACCCAACAAATTTCAATTTATTTTCCTTTAAACAAAGTAAGCATCTGAAATGCCTGTGGTCTTAGACTTGGCACAGTTTCCTTATGCCAGAACAGCTTTTTCTACTTCTCCTTGTATCTCTGACAAGACTGAGCCTGTTAAATGACTGGTTATATATTGGATGTGGTGCGCTCTTGTTTGCCTTGTTTTTCATGGGAGTCCATGGGCGATTACTCTCACTAATTGATGTAAAACTGGGTGTATGAGCATCATTTTGTATTGAAGTGCTCCATGCATAGATCTTCTAGTTCCTATGTGTTAATTGGCTATAGCATGGATACCCAACCTTTTGAACCTGTGAGCAACATTCAGATGTAAAAGGAGTTGGGGAGCAACACAAGCATGAAAAATGCTCTTGGGGTGCCAAATAAGTTTTGTGATTGGCCATTTGGTAGCCCCTATGTGGATTGTCAACCTACATTGCGGCTCTGTTTAGCAGTGCACCTGGTTTTTATACAACCAAAACTTGCCTCCAAGCCTGGAATTCAAAAATAAGCACCTGCTTTGAGGCCACTAGGAGCAACATCCAAGGGGTTGGAGAGCATCATGTTGCTCACAAGCTACTGGTTGGGGATCACTGGGCTATAGGTTGATCAAGTTGGTTTCACACAATTGTATTAAGAAATTACATGGTAGTAAGACACTTCTAAAAACTACACCAGTTTCTCACCTTGGTTACATTTTTTTTCTTATTATTTAAGACATTCTTAAAATTTCTGGATATTCTGTTTTATCCAACCCAATAGCAAATATGGATATGTTAAAAAGAAACATTTCAGGTAGAAAGATACCAATATTCACCACTAAGGGATGCACCGTTCATTTACTGGCTGGGTTAGTCTTTTAATTTTGCATATGTCAATTAGAATGGTTTCCTTGGCAGAATGGAATGATTACATAAGCACTGACAAAATCTAGGCTGAACTGGTATTTGAATGATGCCTAACGATTGGTTTTACTGGCAGAACAGAATGAATACATACTGTACCTTTGTGGCATCCTCAGGCATTTGCTGTCGCTTGGCACAAGAAATGAAACAATAATTAATGCTTTATAGGAATGTATGTCAAAGGAATTAACCAGCTGTTACATTTAATCATAAAACTCTAACCACATGTTGTAAGAGAACGTCTATGCCCACGTCTATGAATAAGAGATATCAAGAGTGACATTGACTACATATAGGAAATGCCAAATGCTTTAGAGCATGTAATAGTTGGTTAGTCCTAAACTGGGCATACAAGAATAAATCTGTTAGTTTTGCAAGGTCACAAAATAACCATATATTTTATTCCATCCTCCAACATGGTGGGCCATATAAGTTTGATCTGATGGGTTGGCCAACTATTGGATTGTAATAGTGTCCTATTATTGGCATGGTCACAAAATTACCATATATTTACATGATTTCACCACCAACACTAGGTTGGCCCCAGGCCAACTATTGAATCATAATAGGGTCCTAAGCAAGATTTTTGGGAGAGCACTGCAGGCCCATTTCTAAAAACATTTTAAAATGTTGCGACTTTGAGAAACAGTCTCCAAAAATCCAATCTAAAGTCTAAAATAGAATAATGCTAGAAATGCTGTATTTTGTATACTAAACATAAACATGAACTTACTGCGCTAGAAGCCTAATTAAACAAATGATTTATGTTTTCAAAGTTGGCCGCAGTTTGTTAAACATCTTTGCAAGACCAAGACCGTGCACATGCTCAGTGTGGTCTGGGCTTCAGTTGGGAGGTTAAGTTTAGGGATTGTCATAAATTATCAAAACAGCCAAAGTCAAATAATATCTGCCATAGAAGCCAATACAGCAACACTGATTAATAATCAGAATATGCAGACTGCACTGGGTCTGTGGATACGAATCTCTACACGGTCACCGGCTGCTCTACAGGGAAACAAACAAAGCTGCTCGAGTTCTGGGAAGTAATGTGGGGAGGGCTCTTCTCTGCCGTCTGAAAGTATGATTGTTTCCCTGCAGAGCATTAAGGGATCGTCTGAACTTTCCTATCTGCAGCAGTGAGAGCAAGTATATCGAAGGGAGAATTTCACTGCATACAGTCAGGTTTCTTATAAAAACAGTAAACATTTTTTGATTAAAGTATAATGGAGATAGATTTTCCGTTTCATTAAAGAAAGTAAAAATGGGATTTTATGTTTTTGCCTTTACTTACATCCCCTTTAAGAATTCAAATTCGACTATTCGCCACCTTAAACCTGTGGAGTTCATGTAAAATTCGTTCAAGTTATAGATATTCGATTTTTTTTTATAAATAACCCCCCAGTCAAATTTCGAGTATATTCAAATTTAATAGAGTTTAAAAAACACGAAAATACAACCTTCAATAAATGTGCCTCCCCATCTTACATAAACTCAAACTAAAGGAACAAATGGTAATGATCTTATATTGTCTGTAAGAGTCTGTAAGTACAGATGTTCTAGCCTCTTGCTTAAAGGAAAACTATACCCCCAAAATTAATACTTCAGCAACAGATAGTTTATATCATATGAAGTGGCGAATTAAAGAATCTTAACATATATTTAAGTAAATCTTGCCCTTTTACATCTCTTGCCTTGAACCACCATTTTGTGATGGTCTGTGTGCTGTCTCAGAGATCACCTGACCAGAAATACTGCAGCTCTAACTGTAACAGGAAGAAGTGTTGAAGCAAAAGACAGAACTCTGTCTGTTAATTGGCTCATGTGACCTAGCAAATATAGTTTGTTTGGTATGTTTATGTGCACAGTGAATCATATGATCCCAGGGGACAGCCCTTATTTTTTAAAATGGCAATTTTCTATTTATGATTACCCAATGGCACATACTATTAATAAAGTATATTATTATGAAAATGGTTTTACATATGAGCTGTTTTATGCAATATCTTTTTATAGAGAACTACGTTGTTTGGGGGGTATAGTTTTCTTTTCACATTAAGATTCTTCTTCACTGTAGTTAATCTAATGTATGTTTTACTGTACAGAAAAAAAGTACCTGACAGAGACAACATGGTGCTGCGTTGGCTGACCAGTTCTCTGCTCGCTAGCCCAGGGCTTCCATAGACATTCTGTAGTTTGATGGAAAGTTTCAGATGGAACACTTCCGCCGGAGTGCTGGGAACGCAGTGTTCCTCTCTCTTCATGGCCTGGCAGTTGAGGGGTAAGGTAGTTTGTTTTGCACTCTTGATGGTTACATTGGCAACACTTCGGATTCTGGTGTATGTCCCCTGAGTGAGACGCCACCTCTCCATTGGATCTTTCCAAAGTTGGTTGGTGGCAGAAATTAGATGAAGGCAATTTGTCTCGCACAAAGCTTGGTGACTCTTGCAGCAAATTATGCTGAACCTCCTGCACAATTCCAGAAGTCTGGTTGTAATCCACACAATGTTCACCATCCACGAGCAGCCTGTAAGGGAAGATCATATAAATCAATGGAGAAGTCCCAAAGATATCCTCATCTGCACTGGGTTTCGTGCAATAATACGAAGATTTTGTGGTTTTCGGGCAAAAAAACCCCAATTTTTTTGGGTGGAAAATCCAAAAATTAGAGCAATTCCAATTTTTGTACAATTTTCACAATATTTTCGAGTTTTTTCCTGCACTGGAATTTTGGGAAAAATATATTGATAAATAAGGGGAAATAACTTGTGCGGATTTGGTTGGAGTATATTTCAGAAAATAATGAGATAAATTTGGATTTTGATAAATATCCCCTTAGTGTAAAACCAGAAGCTGGTATAAACCTCTGCTTAGTGTTGCCAAAGGTTATTCACAAGATATTTTTGTGTTATCATATAACACTGAAAACACCCCTTTATCATTTGTAAAGCTTGTCCTTGTATTGATATAAGAATAAAGACACAGGCTTCATTGTTGACAACTGCTCCCAATAGTCTGTTAAGATGTCGACTGCCAATTTTCCTGTGGGTACCAACAATGAGTATAAAGGAACAGTTCAGTCTAAAAATAAAAACAGGGTTAATAGATTGGCTGTGCAAAATAAAAAATGTTTCTAATATATTTAGTTAGGCAAAAATTTAATGTATAAAGGCTGAAGTGAGCAGATGTCTAACATAGAACAGAATACAAGTTCCTGCTTTTCAGCTCTTTAACTCTGAGTTAGTGAGTGACATTAATGGGGGCCACATGGGACATAATTGTTCAGTGAGTTTCTAATTAATCCTTAGCATTCAGCTCAAATGCAAAAGAAACAGTGATGACCCATGTGGCCCCCCCAAGTCACTGATTGGTTACTGCCTGGTAACCAATCAGTGGAAACCAAGAGAGCTGAAAAGCAGGAAGTAGTGTTCTGGCTATTATATTAGACATCCAGTAACTCCAGTCTTTATACATTACATTTTTGGCTAACTAACTTTATTAGAAACATTTTTTATTTTGCACAGTCTCTTTATTTACACAGTTTTTATTTTTACACCGAACAATTCTTTTAAGGAGACCAATATCTGTAAAGTGGCCTGTGGTTTTACTCTACATAGATCACATTTATTTTAAAGAACCAGTTTACCCCCTTGAGCAACAGGAGTGCAATGAATATAAATTTTGCTAAAAATATATTTTTGCCTGCTGTTTTGATCAGGGATAATGTGTATTATTTTGTTATTTCTTGAGCAAACACGGAGTAGCTTTAAGAGATTATTATTAATTATTTTTATAATTATTTTTTATTATTATTAATTATTTTTGTATTAAATATGTTGTTCATATATTTGAGCTGATTGTTTATTATTTACAGCAGAAGGACCCAATCTTGTTTCCAGGCCATAGCCTTGCCATACAGGTTCTGTATGGTTAGAGGTGTGTGTAATGTGTGTTTTGTATGTATGTAGGTGTAACTTTATTATAAAAGTGATGTTAAGGAGTCACAGCGCTGTACAGTACATAAAAGTACAATAAATATAAAAGTATATATGGTGGAGACAAACAGAATCATAGGACAAAGAGCTTAAGTGCTATGTGGTAAGAGACGTAGTGGGAAGGAGGTCCCTGCCCCGTAGAGCTTACAGTCTTATTTTGGGGGGAAAGGCATGGTAAACTATTTAGCAAACTCTAACCTCATTCTTCAGTTGCAGTAGCAGAGACTTACTCTTTACTTAATGAGATTGGGAAGAAGTATTATTTTATGACATCCCAGCGGCTAAACTCTTTGCAAACAAACAAAATGCAGAAAGTAAAACCAACATTTCCGAAGCAATTTTAGCTCAGGGTAGCCTGCTGGCACATAACTGAATTTGTCTTGCTAAACCATCAGCTTATCGGCATGATATCAGCTTGAAATCTGTGTTCCTTCATTAACAAACTGAGTACAAATACCGTATGTCACCGGCACTGAACAAATGTAGAAACAGCATAATCCCTTTCCCTGGGGCAGTACATCCAGTCCTAAAACACAGACAGAGAAAATCTAGAAAGAATTCATTAATGAAAAGGCAATTTAACATCCATTTGGTTCTGGGGGACATTTATCTGTCTTATTTATTGCTAATGCGGCTACAACACGATACACAGCTGGCATCAATACCCGGCTTTTAATCTGCTGGTTTGGAAGCAAACTGTTTGTCAAATCCTCTCTGCTCAATAACAGTAAAGCAGAAGCTTCTGTGCATTAATACCCATGTAATTCTCCCAGTCCTTTAGCCTAATTTCTGTCCAAATAAATCTGGAAACTATTTTTGCCAAGCTAGGCTGTCCTTCGGGGTACACACTTTAAGGAGCTGATTTAACAATGCTTGAATTTTTATTTTTTTTAAGTTTCTTTTCGCTAATATACCTTGCTTTTTTTGTTATTTATTAAGCTCAAAAAAGCATGAAAAACTCGAAAGTAAAATTTCGGCATCTAAAAGCTTGCAAGGTCATGTAGAAGGTCATGGAAGGTGTCCTAGCCAAAAATTAAACTATTTATTCAATTTTTTTGTCATTGTAAACTCGCTAAAAATAATGAGTGAAATACGAATTTGAGGTATTGGAGTTTTTTCAATGAGTTTATTCAATTAAGTTTTTTTAATATTCAATTTTTTTTAAAATAAACAAACATTAAAGGTTTTTTTAATTATCAGTTTATTCAAAGTAGAAAAAACCTCTACAAGTACACACATTTTGATAAATAGGCCTCCAAGAGTTAATGAACTGCCCCATAGCCATCATATGAGTGGGGCATAAGCCTTCCCTTATTCATGACTGGAGCAATGGAGATTGGTGCACAGGAAATTAAAAAAATTATTGTATCTCCAGCGCATCCCAATGAGGGTTTGGTTGGGCAGCATGCCACCCCCCTAAAATCCTGCCGCCCTAGGCCCGGGCCTAGGTGGCCTTTCCACAAATCCGGGCCTGGTAGTGACTGACTGGCCGTGGGAACAATCTTGAGCTCAGTAAAAAATAAATAAGCTTTTTATTTAGTTATATTTTGTGCTGCTGAATAGCACCTAGGAATTCTAAATGCAGCTCAACAACAAGAAGTAAGTAATATTAGGGCAACTGTATTCAGTGCCATTGCCTTTTAAAAGATGAACTCTCACTATCCCTGCAATCTAATTCTTCTATCCAAACACGTATTGTAATAGTGGGTACCACTGGGGCACCAAGCCCACTTCCTTTTATTGTTGGAGCCTTGCCTGATAACGCTACACAGCTTTTCTGGTAGCTCTCCATCTGTTGGCCCACAACACAGAATTCCCTGGGCCCCCAGTATCAGAGGAAATGCAGATATCAAAATAATAAATAGTTTATTATGTAACACGTATATATTTCAATTATTTCAATTATGAATGCCTAGCACATGGCCCTCCAATTGTCGAACTGTAGTTCACCCTGTCAATGTCTGCTTTTCAATCTCTTGACTAGCTCAGGAAGGAATACTTTCAATTCCATTATTTCTTGGGTCACCTATTGTGGTCTCACACAGTCATTTATAGTAGTCCTATAGGAGCTGCAAGTCGAAACATTTTTTTTAACTTCAGTATAAGACTTTTATAACATACATACATCATCTTCCAATTAAGTTCCTATATGATTATGATATATATATATATATATATATATATATATATATATATATATATATATATATATATATATATATATATATATATATATTATTTTAGCACTTTAGGCTACCCAGCTACTTGTTGTTTGCTCCTCTGATTATTAATGATTTACTGCTCTCTATTTCTCTCCACATGTTTGCTTTCTAAATGAAATATTGATTGTACTGATATTACTCTTTGCACACAAGCACAGTGCAGAAAAAACAGTAGTTAGAATTAAAGTGTGATTATTGCACTTATGGCCTATGGCAGTTGTCCAGCAGCATTTTTCATGCCCCATAATACAGTTGTCCAGGTAATAATACACAAGAGCCATGAATATCTAGGAATTATATCCTTATAAACCGTGTATCGTGATGTCATCTGTTATAATTGTTGTTTAGTGATGTCATTTCTGATATTTGTCATTTATAAAAATTAATGGACCACTTTTATAAGATATGAAGATATAAGAAGCCACCCCAGAATGGGCGCATTATTCTCTATATAATAAGGATACCAGTTAATAGTTCACTATATATTCTTAAAACAGCAATTCAAAGGCAAGCCATCAATTCTGCAAATTGCTAACATATTTATTGCAGTCTTAGTTGCCTGCGATAAATCTTCACTACTGCGGGCTACTAATCAACGCTTATGCCATCTCACATTCACTTGCCGGTGGGAAAGCATTTTGGGGAGATTAGTTGCCCGCAGTAGTGAAGATTTATCGCAGGCGACTAAATCTCCCTGTGCACCACCACCACTAGTAATGTAATAAAAGGCACAAAGATCAACCAAGGTCTAGTAACCCATAGCAACTTATATTTATTGTCAAACTGCTGACCAGTAAATGCTATCTCCTAATAGGTTGCTATGGGTTACATTGCCAGTAGGGTTGGAACTAGGGGTAGACAGGGCCTAGGGTGGGATGCAAATAGAAGAGGGGGATGGTGGTCAGTTAAATTTCAACTAATTGTGTCCAATTCCTTTACGGTTGCTCTGTTCTGCAACTGCTACATGCAACCCAAAATTGAAGAAGGAAAAGGAACTCCAGCAGAATTACTGCAAATAAACTTTAATTCTGAGTGGTGGCAAACACGACATGTTTCAGGTTCAATACCCTTTATCAAGTGATCACATGATCAGGCCTGGACTGGCAATCTGTGTGATCAGGCCTGGACTGGCAATCTGTGGGTTCTGGCAAATGCCAGAGGCTGCTGTATGGTTCAATAGAAAGTTACCATATAGTGGGCTTGTAGGGGGCTGTTTGGGCCTCTGTGTACTTGGCATGGCCTATTTTGACTCCCAGTCCAGACCTGCACATGATAAAGGGTATTGTACCTGAAACATGTATTGTGAGAGCCCTGTACATAGCTATGAACCCCCCAGTGATATCAGGGGGCCAAAAAGGGAGCCTACACTGCTATTCGTTTTCAGTGACTCTTACCCTTTAAAAAAAGAAAGATCCTTTTCAAAATAGCAAGCTAAAGCAAGCCAACAATCCTGTGCCTAGCAACGCTTTATGTGACCGGCTCATTTAACCAGACATGTGTGAACAGTGTAATCAGGATCCTTCCTGTGGACCAAAATAAACATAGCTTACAGAACAGAAGCTATATTGAGCTCTAAATGTACATCATTTGGCAAATAAAAGGCTTTAACAACTAGGGAGAAAAACATTAGATAACTATTATGATGCTTTCATTGGATTTAAATGGCTTTGTGACGTTTTTTTACAGTTCACGAGATTCACAAACGGAAGGAACCATGGACACTGACTCACAGTCCATGTAAGCAGATACTATGACTCCTTACTATAAGCTGAGTGTGATTGATTCTCATTCTCATCTATTGTGCTGCAGATGGCTGGCTAATGTCCTTATTGGTACTGTTCCAGTGCTTGAGTAGATTGCTTGAGTAGATGAGGACAAATTGGAAGAATTAGAGAGGCTTGCAACAAATGTGCTGAAAGTCATCGGAAAAGAGAGTGGTTGGCATGGTGGCATAAGGCTTAGCTCTCCTGCATTAAAGCACCGGGATCTAGAATTACCCATATTTACATGGCTCTCTCCTTAACCAATTGGTACATGTGCAATAGTCTATGCAGACGTGACAATTGGATCAGAAAGGGATATCCCGCCTTAGATTCACCACCAGATATTTCAGCAAGTATTAGCAGCAAGAAGTCCTCTGCACTCAACCCATTTTATATATATATATATATATATTGAAAAATGTCCTCCGCTTTAGACAAAACAGGGATTGTTTGTCCATTTATTGCAATATATTTAAGCTGGCCAATTACATTAAAGTCATTCCTGGTATGGCCAGTCCTACATTTACTTTCATCTGATTCATTAAGAATTCTACTGCTTCATTATACATTTAACACAGGGACAAAGTTTCACCTGCAACTTAACTTGCTTTCAAGACCAAAACACCCAAACCTGGTTGACCTTTTATTGGCCACAACTGGGATCACCTGACTATAGCTGGAAAGGGTGGGAGCTGCAACATGGAGATGGCCACTACTCCTGTATAAACTATAGCAAAAAAGGGAAAGTTGTTTGGCCACCCCCAAACCTGCAGGGCCGGATTTACATAGTGGGCACCCCTAGGCCCACTGCCTTTCGTCGCCCCTGTCCCCTCCACTTTATTCGTGCAAATTTTTATCATCTGGACTGGAGCAATGGGTATTGGCGCATGGGAAATTTAAAAAATTATTGTATCCCCAGTGTTCTTGAACCAATGTGGGTGTGGTTGGGCAGCATGCCGCCCCCCTAAAATCCTGCCACCCTAGGCCCGAGCCTAGGTGGACTTTCCACAAATCCGGGCCCGCAGGTGTCTATAAAGAAAATACAGCTCTAGCTGGGGTCATAATAATTGCTTGGGCTCTATCTGTATTTTCACCCCATATCTGTCTGGGTTTCCTCCGCATTCCCTTTTTTCCTTCAGCACTCCAATAAACATAAAGACAGATAACACTCCCCCTAGTGTGTTATGTGACAGGGACCTTTTTTGTAAGTTCCACTGGGGCAGCTGCTAAACTTGTCAGCACTCTATAAGTAATAATGTAATTATATATTATATAAATAATAAATGCCACACAGGAATCATTTGCCTAGCTCAGATTTGGTGTGTAGCATGAGCAATGTGAATAAGAAGGCTTTCTCTGCATAAATGAAGACAACTCAGACCTTATGTGATGACTGTATGAGGTTTTATTCATATACTATATCAGCAGCTTTCACTATACTAGCTTCATTAAGAGTAACTCAATTATAATAATAATGAAGCAAGGAACCTATATCTCCAATCGCTGTACTTTGAATGTAATACTATGGAATACTTCCCACCCTCTTCTAGTAAAATGCAGTATAACTCCTTTTCTTTATAAACTTGCAATGTAGCAGAATATCTTGCACCTCACGCCAATCTGTGCTCTTCAAAAATCCTTTTAATTTATACTGTTTTGTCTTCAGATCAAACAAATTATCTTTATTTATTTATTTTGCATTATTCACCCAGAGCCTGAACTTGCTTTGATCAAACCTAAAACCAAACCCTGTTGTGTATACATTAAAAAGTAGATTAACTTGAAACAGCAGACCTACTCGGTCTGTGCCCAGAGGCCCAAATCCAGACATACTCAGCCTGCTTTTGAATCATGTGATGGTACAACACAAATTCAATTATCCACACAGGCCGATTATGAATTCATATCACATTAGAACTTTATCAGTGTCTTGATTGAAAGAGAGTTTATGTTCTGCATTCTTGTGGTATGCATATCTTTGTATCCTTTGCAAATAATAAGGTACGTTGTGTTATATATATAATGTACTAAATAATTTGCATTGAATCATAGACATAGCTAGAGGCCTAGTATCTCTATTGCAAAGTTGGGCACAGCCTGCTATTTCTGTGCCACCGAAGACCTGTCCATATTGGCTACCTGTATCTTAACCTCATCCCCATATTTTATTTTATTGATTTTATTTTATTCCCCCTCATGTGGTGTTGTGGATTGGCCCCTTAATTCCCTTTCTTTTATTCTCTTGTAGGGATGCACTGAATCCACTATCTTGGATTCGGCCGAACCCCCCGAATCCTTCGCGAAAGATACGACCAAATACCGAATCCGAATCCAAATTAGGGGTGGGAAGAGGACATTTTTTTACTTGTTTACCTTGTTTTGTGAAAAAAAGTCACTTGATTTCCCTCATTCCCCCACTAATTTGCATATGCAAATTAGCATTTGGATTCAGTTCGGCCAGGCAGAAGGATTCAGCCGAATCCGAATCCTGCTGAAAAAGACCGAAATTCTGGATTTGGTGCATCCCTATTCTCTTGTGAAAATGTATTTTAAAAGGCTTCATTCATGAAGCCTGTGGAAAAAAGTGCAAGAGCATTAAAGGGCGCAAGAGAGCCCATTTTGCACCCAAAAAACCCAGTGGGGTCAACTACATACCCCCCCACCCTCACCAATACAACTCTGGTGCAGTGAATGCTGTATTAGCTGCAGGTCTTTCCACTCCAAAACAAAATGCAAAGGTCAGCAACTTTTTCAAACACATCCAAATGCAGTTTGCAAAATGCCAGTTGTGTTCACTTTGCAAAGGAGGCCTTGTATCCATAGGGGAATAGGCATCCACACAATACATAGCCATACACGCATCCTAGTTACACATTGTCAACAGAAATGATTTTATTTGGTCTATAAACAGTAGCTATAGACAACCGTAGCTAGAATAATATACTTTCTTGTCAGAGCAGGTTGCGAAAAATGCTTTTCATCTAGAAAAGAATGACTGTTTACGAATCTAACTGGATATTTTTCATTAAATATGTCAGGCATTTTACGAGAATTTTATAGTTGGACGATTTTATGGGTAGAGATTGTACAGTATTCTGTTAATAAATCTAGAACTATTATTATCCTTTTATTTCCGACATATTGCATCAGAGACACATAGATAATAATCCCTTCTTTACTGTCAAGGCCATAAATGCTTTGCAGAACTGATATAAAAGGACTAAGCTGGATATGACTGGTAATGTGTGCCCTTGTAGGATCTGTGTCTCTATGGGGCAAATTCACTAAGATTCGTAGTTGCGCCAGGCGTAACTTCGCCGCACTTCGCCACACTTCACCAGGCTTAGTTTCGCCAGCGCTTCGCAAATTCACTAAAATCCGAAGTTGCTCTCAGGGGTAGCGTAAGGTTGCGAAGTTGCGCTAGCGTTGATTCGCTAAGTAAAGCGAAGTTACGCTAGCGAAGGCTAATTTGCATACGGCGCCAAATTCAAATTTCAATGGAGGAATACGTATCAGCACTTCAAATGCCTAGAAAACCTTCAAAACATCAAATAAAATTTTTATTTTGCCCTACACATGTGCCCACTGTCTAGGTAAGTTGCCATGAGTCAGGAAATGTAGGGGGGAAGGAGGGGAGCCCCAAAGAAAATTTTCGATCTTTTTCAGCCTATCACCCATAATGTAGAAAACACGCCAGCGTTTTTTGGGACTTAGAAAAAATTTTGACTTTTTTTGAAGCAATCCCTATCTACGAATTTGCGTAGTTACGTCGCTAGCGAAACTTCGCCAGGCGTAAGGGTGCGAAGTAACACTAGCGAAACTACGCCAGCGTTCGTTAGTGAATTTGCGCAGTAACTAAAATGCCAAACGCTAGCGAAGTAACGCTAGCATTTGGCGCTTCGTTGCTTAGTGAATTTGCCCCTATGTCTTAAATTCCATGTTCATCTGTACAGGCCAGTACCAAATATGCATTTATTCATGAGTTATATAAATTTTATAATTGAGAAGTTGGAAGGAAAACAAATTTAATTCTCACATAGTATTACAGGGTTAAAACGGCCAATGGGAAGTAAATTCTGAGCTTTCAGGGTTGGACTATGTGATATTAAGGGTTGTCTACAAATGCAACTGTACTAAAATTGACACAATGGAGACAACTAATTGATGCAATTCATTAAGGAACTTCTTCTGATGAATGGTGAACTGCACCTATTGACCTATGGGGCACCCTTGAGCCACTGCCACCCTGAACCTGGTAGGTTGCTGCACCAGATTTTTACAGAGTAAATCAGTTGCAAATGCCAGAATGCTAGACACAGACAAGACAATTTGCATCAAAACTCAAGCACAATTCAGTCAATTTTAATGCACCTGGTGTAAATGATGGACTCAGCTTGGAGTACAACCATAATTATGAGGGCAAAATGCTGCATTATGGGAAAAACATTCCACTTTGCACACAGCGCTAGCGTTCATAAATGACCCCTATTGTCTAATAAAGCAGAGGGTTCCTAAATTTTTATTGCAGCCTGAAATGCTGAGAGCCTTGTTTACTAATTGAATTGAAATTTGGATGTGAATGCTAATCAGTCTTGAAAACTCCCATAACTATAGCAGGAAAATGTTACAGTAACTCATAGATTTGTGTGATTGTTTGGGGAGCTAAAGGGAGCCTGACCGAATGTTGGACCTCAGAGGAGGCTTGAGCTTTAAAATGCACTAGCATGATATACTCATCATTCCAAGAGGTATGACTTGTATCTATATTTTGCAAGGTTTAGTCTGAGGGGGCCTGTGTTAACAAGCATTGATTGTATAAAGGTAGACGTGTTGAGAGACAGGCATTAAAGTTTAGTAATGCTCTTAATATTACTGAAGTTTATGAGGCAATAAAGTGTAAGAAGTAAATAACTCATTGGGATGTTTCTTCTATGCGAAGAGGGTCCCCACGATGACCCCTTGCCCTAATTGCTCAAAATGGGCTTCCACTCCCCCAAACCTAGGCCCAAAGTTGAGTGGTAAGGTTGGAGATGCCTGAGCGACACTGTAACTGCCAACCCCTGCTGCACAGTTTTGCATTTCCAGCAGGGGACCAAGGACCCGTTTAGGCGCCAATAGTTGGAGAGGGTGAGGGTGAGCATCACTAACCCACATAAGGAACATGATGGACAGGTGCCTTTTTCCACCCACAGATGAAAAAGAGAAGGAAAGCTACCAAGGCAGTTTATTTCCAATAGATTAGTCACAACAGTGCAAGCTAGAACACCATTTTATTATTTAGAATGCTTTTCCATACCTAAGTAAACAGCTGTAGGCATTCTCTCTGTTTGTTTAGGATAGCAGCTGCCATATTAGCTTACTGTGATATCACTTCCTGCCTGAGGGGAGAAGGGAGGGAGAGAGGAGCAAACTGAGCATGCTCAAGCCTAAGCCCTAGAGGTTTAAGATGAAAACAGGAAGTCTGATACTGAGGCCCATGTGTACACAATAGAAGGTAAGAAATGTGGTGTTTCTTTTGACAGAGGACTCTAGTTTTAACATTTCCTTTTCATTTAAACAATTCTCCAAGTGTTGGCCAGAATAAATAACCAAAGCAAACACTAAACTAGAGTAGAACCAGAACCACGGCTAGGCAGAATAGGCATATGCTTAGAGTGCCTATGTTCTATAGTCCTATATTTTTTTAGTAGACAGTTTAATTTCTATGCAGAGACAGCTGATGCATGGTTGTGCACATTAACCCTGGGGCTGCTTCTGTCAAGGAGAGCACCCAAGCACTTGTTTGGATTTACCAAACAGTAATTTTGAATTACACAACTCTCTTACACGGGAAAACCCTCGTTTTTTGTCAGAAAGCCAATATAATCAAGTAGTTGTGCCAAATCTTTCTAATATTAAAATTGCTGTTTAATTTCTAGGAGCACAGAAACATAATGCTTCTTTCTCTTCCCAGACACCATATACTGCACATGCAGTATACACATCAAGGCAAGCTGTAGTTGGTCTGCATTGTAAATATTTTTATGTTTTTGTTGCTTGAAATGTAAACTCTTCTCTGGGTGCTCAGGGTTAATTATCCTAACAACCAATGAGCAGTTTAAAATTAAAATAAAAGATATGTAAATTAGGCTTAAAAAGCTGCGCAGCCAGTCTAGTCTTTGTTTGCCGAGGTCAATGCCAGCAACCATACAGCATACAGTATTTTCCCTTGCAGTCTGAAGGCAGAATAGTAACACTAATAAATCAATAACCATCCAAAACACAATAATGAAGATCATTCGCAAGGCTATGCCATCGATTATATACTAAGCATTAGTGTAAAAGTGAACTTCCCCTTTAAGTTCTTTGATGGTTAGGGGATCCATTGCAAAATTGATCCCCTAACGATCATAGAGCTTAAAGGGGAAGTTCACTTTTACACTAATGCCTAGTATGTAATCAATGGAAATTCATTTTTATACAGGTGAAGTATACTGAAGCATTAGATTGGAGGAACTGCAGCCTCCCTGATGTTGGACTACAACTCCCAGCATTCTCTGAGCTCCTGTATTAGGAAGTTGGCCCCAAATAATAACAAATAATGGCAAACCTGCTCTACGTTTTTCTTTTATAAACAACACCCTGATATCCCCTTTTTAATTCTCTCCCCGGTGCCTACCCTTGAGCCACTGGATGTGATTGGAACAGGACACACACACAGGTAAGGGCAATGTTGATTAATGATGAAAGCTACACGATGGGTTGCACATAACGAACACAAGGGATGAAAGCAGAAGGAATAGAGCTGTTTATTGATACATATAATGCATATCTTATCATTTATACAGTACAATGCATGGGGTGAATGATGATTCCATAAATGGAGGAGATGTGGAATGGAAGACACTGATGAGTTCTGGCAGGGGGGTGGTTCATGCAAATGTAGGGTGTCTCTTGGCTACCTTGGTTTCTCCCTTTGGTTGCCTCCTGTACTGCTGCCAGCAGTTTGCTCTGCGGTGCAATGGCGCTTGTTCATGGTGATGCCAATTCAGGGTGAAGCTTTAATCCAACAGAGAGAAAAAGGAGGGCAGGCAGCTTGGCAAACCCTAACAATGTCTTCGAGGAATGTGAAGGCAGGAGCGAAGCAGCCAGGAAGGTTCTGACACCTGCCAGGATTTCCTTGCGGCGGCTGCTGGGAGCTGTCCAGCCTGTAGTGGTGCTGAACCCTATCCAGCCTGCTGAACTAAAGCCGGGACAAGCTGCTGCGCTTCCCAGCTTCATAGAACATCCGGCTGATACTGGCTACGGACTGTGCTCATCCCTGCAAGGCTGAAATGATAAACAGAGCATGCGCAGAACTCACTGTCTCAACTGTATTACAATAAACCAATAGCTGATCGCAGGGGCAGAAACTGCACCAGTCCACTTGCTAAGCTCCCCACAGAGACAGAGCTCTCTCCTCCAATAGGAGTCTGCAATAACATCATGCAGCCAATCACAGGACTCAGCCTACACAGCACTGCCAACAGACTCCTTAGGAGCTGCTAGGAGAGCAGGGAGTGGGGATTAATATGATTATAGGGATGTACATGTAGCCCTATATAAGATTGTTATATTCATTAGCATAGTAGTTTATATTGGACACAAGGCTTTGTTAGGGTCAGACACTGGTTTATTTGCCTGTATTCCTTTCATACTCTCCTACTCAGCTTGCTGTTTTGCTTTTAGACCTTCTTATTTTCTTATGTCCTCTCCATAATTCTGGTTATCATCAAGAATGACTGATACCATGTGGATGTTCATGTTAGAATATATTTTTCATATAGTACATACATTAGTATGGACCTCGAAAAAACAAGCAGTGATAGAGTGCAGCCAGGGGTCGGGCAGGTTCGGGCTGGTTACCACAATTAAATCTTCGGGTAGGACCTCTCACTGCCAACAATTTATAAACTTGCACCTGCCCCACCCCTTTCATGATGTCACCATGGGGTGGGTCTATAAATAGAGGGGACAGAGCAGGCTGGGTTGAGGCTCCGCAACAGAACTTGTGGTCAGTAACGTAACTAGAGGGGAGTGGGCCCTGGTGCGGGACGCATAGCCGGGCCCCCTGCCCTCCTCCATATGTGATTTACGGCCCGGATTTCAGTGGCGCGCGAGCTGCCGGGGGGCCCTGAGGGGGTGCAGGCCCTGGCCCGCTCGCACCCCCTGCTCCCCCGGTAGTTCCGCCACTGCTTGTGGTCCTGAATGACCAATACGTTTGTTTTATTACCAATATGAATTTATGTAGCTTAGTTACCTTCATGTACCAGGGAATCATTAAACGCTTTGTGGATAATAAATTACTGGATAATAAATTCCATGCATTTAACTGAAAAAATCAAAAAGAATAAAAAAAAAACAAAAAGCAAACTTCAGATTGTCTTGGAATACCATTGCCTACATCATACTAAAAGTACCATTTGCTGAAGACATCCGCTGATCAGTTCTTCCAATACAGTATCACCAGAACTAGATGACCGTCGGTTTATGTGTAAAGGTCACTGAATCATTGTTTGAGACTATTGCATGCTTGTGCAAATGCATTATATTTGATTGGCCAAGGAGGAAAGATTGAGCGCCTAAAGGGTGTATTGTGTCATTGGCCATCCTGGAACATAAAACACATTGAAATCCATAGTCACGTCCATGTTGCATGTTGGGCCATTCTGCAAGCCACAAAGTAATTATTTTTTGCATTACCACAACTGCAACAAATACTTGCTTTACTGGGCAGTTTAAGTGTATTAACTTGTTATTTGAAGAAAAATTATATACACCAAAAAAGGTGTAACCCTAAGTTGTCATTTTAATATTCTGGTGCTAATATCTAAAGCCCTGTTATTTCTGTTTGATATTCAGGCACACCCTTTTATATAGGGACAAACACAATCTAGCCAAATACTGGTTTGTTCAGTGAGGCTGATTTGGAGATGGCACTGGCTAGGCAGATGCTGTAGCAGCTATACAGTCAGTTTGGCTGTTATCTATCTGAGCTACCTATGTATCGAACATTAATTTGGGTACAAGTAATTAGATTGATACACCACAGGGCACATTTATTTAGCTCGAATGAAGGAATAGAATAAAAAATACTTCGAATTTCAAAGCATTTTTTTGGCTACTTCAACTTCGAATCGAACGATTCAAACTAAAAATCGTTCGACTATTCGACCATTCGCTAGTCGAAGTACTGTCTCTTTAAAAAAAACTTGACCACCTACTTCGCCACCTAAAACCTACCGAACCTCAATGTTAGCCTATGGGGAAGGTCACCATAGGCTTTCTAGCCAATTTGTGATCAAAGGAAAATCGTTCGATCGATGGATTAAAATCCTTGGAATCGTTCGATTCGAAGGATTAAATCGTTCGATCGAACGAATAGCGCTAAATCCTTCGACTTCGATATTCGAAGTCGAAGGATTTAACTTTGACGGTCGAATGTCAAGGGTTAATTAAGCATCGATATTCGACCCTAAGTAAATGTGCCCCCACAACTTTGTGGTTCACCTTTAAGTTCAACTTTAAGGGGCCGATTCACAAAGGGCCGAATATCGAGGGTTAATTAACCCTCGATATTCGACTGGGAATTAAAATCCTTCGACTTCGAATATCGAAGTCGAAGGATTTTAGCGCAAATAGTGCAATCGAAGGATTATTCCTTTGATCGAACGATTAAATCCTTAGAATCGAACGATTCGAAGGATTTAAATCCAACAATCGAAGGAATATCCTTCGATCAAAAAAACTTAGGAAAGCCTATGGGGACCTTCCCCATAGGCTAACATTGAGTTCGGTAGCTTTTAGATGGCGAACTAGGGGGTCGAAGATTTTTCTTAAAGAGACAGTACTTCGACTTTCGAACGGTCAAATTGTCGAACGAATTTTAGTTCAAATCCTTCGATTTGAAGTCGTAGTCGAAGGTCGTAGTAGCCCATTCGATGGTCGAAGTAGCCCAAAAAACACTTCGAAATTCGAAGTTTTTTTACTTTGAATCCTTCACTCGAAGTTAGTAAATCGGCCCCTAAGTATTTTATAGAATGATTAGTTCTATGCAATCTTTCAATTGGTCTTCATTGTTTATTTCTTATAGTTTTTACATTATTTGCCTTCCTCTTCAGACTCTTTCCAGCTTTCAAATAAGGGTCACTCCTCCTTCTATTCAGGGCCTCACCTATTCATATTCCCTCTAATAAACAAATGCATTTTATTGCTACTTTTTATTACTCCTCTTTCTATTCAGGCCCTCTCCTAGCCATATTCCAGTCTCTTATCCAAATTAGTGTGTGGTTGCTAGGGTAATTTGGACTCTAGCAACCAGATTGCTGAAATTGCAAATTGTTGAATGAAAAGCTAAATATTTATAAAATCACAAATAATAAAAAAATCAAAATGCCTTCCATTTCTAGCTACCATAAGACTAAATGCATCAGAATAAAGCATTGTTTCCCAGTCAACAAAGCCCCTTGTTAGCAACTCTTACTTTTTACATGGTGTGCAACATTTATTTACCAAACTACAAGTTATTTGGAGAAAAGACTGAACTTGATGATTGTGTGTCTTCTTTCAATCCCATTTACTATGCCACTATGTAGCAAATGGCAATTTGATAAGAGCAGATTTGTGTGAATAACATTTTTGTGGAGTAGTTCAGCATTCTAGAAAACTTTCCACCCTCCTGCCAACCAGTTCACATGTCTTTCCTATTTTCTTAGTTATTATTATTCACCTTATCCTAATTATTCTGATCTCATCCTGACACTCTTGCTTATCTTGCTTATTCCCATTCAAGGGAATTTTTTTTGTTTTGTTTTTTTAATGTATAAAAGGCAATAACATACAACAAAGTTTCTTATGCAGGAATGACAGTATGATTTTATTGAGAGGAGGAGTTACAACTATTACCACAGAGAGGTGTGGATTATACAGCACAGTATGTCATAATCAACAAAATACAGAGGTTTTCAGGTCATGGACTCTGGATCTCTAATATTTGTCCTTTCCTTGTTTAAAGCAATAAGAAGTTTCTTTCCCTTGGCTCTGCCCTTTATCTGATTGTTGTTGAGTGCTACTTTGTTGGCTAGTGGTTTGGCCTTGTTGCCCAGTCCCTTGTTGTTGAAAGACACTGCCTTGGCCCTGCTGTTGACTGCTTTGTGTCTGACCACTGCTTTGTGTCTGACCACTGCTTTGTGTCTGACCACTGTTTTGGGTCTGACCACTGCTCTGGGCCTGTTGTCCTCGAGTCTGCACTTGTTGACCACTGCTCTGGGTCTGACCAGTGCTCTGGGTCTGACCACTGCTTTGGGTCTGGCCACTGCTCTGGGCCTGTTGTCCTCGAGTCTGCACTTGTTGTTGACCACTGCCTTGGCCCTGCTGTTGACCGCTTTGTGTCTGACCACTGCTTTGTGTCTGACCACTGTTTTGGGTCTGACCACTGCTCTGGGCCTGTTGTCCTCGAGTCTGCACTTGTTGACCACTGCTCTGGTTCTGACCACTGCTCTGGGTCTGACCACTGCTCTGGGTCTGACCACTGCTTTGTGTCTGACCACTGCTCTGGGTCTGACCACTGCTTTGGGTCTGACCACTGCTCTGGGTCTGACCACTGCTCTGTTGAGCTCTAGTCTGCACTTGACTACTGGTTTGGGTCTGACCAGTGCCCTGTTGAGTCTGCCCTTGCTGTTGACTAGTTTGGGTCTGCTGTCCACTTCCCTGGCCCTGCCCTTGCTTCTGGCACACCCCACTTGAACCCCCAGTTCCCTGGGTCTGCTGCACACTAGTTTGCTGCTTCCCATCATGCTTTTCTTCTTTGTGCTTTTCTTCATTTCCCTTTGGGGGCTTCACATCTTGTACTGGTGGAGTCTATAAATAAAAAGAAATAGATGGTTTACACTTTGCACTTTGCTAATAAGCTTCTCATACAAATCAAAATAAATCTTATACGGGTGTTATAGCTTGTTCCCTAGAATACATTTATATCCTAACCTGTTATGGGTCACTATATATAAAGAAGAAGGAGTAGATATATAAAAGTACAGTATATACCTTATTATATACAATGTATGTGCTTATAAATTTTAGGCATGTTTACCCTGAACATCTGCTTTAATGGATATCAACAGAATGCATTTAACCATATATGGATTGGAAAGTAGTAAAGATAGTAACACATTAGCTAATAACAAATTATTAGTCAATATGAAGGCCCAGGGAAAATTGTAACTTACTCTTTGCACTTGCTACTGATAGTATGCTTTGTACAGATATCTAACCTGCAGCCCCTTAACAAACAATCTTGGACTTTAACTGTTTTGTGTGTGTATTCTACTTACCAAGACTTGCTTGTTGCCGGAAGGCTAAAACCAAAAAAAAAATATATATATGTGTTTACTATTTATACTGAAATACTGTCCATTTTACCATTCTCCAACCATTTGCTTTGTACATTTACACAGTTATAGTACATAAGATTTAATGAACATCATTGATTGAATGTTGAGTCTATTACAGATTTTATTGAACTCTCTTAGTCCCCATACAGATCAAGCCAGGTTTGTGTCTAGAAAAAGAGACTATGCAGCACTTATACTGCAATACAGCAAAATGAGCACAAGAGGTAGCAATTTTTTGCCCCTCCCTCCCCATTTCTGGAGACTATGAGCATGCTTCTAAAGACATTACACTCAGCACACATCATGTGTTGAACTTTTTGGCATTGTCTTGCCACACCATCCATATATATAGAGAGAGAGAGAGAGAGAGAGAGAGAGAGAGAGAGAGAGAGAGAGAGAGAGAGAGAGAGAGAGAGAGATAGATAGATAGATGAGAGATAGATAGGAAACCAGCTTGTCTAATGTTTGCAGAAATAAAATTACCATCATTCCCCCCAACTTAACTTGCATTTCATATTTAGTAGCAGCAAGAGAAGAGAAACATTGAATACTGTTATCCAGAAATCATCTTACCTTCTTGGAGGAAGTTGGGGCTGCAAAGTAAAAAAAAATATATATGTTTAGATAATTGAACTGCAAACAACTTGAACCTGAACCAATAACTGTAATGGTGTACTAGATTTAGATCAAAACAACTGCAAATGAATTCTTACCTCCTTCCATTGCTGAGTTTGGGTTTGAGGTTCTTTACAATAGAACAGATAAGATAGACCTGAGGATAGAAGAAAATTATTTTCTGCTATTAGGTTGCAAATTAAGCTATTTACAGAATGATGGTGCTTTTCCTGTAGTAGAATCTTTACCAAACATGTAGTAGAACACATTGCATATAAAAGGAAGTGATATCAGCCTGTATTTATACTTTTGAGTGTTTTTATTATTATATAACTCTGAAGAATTCACACTATGTAGAATGAATAAAGTGTATTATACCCTTATTTTAAACTATACCTCCTACAGTTCCTCCTGGATACTAATAGCCCTACTGCTCCTACAGGCATAATCTCAACCTACTGTATTTGCAAACCCACAGCCACAGTCCTTTACCAGAGACTATTATCCCCACTGTTACTATAGGCACAATCTCTTCCTACTATACCTGCTATCCCACAGTCCCTTCCCAGAGACTATTATCCCACTGTTACTATAGACACCATCTCTCCCTACTATACCTGCTATCTCACAGCCTCAGTCCCTTCCCGGAGACTATTATCCCACTGTTACTATAGGCACCATCTCTCCCTACTATACCTGCTATCCCACAGTCACACTCCCTTCCCAGAGACTATTATCCCCACTGCTACTATAGGCACCATCTCTCTCTACTATACCTGCTATCCCACAGTCACACTCCCTTCCCAGAGACTATTATCCCACTGTTACTATAGGCACCATCTGTCCCTACTATACCTACTATCCCACAGTCACAGTCCCTTCCCAGAGACTATTATCCCACTGTTACTATAGGCACCATCTGTCCCTACTATACCTGCTATCCCACAGTCACACTCCCTTCCCAGAGACTATTATCCCACTGTTACTATAGGCACCATCTCTCCCTACTATACCTGATATCCCACAGTCACAGTCCCTTCCCAAAGACTATTATCCCACTGCTACTATAGGCACCATCTCTCCCTACTATACCTGCTATCCCACAGTCCCTTCCCAGAGACTATTATCCCACTGTTACTATAGGCACCATCTCTCCCTACTATACCTGCTATCCCACAGTCCCTTCCCAGAGACTATTATCCCACTGTTACTATAGGCACCATCTGTCCCTACTATACCTGCTATCCCACAGTCACAGTCCCTTCCCAGAGACTATTATCCCACTGTTACTATAAACCAATTTATCAATTTGGCACATTATAAATAAACATGATTACTATTAATAAATGAGTTGTGCAAATAAGTGGTATTCTAAACCATTGTTTGAAGAGGTTACATTACACATTAATGGAACTCTTATTTTTACTTTAAGACACATATATTATATATGTTTAGCTGCTGGTCACTAGTCAGATGGGACAGTCCAACGTCACACTGTGACCACAGTTGGATAGGAAGGTCTGCCTTATCATCTGTTTGATGCTGTTGTGTATCATCATGTTTGTAGTTTAATTGAATTGAATTAAGGAACAGTTTACAGAGACACTGCAAATGATCTGGCTTTTCATCTCATAAAATGGGTGTCTCAAATGGGTTTCTCATATACCTACTCCATACTTTATTATAATTGATACTTATGTCATCACTTTTTTTATGACATTGGTAGTCTGTATGTGAGCAAAATAGTTATTAAATATAAGCTGCTTATTCTCTGGTTTTATGAGCTGACACTCTGTTTATATAGGGCAGATATGAATCCTACTTTCCCTTACGTAACAGGTGCAGCTCCCCAGCTTCTGCTTAACCCCCAGCACCCCTTATCCTCTACCGAAGATAAGGGGTGTCTTTCTATTGACATATGATAGTTGCCTTCAGTTAAGGGTTCAACTTTAATTGTCCCAAGTAATAACAGTTTTTAAACAAAGTGGCACAATAACCGCAAATGGAATCTTAGATAAGGCACATTCCTAAAAGAGTTAATATTAGAAAGACATTTAAATGGAGTTGTTCACCTTTGACTTAACTTTTAGGGGCAGATGTATCAATGGTCGAATTTCGAGGGGTTAAATCCCTCGAAATTCGACTGGGGAATAGAATCGAATAGGCAATTTGGGCGAATTTACGCGCTGGCGAATAGTCGAATTGGCGAATATTCGCCAGGCGAAAAGGCGCCGATCGAATATTCGCTCGAAGGATTTTCGTTCGATCGAATGCCTTTTTATTCGATCAAAAACGTGGAAAACAAGTCTATGGGACTTTCCCATAGGCTTTTAAAGCAATTCGGTAGGTTTTAGGTGCCGAAGTAGGCAGTCGAAGTATTTTTAAAAGAGACAGTACTTCGATTATCGAATGGGCGAATATTCGCAGCGTTTTTGCGCTCGATCCAGTACTTCGACTATCGAATGGCGAATAGTCGCAGCGTTTTTGCGCTCAATCTATTCGAATCATTCTACTCAGGCGAATTTATGCCAATACGATAGTCGAGGAGGACAAAAAAACACTCGAAATTCGAAGTTTTTTCATTCGAATCCTTCACTCGAGCTTGATGAATCGGCCCCTTAGTATGATGTAGAGAGTGATACTCTGAGACAATTTTCAATTGATTTTCATTTTTTATAGTTTGTGGTTTTTGAATTATTTAGTTTTTTATTCAGCAGCTCTCCAGCTTGCATTTTTTTTTTTAGCAATTTGGTTGCTACTGTCCAAATTACCATATCAACCATGCATTGATTTGAATAAGAGACTGGAATATTAATAGAAAAGGCCTGAATAGAAAGATTAGTAACAAAAAAAAGCAATAACAATGAATTTGTAGCCTTACAGAGCATTCGTGTTTTAGATGGGGTCAGTGACCCCCCATTTGAAAGCTGGAAAGAGTCAAAAGAAGAAGGCAAATAATTAAAATACTATGTAAAAGAAAAATAAAGGCCAGTTGAGAAGTTGCTTAGAATTAGCCATTCTATAACAAACTAAAAGTTAAATTAAAGGCGATGCACCATTTAATGGATATCAGGAAAATTGCCTTGGTCTACGAAATGTAAGAAGTAAGATTCAGTGAGGGATTTCAATGACCATAAAAAGGGAAGTGGTTTATTCAAATCCATGCATGGTTACTATGGGAATTCAGACCAGGATGCTGATATTGCAAATTGGAGAGCTGCTGAATAAAAAGCTAAATAACACATAAATAATAAAAAATGGAAACAAACATATTAGGCCTGGACTCTTTGCCTAAATCAAGCTGCCCATTTTTGTCTAGTCAAGGCCATAATAATGGTCCTCTGTGTCCAGTATAAATATAGTAAATGCTGTGTTTATTTATCCCAAAGTTGATTGAACCATTTTTGCCCAATTGACCCCACAGCTACAGCAGAACTGGTGTTTGTTTGGTTATGAGTTTCTTTTTGGTCACTCTTGAGTGGAATTTACATTATAATCTAGTGTTAGGGTCAATAGAGAGAGATCATGTTGAAAACAACAGTGATAATAAAAATTCAAGCAGCCATTCAAGCTTCTCAATGAAATACAGGTAATATTCTTGGCTTGAAAGAAGCGCCATATGTAAAGATAAGCCCCAATGCAAGTTACTTAGATTCCTATACTATATAATAAAATAAGTTACTTAGATTCCTATATGATAAAATAGACATAGAAGTCAGTATACACAGCATTGCTATTCAATCTAAAAGACAAAGCAATATGGTTTCATCTTATGACCATTGCATGGCTCTACTTGTATAGGCACACAGGCTAGAGATACAAGGATGGACTTACCTTTAGGAGTCGGCAGTAGACTTTGAGTTTAGTGGACCAATATCTTCCTATTTATTCTGTTTTGAGTGGGTGTATTACTCTAGTGCCTAACCACTATGGCATTCTGCCTATTAAAGGTGTGCCCAGTATGGGCTTAGCAACATAAATATTAAGTAGCAGCAGATATAGAAAGAAAAACAATTATATTTCCAAGGTATGAACAGATTACTCTGTTTAATAACAGTAATTGCCTTAATAAGATAATGACTGTGATTATTCCAGTTGTGCATAAAGTTTCATCCTTTAAAGTGATATAACATTTTAATTAAGATGCCTAACGAAGGTAGGAATGCAGAGGGGTCAGTGCGGCTGTATTGTAAATGAGTTTAGAAAATACATAAACCAATGACATTTGAGCTCTCCAAAACCCTCTGCAAGGTGATTCAGAGAAAGAAATCCAGAACAGGCCTGCTGTCATTTCCTCCCTAACCCCAAAATAGCAAAGCAACAGCTCACTGCATGAAACACAGGTGATTTTATTCAACAAAAATAACTATTTACAATATACACAAGTCATACAATCATTTATATCATCACCAGAAAAATAATATCACCTCTCATACTTGTAAATTCCACAACATGATTGTCCAAAAGACCAAAGTTACCATTTATTTTCTGATTTTAAAACCCTTTCCTTCCAGTCTTAATAAGGACTCCATCCCAGCAATGGGACATTTTGCACATAACCACTAGAAGGCTATTAGCAAGAGGGGCACTTTTCACCACGGCATTTACACTTAGGGGCCCATTCACTAAGTTCGAGTGAAGGAATAGAAGGAAAAATACTCGAATTTCGAGTAGTTTTTTTGTGCTCCTCGACTATCGAATTGGCGTAGATTCGCCTGAGTAGAATGATTCGAATAGATCGAGCGCAAAAACGCCCATTCGATAGTCGAAGTACTGTCTCTTTTAAAAATACTTCGACTGCCTACTTCGCCACCTAAAACCTACCGAATTGCTTTAAAAGCCTATGGGAAAGTCCCATAGGCTTGTTTTCTTAGTTTTTGATCGAATAAAAAGGCATTCGATCGATCATTCGATCGAATGAAAATCCTTCGATCGAATATTCGATCGTGCGACTATTTTGATCAGATTTGATCAGAGTTTGTAGCAGAAAATATTGAGATAAATTCAGACTTTGATAAATAACCCCCTATGTGTTCTAGCACCATCCCTTAAACCCCTTTCCATCTTTGATGTGATTAGTTGCTTGGTATTTCAGCAAAGTTCCATGACTTGTTTATTTACTTACGGAATCTTAGCTGCAGGTTCCAGTTAACTCTGCAATGGAGTCCATGTTTATAGGTCAATTACATTGGCAACAAAAAAATGTAAAACAGGGTGATGGTATGCGCAAAAGGTACTTGCATCATACCTCCTCCTTAGCAACTTGTGGCAAGCGACGGTTTTGCCTTTTCAAACAAACTGCCTGCATGGACACAAGGGAACCCTGGAACTACCTTCAACCTGGACCTGGCGGGATGCCAGTATTTCTCTTAGTGGGCTGGTTTCATAGCTACAACAGGCTAGTGCCAAGTGAATCTTATACTAATTGCACAGGGAAATTCAGTAAAAAATATGGTGTGTATGATTTACCTAACTCAGCAATAATTTGCATTCATATTGGAGCATTGTGTCTGTGAAGGTTCTCATTCATCCAGGTCATGGTATATCTATAGTAATATGTCAGATCAACTGTATTTGCCATATATATATATTATATATATATTGTAACTAAAAGTGTCTTTTTTACTAGTTACAGTTCAGCTGTGCAAAAATAGGTTTCTCTTGGGGTTCTATATTGGAGTGCTGGGGTTAAACTTTGTGTAATTTGTTTATCAAGCCTCACCCACGTGCACCCAATAAAAAGGGATGAGCTGCAGTTTATTGTGTTTTATTTTATATATATATATATATATATATATATATATATATATATACAGTATACTATATATATATACTATATATATACTATATATATATATATACTGTATATATACTGTATATATATATATATATAAATTTATATATATACATATATACAATATATATGTATGTACTGTATATGTGTATATATATATATATATATATATATATATATATATATATTTCAAAATGAACCATCACTCCAATTATTTTACAATCAATTTATTGAGTCATCACTCGTGTATCCAACGTTTCGGGCCTTGTTGGGGCCTTTATCCTTGAAAGGCCCCAACGAGGGCCGAAACGTTGGATACACGAGTGATGACTCAATAAATTGATTGGAAAATAATTGGAGTGATGGTCCATTTTGAAAATTATACAAGCACCCACCATTGGAGAAAGAGTGCGGGTACTTTATGAATCACTATATATATATATATATATATATATATATATATATATATATATATAGATAAAGCAACAAAAACCGCACTCACAGGACTTTTGAAGGTGCAAAATCAAAAAATATTTATTTCAACGTTTCGGCTATTCACTTAAGCCGTCATCAGGAAGTGAAAAAAATATTGAGATAAATTCAGACTTTGATAAATAACCCCCTATGTGTTCTAGCACCATCCCTTAAACCCCTTTCCATCTTTGATGTGATTAGTTGCTTGGTATTTCAGCAAAGTTCCATGACTTGTTTATTTTTTTTTTTCACTTCCTGATGACGGCTTAAGTGAATAGCCGAAACGTTGAAATAAATATTTTTTGATTTTGCACCTTCAAAAGTCCTGTGAGTGCGGTTTTTGTTGCTTTATCTATGATTTATTATAACCAGCACCTAGGCAGTAACAATTGTTATGTGTGCACCAGATTTTGGTCTTTATATATATATATATATATATATATATATATATATAACATCAAAAGCCTTCTTACATAACTATAGAAGCTAATGAGATTCATTTGCATGAAAACGTCTCTTAAAACCACTCTGGCACTCTGTAATCAATGCATTGGGTGTAATACATTCCTTCACATGATTTGTAGAGAGACATTCAGTGTTGGACGTGGTAAGAATTAAAGGGTTAACCGAAACTGATGGGGGGTACAAGTGCTCAAGCCCCAGACCTTCAGCTCGGGGAGGCAAACAAATGTGCATATATGTAATAGTAGGCTGACACAAACCGCACCACACTCCAATGCTTGTTGCAGTTAAAAAAATGTCATTTAGCAAAAAACATCTTAAAAGTGCCTTACCCATTTTGTGCCTTGTGGGCACAAAAGTCATAGTTATACATTCCTTCTTTTTTAATATCCATTCCTTCCTAGCAATGTAATAAACAATTATATGTTGTTGTTTTTTATTCCTCGGGGGGTGGGGGGGGGTTATTGAATAAAACTGGCTAAGGCTAATTTCCTGGGTGCTGTCATACTTTCTTAAATAGATGTATGGGATCTATTATCCAGAATGCTTTGGGACCTGGAGTTTACCAGTTAAGGGATCTTTCTGTAATTTTTGATCTCCATATAATACATTTTCTAAAAATCCTTTAAACATTTAATACCGTGGGGGCGTGGTCTGGATGGCAACCTAGCAAGACGTGCGCGCTAGGTGCTCTGCACTTACTTCATCCTGAACTTTACTCTAAGCTACTCTGAAAGGCTGCAAGAGGCTCATTCTCTCTTCCCCAACACTCTTTGGACTGCACAGACGAGGATATGGGGAAAAATACCCAGAAGGTGCGCTCAGAGGCCGCTTCCAAGTTGGAACAATTTGCGCGGCAGCAGGCCCAAGATGGCGGCGGGCCCTCGCGAAGTCCCGCGCACCAACCCTCATTGGATCAGCCGTCAGACACTGATGCACTAGAAGTTGACCCGCAGCCAGCCCCTACACCGTCTGACCTAATGACGGCTATTTTGCAATGTCAGACCACCTTGACTACCACCTTTACTTGCAAGATTGCAGAGCTGCGGGTGGATCTCTCCCTGATTAAGTAGGATTTACAAAATGTCCGCGAGCGCACCGGCAGAGCCGAAAACAGAATCGGTGATCTAGAGGACCGCACTGCCTCTCTACCAGAGGATCTGAGGCTTCTGCGCCGCCAGGTGCAGGCCAACACAGACCGCCTTGATGATATGGAGAACAGGCTGCGTAGGTCTAACGTTAGAGTGGTTGGTCTGCCGGAGCGGAGCGAAGGGTCCACCCCTGAACAGTTTGCGGAGGCCTGGCTCAGGGATCTCCTAGGCCCGGCTACCTTCTCGGCACACTTTGTGGTGGAAAGGGCGCACCGTGTCCCTACTAGGCCTGGCCCACCCGGAGCGCCACCACGCCCTTTCCTGATCAAGCTACTGAATTACAGGGACCGGGACGCAGCCCTAAGGGAGGCTCGGAACAGGGAATCCCTACAATACTCGGGGGCCCGTATATCGTTATACCCTGACTTCTCCGCTGCAGTGCAGAAGAAAAGAGGCTCCTTTATTGAAGTCAAGAGGAAACTGAGAGATCTGGGCCTCAAATACGCAATGCTGTTCCCGGCCAAGCTGAAAGTGATGGAGGGTGACAGATCCCTGTTCTTTGACCACCCAGCGGGTGCCCATGAGTGGCTGAAAGCCAGGCCCGGTGGGAACCGCCCGCCTCGAGATCCGTGAGTACCCGTTTCATTGCAACATGGCTGCGTAGGCCTCACTGCTGCCCATGTCCTTCTACCCCCACTTTTCATCCGGATATGCATAGGGTTTCCCTCTCTCACGGTGGTGCCCTGCGGGCCCCACTTTTACCGCACAGAGTTGCGACGCAGTCGCTAGAAACGGCTCCTTGTGCGACCAGCCCTTTCTGCACTACTGCCAGTATTTGGAGCCTGGATGTCTAACATCTTAGATGCTGTGCTGCCATCACGCTCTAGAGGCTCTGAACCCTTGCTGCATCCACGCCGCTGGCTCTACCTAAAAAGACCCCGGGCCCCTGAGCTAGGCGCTTTTCCTGCTTTCCGGATGTGACACTTTCCCAGTTGAACGGCCTGCTGAGAGTACCGGAGGCCTCCTAGTTCATTACCTCCCCTTTCCAGCACGCGATAAAGCCGTTGCGGCCTGTCACTCTGCTTTACCCAGGCTTCTATGGAGCCCGTCATAATGTGAGCACCTAGAGGCTTTTCTCTATTTACAACGCCCTTGTTCGACGAAGGACTAGAGACTGGAACTGCTTTGACCACGTTCTGAGTTAGAATTTTCTTCCGTTATGGGATACAGGTATCCCCAAGTTGGGGGGGGGATGCGGGGAGGGGGGATAATGTGGGTGATATGTATGTATTTTTCTTTCCTTTCTCTTTTCTCTTTTCTTTCTCTCTTCTGGGAGCAGGTACTGAATGTCATGCTTATGTCTTCTTTAGGTAAATGCTCTGATGTGCACGCACCGTGGGGGCGACCTGCCTTGGGCCTGAAACCCATGGTTGTTTGCCACACTTTACAAGACGATACGGGGCCTCTGGGTAGCGGCTCCCGAGTAGGGACCCCCCACCGGTGCTGGTTTATTCTATACAGTAACCTATGTCTGTAAAATTCACGGTGTTGTCCTGGAATACCCGGGGGCTAAATAATAAGATAAAACGCTCTGTAGTGATGGGCCAGCTTCGGAAATCTGGAGCAGACATAATCTTGCTTCAAGAAACACATCTTATAGGTCAGCGAGTGCTAGCTTTGAAACGTAACTGGGTAGCGGCTGTATATCACTCTGAATACTCTACCTACTCAAGAGGTGTGGCGGTTTTAATTAGAAAATCCCTTAATTTTGTGTTGGAACGGGTGATCACCGATCGGATGGGCAGATATGTCATTGTTAAATGCAGATTGAATTGCCTGCTGTACATTTTAGTGACTGTATATATCCCCCCCCCCCCCCGCAGACACTACTCTCCTTAATGATATTCTCCAAAAAGTGGCCACCCTTGGACCCTATCCTACTATTTGGGGTGGTGACTTTAATATGGTATCCGACCCTGGCCTAGATAGGCTAAAGCCAAGTGTTAATGACTCCCAGGCATTTGGAAACTGGCTAGATTCCGCACACTATGTAGACGTGTGGAGGTGGAAATATCCACACCTCCGACAATATACCTGCTACTCAGTTGCTACATCTGCCCTATCTAGAATTGATCTCATTCTGACCACGTCAGACCTTCTGGCAATGGTTTCGAATATTCACTTTGGCACCCGGGTATGCTCAGACCATTCACCTGTACTACTGACTATTGAGACCGGTGGGACCGCCCATGCCCGCACCTGGCGACTCCCCACAAAGTGGATCTCCAACCCTAGAGTAAAATATAGATATGCTGCCCAGCTACAAAGTTATTGGGAGATTAATGCGCACACAGCCCCTGACCAATCAGTTTGGGACGCCTGTAAGGCACATACTTGAGGCCAGTACACCTCACTGATCTCTGCAGCCAGGAGGGAGGTTGAGGCGGACCTGACCGTGGCTAAAGTTAAGTTAGGAGAGGCGGAACAGGCTCTAGCCGCTAACCCTAGCGATGAAGCTAAACAGGTTATGACAGCTGCACAATGAGATGTAGACCTGATACACATAGGCAAATACTCCCAAAAAGAACTATACCATTCAGCGGCATGGTTCAGCCAGGGAGACAAAAATGGAAAACTTCTCGCCATCCTGGCCAGAGATGACACCTACGTTGTTTCTGAGGTTGCCCATTCCCTCTAGCATCGAGCACCTGGGAGTCGCTGAAGTCTGGACGGCCAGGGTGTGCGAGTGTAAGTCTTTCTTTTTGCAGAGATGACACCCCCCACTTAGCAATTGCAGGAGTCAGAGATATATCTGGGGTCCTTCTCACTGATAAGACCCAAGTCACCAAGAGATTTGGGGAGTACTTTCAGGGAATCTATGCTGCCATACCTCCTCTGCCTGGCCACCTGCTTTCGGAATATCTGGGGCAAATAGAATTTCCATCCATCCCCCTAGACACGAGGCTCTTTCTAGATTCTGACATCACGGAGGATGAGATAGGGGCAGCCATAGCGGCCATGCCGTCCGGCCGGTGCCCAGGGCCTGATGGCCTACCAGCTGAGTGGTACAAGGCGCACACCCAAATCCTAACCCCCCAGCTTCAGCCCATCCTGAACAACGCCTCTGAGACATACCCACTCCCCGATACATGCTATATGGCGCATGTCACTCTCATTCATAAAGAAGGCAAGCCCCCGGAACATTGTGACTCTTACCGCCCCATCTCGCTCCTAAACTGTGATGTTAAGATCTTTGCTAAGGTGCTGGCCAATAGGCTTAAGGGAGTGGTGAGGGGGATAGTCCACCCAGACCAAACAGGTTTTATGCCGAACAATGCCACGGACATAAACATCCGGCGCCTTTTTAATAACCTTGATACCCCCCATGTCAACGCAGGGAGTAGGTTAGTCGTGTCCCTTGATACTGCGAAAGCATTTGACACAGTCTCTTGGACCTATCTTTGGGAAGTCCTCCGACACTTCGGTATAGGTCCTCGTTACATCTCCTGGGTGAAGGCTTTATACCTAAAACCGCAGGCTAGGGTAGTGGTCAATGGCAACCTCTCTGAAGCCATACAGCTGGAACGGGGAACTAGGCAGGGCTGCCCCCTCTCACCCCTGCTCTTTGCACTTGCAATTGAGCCACTTGCAATACAGATTCGGGACTCCCCGACTGTAACTGGCTTGCAAATAGGCAGACTTGAGGAAAAGGTCTCCCTGTACACAGACGACATGTTATTGTATTTGGCTAATCCTAGAGGAGCCTTCACTGCTGCCTTAGAGCTCATTGACAACTTTGGAAGGTTTTCTGGCTTAAAGGTCAACCGAGAGAAGTAGATCCCCTCCCTGCTGAATTTGCTGCTAACATTGGCCGTCTCAGGGTGGTACAGTCCTTTAAATATTTAGGGATCACCATAACGAAAGATTGGAAAGGTTTTGAGGAGGCCAACTTGTCCCCAATAACCAAGGCGCTGGCCAACAAAATTGATGTATGGACGCAATTACCACTTACCCTCCCTGGCAGAGTGAACCTCTTTAAAATGATTTTCCTCCCCAAATTTTTATATGCCCTCCACAACTCCCCCATTACACCCAGATCCCAGTGGTTCAAATATGTGGATAGGCTTATCAGGAGACTTGTCTGGGCTGGGGATCGCCCCCGATTAAGTTTTAAAACTCTACAAGCCCCAGTTGCTAGAGGAGGACTAGCCCTTCCCAACCTTAAGCTATATTTTCTCGCAGGCCAGTTGACATACTCGCATTGGTGGCTGGTTCCCTGTCGGGACAACACAGCTACAATCCTAGAAGCTAACATTGTGGGGTCATTGGAAGCCCTAGCACACCTCCTTTATAGGGGACCTTCTATAAGACACACTACCACGACCCCCATGCGAACAGTACTGGCTGCTTACCAAAAAGCACTTAAACTGGCACATGGGTCTCGAACAACATGGTCCAAGTGGACGCCTCTCTGGGGTAACAGCTGTCTTCCTCAGTTTCTCACTATTCCTGATGTCTCTCAATGGGCTGCATGTGGTATCAAACAATTACAGGATGTAATAAGGGAAGGGGACTTAAAGTCATTCCAAGCTCTAAAAGACGAATTTCGCCTGCCCCAGGGTATGTTTTTCAGGTACCTGCAGCTTTCCCACGCCTTTCGCTCCCAATTCCCTGAGAGACCATTGAACGTGTCAGACACTGCTATAGAAAAATATTTACGTAAAGAGGGCCTAAACAAACCTCTCTCCCGTTCGTACACACTGCTGGGGTTGGCCTCCCCTGATCCACTAATTTCCGTCCTGGGTAAATGGAAGAGGGATATTCCTGAACTGACCGATGACATGTGGGAGGACAGCCTGAGGCAGATCCCCGAGATAACTATACCTGTGAGGGATCGGTACATTCAAATGAAGTTCCTAAATCAGGTCTATCTGACTCCATATAGGCTGAGTAAAATGTTCTCTAATGCGTCTGATATTTGCTTTAGATGTGGGGGTGATGTTGGTTCATATATGCATGTATTTTGGCATTGTCCCACTATTCAGAAATTTTGGAAGGACATTGTGTTTTATTCCTCTGAAGCCTTAGACATGCCCCGTATTGTGTCCCCACTGGCTTGTCTACTTGGCATATTTGAGGACCTGGATCTGGACCGCTGCACCAAAAGCTGCTATCTCCAACTTCTCTACTTCGCAAAGAAAGCCATCCTACTGAATTGGAAATCGACTGCCCCTCCGTCTCTACCATTCTGGCTGAATCTAGTTAACAGCTCTCTGTCAAACCAGAAACTGACATACCTCTCCCGCGGTTGTCCGCAAAAATTTACCAACATATGGGGCTTGTGGTTGGCCTACAGAGAAAACTCGGTTAATCCGCTGAGAAATGTAAATTGTTGAACTGTGCGGTGCCTGATTGCTAGACATGTTAACTTGCCCTGCTCCCCTTGCCTTCGCTCTCTTCTCCCTTCTCTCTCTATCTTTTTCTTATCTTTTTCTCCTCTGTTGAAAACCTGAAAATAAAAACTTTAAAAAAAAAAAACATTTAATACCGTAAATAGACTTGATTCATGCAGCTTAGTTACTATCAAGCTAATCCAAATTTTTTTTTTTTTAAATAATTCTGTAGAGGTATGGGATCTGTTATCCGGAAACCTGTTATCCAGAACGCTTCAAATTGCTGAAAGGCCATCTTCAATAGAATCCATTTTAGCCAAATAATCCAAATTTTTACAAAATAAATTCCTTTTTCTCTGTAATAATAAAAACAGTACCTTGTACTTGATACTAGCTAAGAAATAATGAATCCTAAATGGAAGCAAACCCTGCCTGTTGGGTTTATATAGTGAATAAAGTACCCCCTCTTGTAAATTATAAGGATATTATAAGTTACCGAGGAGTTTCATGACCATATAAAAATACGAGGCCGAAGGTCGAGTGTTTTTATACAGGTCATGGAACTCCGAGGTGACTTCTAATATCCTCATATTTTGCAACTAGGGGTACTTTATTTATTATAATACACAAATTTCAGTGAGTCATGTGACAGAAATGACATCAGAATTCACCGTTTATAACTGATGACATCAGAACTCACCATTTATAAGGATATAATTTACAAGATATTTATGGCTTTTGTGTATTATATAATGATAACATGATTTTCTAGTAGACTTAATGTGTGAAGATCCAAATTACAGAAAGATCCATTATCTGGAGATTCACAAGTCCTGAGCATTCTGGATAATAGGTCCCATACCTGCAATAATAAAACAGTGCCTTGTACTAGATCCAAATAAACATATAATTAATCCTCAAAACCAGCCATTTGGTTTATTATGATTTTCTAGTAGATTTAAGGTATGAAGATCCAAATTACGGAAAGATACGTTATCTGGAAAACCCCAGGTCTCCAGCATTCTGGATAACAGGTCCCTTACCTGTATTACTGAACTCACCCAACACCCTTTGTTGTATTTCTAAAAGGGCTTTTTACCTATATTAATCATGATTAGTCTGTTCTGGACTTATTCTAGGGTTAAAGAACCACTGAAAAGGATTAAATTGACTTGGCATACAATTTACAGTATTTCTGTCATGTAAATGTAAATCTGCTTTATTGGAGCTGCACGGCCTTGTTTGTATTGCAGCACATTTGCTATAATTTATTCTGTGTTCAGCCATCCCTTATCTCTTGTCTACACAAAGCCTCAGTTGGTTGTTTGTGTTCAAAGGAGACTTAGAAAATACATGATTATGAACTGCCATCACACGCCCTACCGGAAACACAGGAGGCTTTTGTCCAATAAAGAATCAGTGCTCTCTAGAAATGCTGACACCGGTGGGGAGGACCATTTACTGATTTTCAAGAAAACTAGCTGATTTAAAAAAAACTGGACAGAGTATTCACACTTGTTTTTTTCCATTGTTATAAATACACATGCAGCAGGAATCACATTATTCCTTCATCTTCAATGAGGGTGAATATTTCAAACTGGGAGACAGGTCAACTACCAAGAAAGGGATCCCTGGGAAAATATGATAAGATGGGGGTGTTCAAGGCCTTATTTACCATGTAGGATTCAAATATGGTCAATAAAAAAGTGCAATACAGAAAAACTATTGCTGTAGCCAGCTGCCAGATACTTGTGGCTAACTCTTACTGCAGGGTGGGTCTTCTGTGATTGTTGAATGTGTAGTACAGTATGACCAACTGCACATCTGCAGATTCCCGAGGGAAGAAGGTGGGATGAGGTCTGGTGCCTAGAGCAGCACCAAACCTAAATAAGGCCTGGCTGACTTACAAAGAAAGAGGGAAGGGGGAGGGCTGAGGTACAGTTCCTAGGGCAGCACCAGTCTTAAATACAGCCTGGTTGGCTTGCAAAGAAAGAACCTTGGTGTTATTTTGTTCTAAACAGGAGCAGTGGCACTAGGGGGTAACTAACAAAGTGGCGCCCTCCCATTCAACAGCCTTACTTGTCCTTTAAAACGTTAGATAAATATCACCTCCCACATTGAAGGCCTGGGAGCAACTAGTTAATAAAACGAACCCTGGCCTGTACAACCTAACGTATCAAATTAGAGGAACTACCACTGAATTTAATAAGGTTTGGGGTCCTTAGTGCAACCTGCACGATCCATCTTCTCCTTACCAACCATGTTTCCCTTTTGGTTGTACCCCACAGTATTTAGGTGCTGCCTGTGATTAAGGTGTTTTCATACTATACATCTGCCCCCACTCTTCAGTTTCAGTCGCCCCCCATCATCAAGTGTGGTGGCTACTGTCTTCTTCACTGGCTACCTGACATACACAGAAACCACTTCAAGATTCTTGTACTCTTATATAGCCCAACACCACACATCACATCTCTAAATATCAAATACACCCCCAGACTTAACCTTGGGTCTGCACATGGCTTCCTTCTTTTCACCTCAATCATTACTTCTTCTTACTCCAAGACTTTTCACATGCTGCACCCATCGTCTGGAACTCTGTGCTCTGTCCCATTAGATACTCTCAGAGACTATAACCTAAGCCCTCCACAACATGGCCACCCACCTAAACCCTTGCTTACATACACACTATTTGTATCCAATTTCACTATGCACTTACCATTACAATCCTAACCAACAAGAACTATGCTACCCTCACCCTATGTCTTATTTCTTCCACCTCTTGAAGTTCTTGTGAGCACAGGGTCGGACTGGGCTGGCGGGACACCAGGAAAAAACCTGTGAGCCCCTGGTCTATACCCGCTATTGGCCCTTCCCCTTGGCCTCCCTCCTAGCCCCCGGTCATGGCCGTGAGCAGAATAAGGCGTAGGGGGAGCTAGAGTTGTGGCTGGGACGGGGGGGGGGGTCTGAGGTGCCTCTATGTGTAACAATTATGTCTTCTATAATTAATGTCTTCTATAAGTCTAGGCCCAGTCCTAGGACGGCAAAGATATGGGGAGCAGTATGCCGCCCACTGGCAACATGGCAACTGTCTGGGAGAATGTGACTGTTGTTTTAATCTCCTGCCCACCCAATCCCCAGTGCCAGCGAGGGTGCCAACAGCAGCAGGGAATTGGTGAGTCAGTAGGGGTGCGAGCGGTGAGTGGTAGGTTGGGGGTTTGAGAGATCATGGGGAGCTTCGGGTTGAAATCCTCCCTGCCAACAATTCATTTGGTCCGACCAGACTAAGATCATGCTATTATACAATATTTTCAATAAGTTCTTTTCAGTCTCCCCTTATGGCAATTCCTTTCAACTCTGCAATAGAAGCAAATAGCATGAAGGAACCCACCTCATAGGGATTATGGCAGCAGCTGTGATCTGACTAGTAGGATTCACTTAACTCAAACCAGATGGAAATGCGTCACAAGAACATTGGTGCATGAATAATAGGACACATTTCCTTTATAAAGCTGCCTTGATTATATTATAAGCATGTTTAAAGCAAACAATACTGCTGTTCCTATCCACATTCTTCTGACTGGGTATTGCAATTCAGGTGTTTCCCTACTGTCAGAAATAGACACGGCACTATCTGCATGCAATGACTATTAAATTGTCAGGTTACCAGAAAAGACTTAATTAGAATAAGCTTGAGGAGTGATGCAGGGCGCGGAATACAACTGAACGAAGAAACAATAAATTATGATCGACAGAAGATGTTCCCTGCCTATTCTGAAGAATCTGTAAACAGTTATTACCAGGCTGCAAAAGACAATTAAAATGGCTTGGAGAAAGAGGGAGAAATATCAAGGGGAAGGGAATATACAGCTATATATTATAGGAAATATACAAACTGTGCCTCCATCCTCATAATCATTTGCAGAAACCATAAACCTGATCAAACATGTGTTACCTAAAGGAGTTGATTCAGACAAATATTGTATCAAAATACAATTTTGGAAGAAAAGGAAATTTGGAACTGCCATAGTGTTTACCTGAAGGGATATCATTTTCTGTGACAATACTTCAGAATCAATACAAAGCATCTGCTTTGTTGATAAAAACATAAAGGACTTGTACATCTGTAAGATATTTTTAATACAGGTATAGGACCTGGTATCCAGAATGCTTTGGACTTGCAGTTTTCCAGATAACAGATCTTTCTGTAATTTGGATCTTCATACATTAAGTCTACTAGAAAATAATTTAAACATTACATAAACCCAATAGGCTGGTTTTGCTTCCAATAAGGATTAATTATATCTTTGCTTGGATCAAGTACAAGGTGCAGGTATGGGACCTGTTATCCAGAATGCTTGGGACCTGAGGTATTCCGGATAATGGATCTGTTTGTAATTTGGATCTTCATAACTTGTCTACTAGAAAATCATGTAAACATTAAATAAACAAAATAGGCTGGTTTTGCTTCCAATAAAGATGAATTATATCTTAGTTTGGATCAAGTACAAGATACTGTTTTATTATTCCAGTGAAAAAGGAAATCATTTTTTAAAATTTGGATTATTTAAAAGGAATTTATGGGAGATGGCCTTTCCGTAATTCGCAGCTTTCTGGATAATGGGTTTCCGGATAACGGAACCCCCTATTGGGACAATTTTCAAGATACACATACACACCAAAATCTTACTTAAATAGCATCCACCCACATTGTATTTTATATATAAATATAAATATACAAAGTAGCAAACACAGGACCGGGTGTGATTGTGGCACACAGCCAGCACATCCATCACCTATGGAGAAACAATAACTCAAGGTGGAGCTAGAGCCCTATACTTACGGCATGGCAGACTATGCTCTGAACCTTTTGCCAACTTTCCTATATGGCACAAGGCAGACAAGGCAATTTGCAATGAGCTCAGTGTAAATTTGTAGCCCTTAGCACTCCAGCACTTGCACATACCCTTCAAGAGATGATTCTTTAAGAAAATAGATGATTCTTTAAGAAAAACTCATTGACTAATTTGTGTCTTTTGTTTTGCCATGTTTTTGCGCTACTGGTTTGCCAGTCTATAATGGCAGTGCTGATCTTGCTGGTTCAGAATACTGTATGTGGGCACACCTAATTTGCTGAGCAGACATCGGAACCACACCCTGCAGATTCTGACCTAATAAGTGCATTGGAAACTACATTTGAAACCAACGTCACCTAGAAATTCTCCAGTAACAACCTTTACTAACACAGTAGTCTAGGGCGGGGCCATAAAGATGCAAAGACTAGAAAAGTGGTTGGCTTATCAGAATGTGGCTGGATAGAACTAGGCATAGTCAGTGGCAGTCAGCCTGGCCTGGGTGTCATTTTATTTCATTGGAGTATTTCTGAGGGAAGATAATGCGTAAACATTAATGGTTGGTTAAAGAACATCTAAGCGCAATAACCAGAGTGCTATAGCCTACAAAGTTGCACCTAGAACTTCCTATTGTTCTATCTGTGCTCTGAGATGGACTAGGAGTATTGTTGACAAGGGAGGCCCAAATGCCTAAAATAAGCACACAGTAATTACAGAGCTCACTAGCACCTTGAACCCCCTTGCATGTCCTTTTATACAATGCTGCATACAGAGAGAAGTGCAATTTTTCCCAATACATGCTGGGAGTGTTAAGATTTGCACCTCGGAATTCCAATAAACTCTATTGGTGAAATATAAAGGATCTGTTTCTTTGCACCTTGGCTTTTTTCTTTTTGGGTTTGTTTTTTTTGTTTGCACCTCTTGTAGCAAAACATAACCTAGGCCCTTTGCCCCATATAAGAATAGATGCACATTGCACAGACAAAGAAGTTTGAGTCTGATGTGTCCTACAGACCTTTTCTACTGGGGTGAGTTTGACAGAGAAGAATAAAGAATTACATACACTCCAAATTAGATGAATTAATGAAACATTAAAGGTGGCCATAAATGTAGCCAATCTGGGCCTTCTGGGCAGAGTTGGCAGCTTATTGGGCCATGTATGGGGACTGATGAACTTTCATCGGGCGACTTCGGAAATCGAAGTGCCGGGAGTGCATTGCCGCAGGCGGTAATTCATTTTAGCAGGCGGAAGGCATGGGGAAGGCAGTTCAGGGAGATTGTTGCCCCGAAGAAGAGGTGATTTGTCGCCAGGCAACTAAAACCCCCCTAATTTGCCTGTGTGCTAAAACTGTAATGAAACCGAGAAGGGATTATTTTATAAGTGGAGTAGTAGAAATCAAGTAGATCGTAGGCGGAGGACACAATAAATCTTTTCTACTTGATTTCTACAATTTGTTGGAAGATTGCCTTTATTTGAGTACCTGCAACCAGATTCATTTACGGTTGTGTACTAAAACCCTAAGGTTAACTTAAGTTAGTATGCTATAGAGTGGCCAATTCAAAGCAGCTTTTCAATTGTTATTGCTACTTTTTATTACTCATCATTCTATCCAGGCCCTTTCCTATTCATATTCCAGTCTCTTATTCAAATTGATGCATAGTTGCTAGGTTAATTGGGACCCTAGCAACCAGATTGCTGAAATTGTAAAAAGGTGAACAACCCCTTTAAGGTTCCCACCTTCCCTCATGGTAGAAAAGACCCAACTGAATTTAGAAGAGGTGTGAAAAGAAGAAGTAACAGAGAAAATACAGAGCAATAATAATTGTAAAGTAAAAAAAGTATGGGAGGGGCGTGGCTAAACTGCTGATGGAGTAAGACGTGTCCTGAAAGAGCTTCATAAACCCTCCAGTAATCCTGACTAAATCAATAGACCAAGGAACGCTGTTTCTACAAGTAAAGGGTACGTTACCCCCCAACAGAGATGAGAAGAAGACAGCAGCAATATAAGCGAAAATCTGAGGTACCTATACGTATGGAGAAAATTGTACGCCAGGCCACACTTGCGCTGGAAACGCCCAATATGGCGCCAGAACCTGAAGTGCAAGGACAGGAAGGGCAGAAGACCCCCAACCACAACCATCTATGCAGGACATTTTAAAGGCGGTTCAGCAAAAAACAATTGAATTCTATAAAGCACGACTTGCAACGGATACGGGAATGCACATCTGCATCGGAAGCCAGAATCTCCCAGTTAGAGGTCGGTAATGTATCACCTCCCCCCTGATATTTCTATCCCGCACAGTGACCACACAGGATCTGTAATGTGTGGAATATTACCCAGTTATAAACATTTTCAGTTAATATATGGCACTACAGTCGACGTAGAAACAGCTATTAGACCTTATGGGACACGTAACTCCATGAAGGGCCTCCAAGATCTTGCGGGCAAAATGGAGTTAATAATCCAGTCAGACATTTAACCTACAGACTGAGCACCTTGGCAAAGCTGGACATGTACCATAATTTGGGGGGGGGGACAACACTGCTTTTGATCACTTACAGCTTCCCTGGAAAATAATCTATAGGGTGTTATGGCAAAGGAGACGCCACCCAAAGAGCCCCCCATACTTTGGGTTAGCACTCTGTACAAGGGTTAATTTTACCCAGATTACAGTTTGGTTTTGGGAAAAGTAGCCCCAAAAGTTTTTTGTTGGAATGGGGCCACATGGAGGGAAGGGAAGTTGGAACATATGGTTTGATGACATGGTTAATGTTTATTGCTTTATGGAAAATAACAATGATATGATGTATGTTGAGGCAAATGCCAAGGGGAATGTTTACAGGTATATAGAGGATAGCAAAACCGTGATATACAAGAGGGGGAAAAAAAAGCTTGGAAAAGTTAAATATTACTGTGTTGAAATATATGCATGTTATGAAGGTGTACACAAATATGGAAAGTATGGTAAAGATAGAGGGGGAAAAAGGAGACCTTTACGATCTGCACAATGGCGGGTAACATAAAACTGGTTACATGGAATGTCAGGGGATTAAATGACTGTAACGGTTTGCACCCTAACGTCAGAACAGATGCCAAGCACCCTGGTCTTGGCTCGTGCTTCTGCCTGTAGCAGCCGCCTTTGGCCTCGGGAGGAGCCCTCAGCGACTCAGATGCTGCCAGGTCTTATAACGAGAGGTGCAAGGCAAAAGGTTCTGACCAGGCAAAAGGGGCACAACGGTATGCAAAAGTCTTTGGGCAGAAGGTCGTTGTACAAGGCGTTAAGCAATAGAGTAATCAGATCAGGCTGGGTCGAGGCAGGCAGAGAATACGCGTAGTCAGGCAGGCAAGGGTCAAACCGGGATATCAATCAGGAAGGATTTAGCAGAAGAGGTAGTCGGTATTCAGGGTAGGGTCAGGATCCAGAGGTCAGAATAGTCAAAAGCCAGGCAGGAGTCAAAATAACAGGTTCAGACAGATTTAACTTAAAGCTCAGAAACACCAGGAACAAACTCCTATAACGGGCAATGCAAACCTGAATGAAGTCCCTTTAAATACTCTTTGAATTTCACGCCATTGCTCGCTGACGTCATCATGCCAGTGCATCCGCGTCCATAAAGGGGACGAGATGCGGGCGCGCGTGCCCTAAGGAACAGTAATGTCGCAGGAAGAAGAGCCGCTGCACCACTAGACCACCAGGGTAAGTCAATTTTATCTCAACGACCCTATTAAGAGGCGCACAGCTTTAAGTCATGACAAAACACTTAACGCTGATATATTGTTTCTTCAAGAAACACAGCTCACCGGATCATCTATTTTAGCACTTAAGAAACCCTGGGTGGGTTGGGGTTACCACTCTACTTAAAAAGAGATAGGTGTCGATACAAAACAGCGCAGAGGTACTGCTGCAAAAGTGCCTTTATTAACACGACATGTTTCAAACATGTCGTGTTAATAAAGGCACTTTTGCAGCAGTACCTCTGCGCTGTTTTGTATCGACACCTATCTCTTTTGAACCACTATTACTGGCTTTGGATGGAAGCAAGGTGCGGCGATACTTAAATCTAATGAAGGAGGAATAAGTACCAGTCTCTTTACAATTTATTACCACTCTACTTAGTCAGTGTAAACGGGAGGAGTATCTACTCTAAGGGCTCTTACTAACGAGCAGTTGTAGCTGCGCTCCCCCGTTTTTCTGCGTTCAGCCGCAGGGGATCGCCTACATGCGCCTGTGTGAGTACAGCCCCATTGGAAAAAATGTAATGCGTCTATTCCTGCGCTCCCCTGCGGCTGAACCAAGAAAAACGGAACGCAGGGGAGCGCAGCTACAACCGCTTGTGAGTAAGAGCCCTAGTAAATAAAAGGGTTGTATTTGAGTTAATACATCTTAAAACTGACCCAAAAGGAACATATGTTTTTTTACATTGTAAACTATTTTCTAAAGAGTATCTCCTGGCCAATATTTATATACCCCCACCCTTTACAGGCGATTTGTTAACTGAATTTACCAAATGGGCTCTTCAATACCCCAACTCCCTCATTTTAATGGTGGGGGATTTTAACACCAACCCTAACCCGGAACTTGATAGATGGAAAAGGGACGGAATGAGAGGAAGTGGAGATAACTTGAAGTTTAGCAATTTCCTCTAGTCTTTAGATCTCATAGATACTTGGAGAACATTTCATTTATTTGCACAACAGTACTCCTGTTACTCCAAATCTCAACAATGCCTATCCCGCATAGATTTGATTTTAACCCCAAGGGCCATGGTACCATTGATTAATGTTATCGAGTATCTTCCAAGGGGCATTTCTGATCATGCCCCCTTGGAAATGGTATGGGCAGGTAAACAATCTATAGGCTTGAGGAACTGGCGCCTCAACCCGGTCTGGATAGATATAGTGGGGAAAACTGAGGAGATGCCCTAATAAAAGAATATTCAGTTAATAATACCCCTCAAGGAGACACACCGTATAATTGGGATGCATTTAACGCATATTTAAGGGACATTTATAGCTCTAAAATGAACACCATCAAATCCAAAACAAAAATGGCAGAAACCAGGCTACAAATAGCGTTAACCCTCACTGAACATCAAGTAACAATAAATCCTAATGCACACACAAACTTAGCTTTGCAGCAAGCACAAGACGAGTATCATAAATTTCTAGAAGCCAAAACTAACAAGAAATATCTATTTCTTAAATATAATGTGTTTGAACAGGGAGCCAGAACAGGGAAGCTGGCGAAAGCAGATTCTACTCCCCCAATTATTCCAGCAATCAGGAATGTAACAGGGGACATAATAGACGACCCTAAGTAGTCAGTGCAATTTTTGGAAAGTTCTTTGAACAGTTATACCAATCACAAATACACTATGATAGCCACCAAATAACAGCTTACCGTTCTTACAATTAGAACAAAAAAATAGCCTTGAGGCAGAAATTACCCCTGCAGAAATCCTGGAAGCCATTCAATCACTTTCAAGTGGGAAGTTGCCTGGAACGGGCGGACTCCCATAGAAATATACAAAGCTTATGCTGAAACGTTAGCCCCCCAACTTTTGCTAGTATATAATTCGGCTCTGGCAACAGGGAAACTCCCACCTTCAATGAGAGAGGCAACAGTTATTGTATTACCAAAACCTGGTAAAGATACGCTAGAATGTGGGTCATACATGTGAAAATCCTGGCGAAGGTGTTGGCTAGAAGTTTATAGCTAGTAATAGAAACCCTTATCGCCCCTGACCAAACTGGCTTCATGCCCCACAAGAGTACTGCTATAAACCTTAGAAGGCTATATACAAACGTAACCATTGAACACAATGGGGGACAGGGCCTTGGCGATGCTGGACATTGCCAAGGTGGCCCTTTCTTTGGCAGGTAATGAGCAAGATGGGTTTTGGTCCTCATTTTCTGGCTCTTACCCAACTACTTTACTCCAGCCCAGCGGCTTCAGTGGTGGTAAATGGAATGGCCTCCCCTTACTTTACACTAACACGGGGAACGAGCCAGGGGTGCCCCCTGTCCCCGTTCCTATTTGCAATTGCCATTGAACCATTAGCAGCAATTATCCGAGAAGACCCCGAGATAATTGGTTGGAAGATGGGTCCCATTCAGGAGAAGATTCATCTATATGCTGATGACTCATTGATATACTTGTCAGACCGGAAAACCTCCTTATATCAATGAGTCATCAGCATATAGCTGAATCTTCTCCTGAATGGGACCCATCTTCCAACCAATTATCTTGGGGTCTTCTCGGATAATTGCTGCTAATGGTATTCCACCTTCAAAAATGTGGGGACTACTCGGGACTGAGAGTAAACATGTCCAAATCCACTCTATGCTTAATAGATAAACAGGAGGAGACCATGGTCCCCAACCAACACTCACTAATCGAGGCTTCAGAGTTTAAATATCTAGGTATTCAGGTATCTATGCTAATGTCTTCTTTTTGGCCATTGAATGTACTACTGGAGACATTTGAAACTACAGTATGTTTAAACAATGGTCGCGGCTACCACTTAGTCCACAAGGGCGTATTAGCTTAATTAAAATGACAGTACTCGTTAAAATTCTATATATACTTACGCAAGCACCAATAGTGATCTCTAAGGCATTTTTCCAAAAACTTGATAGGCTGATGAGTCCATTTATATGGGGTTCTGGGAGAAGTAGGCTAAAGCTGGATACCCTTAAAAAAGCTACAGATAGTGGGGAGGAGGCAGCCCTGCCAGATTTTGAGCTATATTATTTAGCTGCCCAGCTGGCTCATGTAAAACCCTGGGCCTCCATTGATACACAGTGTCCTTCATCCTCAGTATTGATGGCACTTTATAGCCAAGAGAATCCACTACTACGAGTTGTTGAGATCCCCATCAGACAAGTCACAAACTATACTGTGCCCTTTAATGCAACTAGCCTGGAAAGTATGGGTGTGCGCACAAGTTGTGTGCGCTCATCAATCCAAACATCCAGACAAACTTATATAAGATAATCAGCAACTTTGGAAATTTGCTTTAGTGGAGGTGGGTCAAGCATGGCAAAGCAAAGGAATAAAGGTATTACATCAGCTGATCCATAATAATACTCTTTAAACGTTTGGTCAGATCCAACAGAAATTTGAGATCCCAGCTACTCATTGGTTGCTATACAGGCAGATTCAACATGCATATATAACTAACCTGTTTAAAATTGGGAAACCTCCATTTTACAGGGTATTGGAATTGCAAGATAATCAGCGCCTAATTTCAAATGTTTACAAAATATTGTGATCCAGTAAATATGACAAAACCAATGCTAGCTTTCTCAGAACTTGGCTGGCGGACATTCCTTCACTCACTGACGAGGAATAGATGGACACCTTGGAGGCACCTGGATTTGTATCCCCCAATGCAAATCATAGAATGATTCAGAGATATATCCTACATAGGGCTTCTTTACTCCAGTAAGAATACATAGAATAAATCCCCAGATCCCCCCTACCTGCACTAGATGTAGCTCAGAGCTGGGAACATTTAAACATATGCTTTGGGATTGTAAAAAAATACAGTTGTACTGGAAAGAAGTGTTTGCTACATTAACGGACACTAGCTACAGTATATTGGGAGCATGTAACGAGTCTCAGTTTAATAAGGACCACTTAAATACTATACGCCATAGCCTATTTCAGGGACACAAATGTTTAACCCATAGGTGGAAAAATGTGGATCCCCCCAACTCACCAGATGTGGATGGAACAAATGCTTAAGTATATTAATTGTATGTCCTACTTATATACCAAAATGAAATCCTCTGGAAAATTTGAAAAGGTATGGGGATCATGGGCAACTCTTTAAGCATAGTAAATATATAGGACCAGTTTGCATAATATATGTACCTACTAACGGAAATTGTCAGTACTCACACGTGGGTTTTTACCTCAGAGATGCAAAAGCTGATTCATCATGGTCTTGTTTTTTTCCAGTTTGTCTTTTGCTTTTTTTTATTTTTTATTTTTGATTGCCACAATGCAAAATTCATGTACAACCGATGTTTAATGTTCACTAATAAATGTACATTTTTCGAACTTATGCAAAACTTGTACGTTTTGCAATATAAAAAGTACATGTAATGACTACTACTTTATCAATAAAGGTTATGATGTTAAAAAAAAAGTATGGGAGGGGGATTCAATTAGCAACAAATGCTACCAAACTTGCACTCCAAGCTAGTGTCCCTGTTGTTTAAAAATTAAGTTGCCCAAGTGTCAACTTTATGGTGGTGCCTTTGTTCATGTGATCCCTGGAATCCCTTGTGGGAGGGCTGGAACTAGGGGTAGGCAGAATAGGCAGCTGCCTAGGGCACAATAATAGGGGGATGCTGGGCAGCTACCTCTAAAATTATCTTCTGCCTACTCCTAGTCCACACCTCCATCGCTGTCCCCTCCTTCCCTCCCCTCCGGAGCTCGCTCATGCGAACACGATTACGCACGAGGGGCAGGGCCAGCCGGGTTGCCTAGGGCGCCCGGTTGGCCTGGCCCAGCCCTGTCTTGTGGTGACCAAACCAAGCCACCCACTTTGAAAAAGATACCCCACACAACTTAATTAGAGTCTCCTTTTGTGAACTTCATGAAAGTTTAGATACACGTTAGTTAGTTAGTTAATGAGCTGGAATATTTTATATTCTGTAAATTTGTAGATTTCCAGTTTGCAATTTCAGCAATCTGGTTGCTAGGGTGCAAATTACCCTGAGACTGGAATATGAATAGGAGAGGCCTGAATAAAAAGATGAATAATAAAAAGTTGCAATAGCAATACATTTTATTAATTTTTCAGACGGTGTCAGTGACCCCCCCATTTGAAAGAGTCAGAAGAAGAAGGAAAAAAATTCAAAAACAATAATGAAGAAATAATGAAGACCAATTGAAAAGTTGGTAATTCGATACTAACATACTAAAAGTAAACTTAAAGGTGAACCACCCCTTAAAAAAGTTTTAAAATTAATAGGATTTATTTAGTAAAGGAGTTTAAAATGCCAAAAATGGGTGCTACCTTTTTAACCACACTGCAACATTCCTTCTTAGACTTGCAGCTATCAGACGCATTATTTTTGCCTCAGATACCGGAAACTGGATTTTGTGGGATGCTACTACCTTGACTTTGTCCTAAAGTTCTTTGAAAAGAGACTGCTGTTAGTGTTAGATCAATAAACAGTTCCATGTGTTGTTTATTGTCTTGTGTGGGTGGAAGGGCAAATGGTAAATGCAGTGCATAATTACAGTCCTCTACGTGAGCACTGCCTTGTGTTTCTTGGATGTTGGCCCAGATATAGTATATTTATATCGCATTCGTAGGAACGGTAGGACAGTATATTGATTATTGGAGTGCATTTTTTTGGTGTACCATGGTCTTTACTATTAAGGGAACACTGTCATCCAAAAAAAAATGGGCATTTAGATCTTGAACAATGTTCAGAAAAAGTAATATTTTATCAAATGTTGTACATGAATAGATCAGTGTATTTCCTTTTACTCGTATTGCCGTGCCTCCTTCCTTTTCTTTAAAAACCAGCATTAGTGACATGCTTTATGGCATAGTGGTCATAGATCTAATTCAAACCCGATTTTACATCACCGTAACCCGTAGAGCCATAGGTAACATGTCACCACTCTTTATAATTACAATTTCTACATCTGTGCTGCCTTAGATTTTTATTGGATGGAGGCCCAGGTAGAGTAAGTTTAGATTAGGTTTATGAGACATTTTTAAAGACTATTGTGGCTTGGCTGTGGTATGTCATTGCCTTTATAATACTGAACGGACAAAGTTATCAGACTATAAACTATGCTTTTTTTAATTATAGGAATGTTTAATACTGTTGAGTTTGGAAAACATGATTTTTTGTTTCAAAAAAAGGTTCATTTTATTCTTAAATCATATACCCCCATATGTAATAAAGGGCACTATGTTTGCACTAGTGCAATAACCCATAGCAACCAACAAGATTTACCAAGTGGCGTAACTAGATGTTACTATGCCCCACAGCAACATAATTTTAGGTCCCACAAAATATCCAGAGGTTTCCCTGTATTGCCAATATACATATTAAAATTATTCATTAATTAGGGCCTCATGGGGCCCTCTATGCCTTCCGGGGCCCCCTGAAGCTGCAGGGTCTGCTTCCTCTTTAGTTATGTCCCTGGGCCGACTTCTTCTATAGTTACGTCATCTGTAGCCTCCATTCGCTGCCTTCTTCTGCCCACTTCCACCTCTCTGTGCGACCTTTTATATACCTGTGCAGGCCCTGCCCCCTTTCATGATGTCACAATGGGGCAGGCGTGGTTTTATAAAGAGGGGATCGCACCTGGTTAGGTTCGGGTGCAGGTGGAGGTTTTCTTGACCAGCACATTACTACTTTGCACTGCTTGCAGGAATTAGAACCCTCATAAGGAATAATACGTGGATTGTTCTTTAGCTTGAGAAAACATAAAGACAATAGCTGGCTTTCAAAATTCACAAAGGATAAAAAAAAATGGTTTTAGAGACAAGAAGTTTATCAGTGTCCTTTCATTTTAAAACCCATTATCCAGAAAGCTCTGAATTACTGGAAGGCCATCTCCCATAGATTCCATTCTAATAAAATAATTCACATGTTCAAATTATTATTTCCTTTTTCTATGACAATACAACAGTATATTGTACTAGATCCCAACTAAGATATAATTGATTATATTGGAGGCAAAAAAATCCTATTGCGTTTATATAGGGGCAGATTTACAAAATTCGAGTGAAGAATTCGAATGTAAAAAACTTCGAATTTCGAAGTATTTTTTGGGTACTTCGACCATCGAATTGGTTAAATTCGTTCGAATTCGAACGATTCGAAGTAAAAATCGTTCGACTATTCGACCATTCGATAATCGAAGTACTGTCTCTTTAAAAAATACTTCGACCACCTACTTCGGTAGATAAAACCTACCGAAGTCAATGTTAGCCTATGGGGAAGGTCCCCATAGGCTTGCCTGTGATTTTTTGTTCGAAGGATTTTCCTTCGATCGTTGGATTCAAATCCTTCGAATCGTTCGATTCGAAGGATTTAATCGTTCGATCGAACGAAAAATCCTTCGATCGATCGATCGCAGGATTAGCGCTAAATCCTTCGACTTCGATATTCGAAGTCGAAGGATTTCAATTCGAGGGTCGAATTTCGAAGTATTTTTAACTTCGAAATTCGACCCTAAATGAATCTGCCCCTTAGTGTTTAGAAAGGTATAAGGGAAGCTGTCCTTTAACAGTCGATTTCACTTGAGTCTATGGGGTATATTTATCAAAAAGTGAAGTGAGAGATCTCCACAGTCCTTTAGAGTGAAATTCCGGTACTCTCCATTCATTTCTATGGAATTTTTAAAAGAGTATTCATCAATGGGTGAAAGTGAAATTTCATCCTTTGATAAATATGACTTTCAAAATCCCATAGAAATGAATGGCAGAATTTCACTGTGGCGATCTTCTCAATACTTTTTGATAAATATACCCCCAAGTGATTTTACAAACAGTTTGGCATATTTACCTGTGTTTTAGTTTCACTGGTTCAGTCGGGTGGAGTATGAACTGTAAGAACACGCTGACAGACATTTGAATTGTTTCATTAAGACAATTTGTTGTACACATGGAGAATAAAAAGCAATGCTACTGCCAAATTATGATCAGGAGAGAGAAGGCTGAGCACAACATAGCAATCATGTTGAAAATACCTTCCATGGAAAGGACATTTTCATTCTGGTAAATTAACTGGTGACATAGGGGGCAACTTTTTAGAGGCTGTGAAAGCACCTAAAATGTTTGGGGGGATGGAGACCATTTTTATCAAGGCACTGACAGTGAAATATTAAAAGGGGTTCTTCACCTTCCAAACACTTTTTTCAATTCAGTTGTTTTTAGATTGTTCCCCAGAAATGAAGACTTTCTGCAACATTTACTTGATACATTTCTCAGCAGCATCTCTGGAGTATTAGCAACTATTGTATCAATTCTAACAGCTGCCTGTAATGAAACCCAGAGATTCTGCTCAGCAGGGACAAAGATAAGAAATGCAGCAACTAAATGTATCCATTTAGAACAGTTTACAGGGTCGGCGACCCCCCCCTCACAGGGCTGCTTCAGAAGGTGAAATATGACACTTTACACGTCAATATTAAAAAAACGGTCACACATAGAAAATAGTCATTGGAAAAAGTTGTTATTTTTGGTGATCTATCTGAAACCAACTAGTTGTTTGAAGGTGAACCATCCCTTTAATAAATCAGCACATTAATCACAGCACAGGGCCTACTGATACCTCTGCTACCCTATGTCACACACCAGCTTTCTTCTAAAGGGGTTGGTTTACCCTTTAGTATGTTATAGAATAGCTAATCCTAAGAAACGTTTCAGTTGGCCTTCATTTTTTAATCTGTATAGTTTTTTTTAAAATTATTTGCCTTCTTCTTCTGTCTTTCCAGCTGTCAAAACAAATGCTCTGTAAAGCTACACATCTATTGCTATTGTTACTATTTATTACTCAAGTTTCTATTCAGGCCTCTCCTATTCATATTCCAGTCTCTTATTCAAATCAGTGCATGGTTGATAGGGTAATTTGGAGCGTAGCAACCAGATTTCTGAAATTGTAAACAGAGGAGCTGCTGAATAAAAAGCTAAATAATTTAAAAAAAGACCAATTGCTAATTGTCTCAGAATATCGCTCTCTACATCATACTAAAAGTTAATTTAAAGCTGAACAACCCCTTTAGGGCAGAGACACACAGTCAGATTCAGGGAGATTAGTTGCACAGAGACAAATATCCTCTTCTTTGGGGCGACTAATCTCCCTTCTAGCCTTCCCGCTGGCTAGAATGTAAATCGCTGGCGGGATGGCACTCAAATTGCTTCATTTTCCGAAGTCATCTGGAGTTGTCTCACCTGTTTCTGCCCTGAATGTGAGTTTAGCTTTACTTACTATGATAACGTTACAGATTGGTGCCCCCATTGTCTATGGAGCAGTTTTGTGCTATTTTGGTCTTAGTTTTTACAGACGTGTAAAAGAACTCAAAACATTGTATTCTATGCAGCTTATCTGTTATCCACTATATAATATGTGCCCTATAGACCATTTTACTGTTAAATGACTGTCCCTGTGGCTGCACTGCAGCTTATTTTTATCAACTGTAGTTGCGATTCCAATTTCAAACACAGGTTTTTTTTTTTACCTGTACAGGGTAGCTGTACATTATATTTAAATGCACACAAAAACGTTTAATTTTAATAACATGTCTATGTGCAAGTCTTTATAAAGCCACACAGAATCTTATTAGATGAATGCATGAAATCATAATGACTGCTTAGTGTGCACTTCAAACGTTTTGCTTAATGTTGATGACATTAAGCGTTGCTAAAAGAACATATATTTCAAGGGCTAATTTAACATGTCAGGAAAGTCTGCTCTAATGAACTGCCTCTAATCTGGGCTCATTATATTGAATTCTCTCTATGCAAGTGACCATTCACTAATGAGTCCGTGATTCATGGCATTATGCTGTCATTTACTGCTCAGCGAGAATGTGTCTCCATGGCAAGTAACTGATTAAGAAAATTGGTTTATGTTAGTAGATGTTACTGGCAGATATAAAATGCAACCCACAGTGAGTAATCATTATATAAAAGCAGGGCGTAGATCTGGACTTACTAATGGAGTACATGAAATATACATGGGGTGAGTTAGAGATGGTTAAAAATAGACAGCAATAAAAGGTTTCAGCACAAAACAATGCTAAGTACAGGTGGATATTGGTTGCAGTTCCAAGTAACTTACTTAACCAGAAACTCCTGAAACTTAATACAAATGTGGTGTTTTATCATAGTTCCTGTGCCTTTTGGTACTTACAGTATGAATAGTAGTATGTTTAGAGCTAGTACAGAGAGAAGAAACATGGAATCAAACACATATAAACCTGTGAAAGGAATATATGTTATGGTACAGGGATGGGATCCAATATCCAGAAACCTGTTACCCAGAAAGCTCTGAATTATGGAAAGATCCTCTCACATAGACTTCATCTTATCAAAACATACCTCACAACTGTCAGTTTTCAGCGGGACAGTCCCGCATTTGACAGCTCAACCCGCAGTCATAAGTTTGTACTGGAAAGCCCCAATTTCACTGAACAGCTAAAAAAAAATACATTGTTCCTAACTTAATTGGCTTCTGGCAGAGAGCCCAGAACAGCCACATAAGATACTTTGTAACAATTTTGAGATAAGCAAATAAGTAATTGTACCAATTTAGATAACAGGCCCCTTGGGAAATGACTCACAACTTAAAGGGAAATTCACCTTCATTAGCAAAACTGTAATAACTGGAAAAAAACTCCACAGAAATATGTTCAAACTTTTATAACCTGCCAAATTTTGTAAAATGAACATAGTAATTAGGGGCTGTGGCCAAAAACTGGTGTGGTCAAAAAATGTCACCGCAGCAAATTTTTTATCCCTCTTTTTATTTCCAAAATGTTGGGTGGTTTGTTAAAATAATACAATTTTTTAATTTTTTTCCCTTTTCTCTGTAATAATAAAACAGTACCTTATATTTGATCCCAACTAAGATATGATTAATCCTTATTGAAAGCAAACCCAGCCTATTGGGTTTATTTAATGTGAACACGATTTTCTAGTAGACTTAAGGTATGAAGATCCAAATTATGGAAAAACCTGTTATCTGGAAAACCCCAGGTCTGGAGCATTCTGGATAACCGGTCTCATACCTGTACCAGAATCTAATATCACCGGCGACAGGAAACCTGGATATGGTGCCTAAAAGCTACTAAAACAAATGTAAATTGAAAAAGATAATTACAATTACTAATAACAGCAGTGGGAGTCAAATATAGGGTATCAGATGTGTGACCCTAAAAGTTGTTGTTGTGCACTACAATGCCCAACAGCTTTCATCTGTCTAGCAGTTTTTCTTTTAACATTTAATAGCTTAAAATAATAATTTGATGGACTGTGCTCAGAGCAGCAGCCGTGACCAATCTGTGAGATGTTCAGTTCCCTTTAATATCTCATGTATGTGTGCTGGTTGCTGTGACTGGGTAGCCTTTTGCCTCTAGCACTAGCACTTTATCCAAAGGGGAAAGCAGTTTAGCAGGGAATCACAAGTACTTTTTGCAAATAGGACTATTAAAGGTCACCCTCCATGCTGCCCACTCCCCACCTCTTAGATGCTCTGAAGCTGACCATATATTTAAAGAACCACTCGTTTAGCAAGGTTGCCAAACCAGCAGATCTTTCCACAATATAAAAATAAGGCAATATTCCACCAGATAATTAAAAGTGAAGACTTTTTGTCATTGAAGAGTAGCCTTATGTGTTTCGTGTTGCCTAGTGAGGATCACATCAATGAGCTGCATTCAGTTTTTGGTCAAATATCAGTCAAGCAGGCCGCATTAAGGGGTTAAAAGGAATTTAACCCTGAAGACCAGTAGATATTAATGTAAATTAGGAGACCATTCCTTAAGGAAGCTATTCAGAATCCTTTGCTACTTATTTTGAGCTTTAGGGCTCTTACACATGAGCGTTCCGACCTGCGCTCCCCTGCGTTCCGTTTTTTGGCGTTCAGCCGCAGGGGAGCGCAGGAATAGATGCAAGTCATTATTTGAAATGGGGCTGTACTCACTCAGGCGCGTGTAGGCGCCGAACACAGGAAAAATGCAGCATGTTGCGTCTGAACCTGCGTTCGGCGCCTACACGCGCCTGAGTGAGTACAGCCCCATTTCAAATAATGACTTGCGTCTATTCCTGCGCTCCCCTGCGGCTGAACGCCAAAAAACGGAACGCAGGGGAGCGCAGGTCGGAACGCTCGTGTGTAAGAGCCCTAACTTTACCAGCCACATGTTATATTGGAGCAAATGTTTGCTGTGTTTTTAAATTTTTTGAGCAAAAAGATGAATTTGATCTCTGGTAACTTGGTAGTTAATACCTGTTAATGTTAAATTAATTTCTTTCCCAGATTCACATAGAACCTTAGCAAATATTGTTTGTTTGAAACGTTGCTGCTAGATTATTAAAACTGTAATAAAGAGAATATGAAAGGATATGAATGCTTATTGTGTTTTCATATATCTGTTTACATGCTAAAGGTGGGGTCTAAACAAATATAAGGACCAGTACCCTAAGGGTGATGGCATGCTGGGACACATTAGACTTAATACATTACAGACATGGAGTTTGACTTATTGTGGACTATGAATAGTGATGTTCTCCCGTTTTCTCCCGAAATGTAAATTTTGACGCCGGCATCAAACTAGTTTTGATGCCAGCAACAATTCCGACGCTGGCAACAATTCTGACGCCCATTAAAGTCAATGGGCGCCTAGAATTGTCGCCGGCGTCAGAATTGTCGCCGGCATCAGAATTGTCTTCGGCGTCAAATATATTTTCGCAGCAATTTCGCAATTTATTTGCCGGCGGAAAAACGCAAAATTCGCTGTGAATTCGCGCCTGGCGAATAAATTCGACCATCACTAACTATGAACATTTTTTGCACATAATATATTCATGAAGGGGCGGGTTTGGTGGCTATTTAACACCTGATAATGACCTTGCTGTATTACTTGACGAACGGGGGGGGGGTTCACCCTCAAAACATTGTTGATGCTTGAGTGATTTAATAAACACAAGGGGCTCATACGGTATCTGTCTGTTCGGCTCCATCAGTCCCATTGCCCTGTCTCGTTATTTTATTAAAAAGAGAATGTATAGAGAATACCAAAAGAACACAACAAATATGAATCTTAGCAGTACAGTGGAGAACAGCATTACTGTTCATATTTTGTGCTGGTCTCCTTAAACAACCCAGATGACGCTGGGGTGTGTTGCATTTGATTAATTAGTCAAGAGGTAGTTTAATTTTATGAACAAACAAAAACGTTTCTGTTCTGTGTCACTGACAGAGCAGGAAAAACAAGATGCATCCCACTAAGTGTAATGTTACCAGAGGATTACCCACTGCTATGCCATTACTGATGCCCTCGGCAGCTTCAAAGCAATTGTCTGTTACACTGATTTTCGCAGCAAGACAATCATCGCAGCTCTTTTGGGGGGGGGGGGTCTATAGAAGGCAAGGCCAAGGGAGGTAGCTGGGCCTGAAAATTAACATGAGTTTAAAACAAGGCTCAACATTTAACTCTGTACCAAATTTATAGCTGTACCAGCATCGGCATCCCTATGCTTCTCAAGCAAAGTTATTTACTAGCTCAAAGGGGTTGTTCACCTTTAAATTAACATTTAGTATGATGTAGACATTGATATTCTGGGACAATGTGGAAATGTTTTTTATTTCTTATTTGTGGTTTTTAGTTATCTTGCTTTTTATTCAGCAGCTCTCCAATTTGACCTTCCCCATAGGCTAACATTGATGCTCGGTAGGTTTTAGGTGGCGAAAGTAGGTGGTCGAAGTTTTTTTTAAAGAGACAGTACTTCGACTATCGAATGGTCGAATAGTCGAACGATTTTTAGTTCGAATTGTTCGATTCGAAGTCGTAGTCGAAGGTCGAAGTAGCCAATTCGATGGTCGAAGTAGCCAAAAAAATACATCGAAATTCAAAGTAATTTTTTATTCTAATCCTTCACTCAAGCTAAGTAAATGTGCCCCCTAGTAAACCCTACAAAGGTTTTCACTAGATCACTTAGCCGACCTAGATTTAAAGAGGATGTTTACCTTTAAGTTTACGTTTAGTATGTTAAAGAACGGCCTATTCTTAGCATTTTTCAGTTGGCCTCCATTTTTAATTTATTTATAGTTTTAGAATTTTGGTGTAGTTTCTATAGTTTTAGAATGGTTTGTCTTCCTCATCTTCTGCCTTTTTCCAAGATTCATTTCTCTGTGAGGCTACAATTTATTTTTATTGTTACTTTTTATTGTTTGTTTAGTTATAAACAAGTTGGTCTTCATTTTGACTTTATTTATAGAATTTGTAGTTTCTATAGTTTTAGAATGATTTTTCTTCTTCGTCCTCTGCCTTTTTCCAAGATTCAAATGAGGGCCAGTGCAAGAACCAAAACTGTTCGGTACACAATTCTGTTGTTTTAACTATGTTAAAGGAGAAGGAAAGCTAAATCTTAAATAAAGTTCTATCACAAGTCTGGTTCACTAATTACTTACAGAACGGAGTTAATGCTGTCTCCCTGGTGTCTAGTAGCAGGAACTGCGATCTGATTAGAATTTAGCGTAGGACTCCAATGACTAGGCATGGGTGAATTTTTTCGCTGCAGAAATGACGCCCATAGACTTGTATGGCGTTGTGCGACATATAAAAAAAAAATGAGCGTGAAAAATTTTTTGACGCCAAAGACTTTAATGGGTTTCAGTGACATTTTGCCGGCATCTAATTTTTGGCGAAACGAAACAGGTCAAATTCGCCCATCTCTACCAATGACGTCACTGATTTTCCAGACAGCTTCCTCCCTGCTGCCCGAGGCAGCCTTGAGTCGCTTTGGGCCAAATTCTATGCTGTTGCGCATGCTTCAGAGGCACAGCTTTCCTCCCTTGTAAGATGCATGCGTCATCATTGATCCCTGTACACACGCCCCCCAGCCAATCAGGTTGCAAGCGTCTCGTATCTATGGAGACGCACGATTGTTCCTCTTTATTCATGAAGGGAACAGCTACCTGGCAGCATGAAGCGCTTGCGGTGCGCAGCGAGGGAACAAAAATATTTTTTTTAATGCAGGCTACTGTGCAGCACTAATGTAACGTCATATGTGACGTGCTCCTGGGGGTCAGGGGGAGTTTTTTTCGCGCATGCACAATACGGATGGAGAGGTGAAGGAAGCGTCTAATCCTTTAGCAAGATGGCCGCCTCATTGTACCGAAGCAGAGCAGAACATCAAGCATTGTTTTATGCTTTTGTATTTGCATAGGTCAGCTGAAAATATAGCGATTAAGGTCATCTATGTGAGTACTTTAGAGGGAGGTAGTGCATACATTTTGCCTTTCCTTCTCCTTTAAAACAGAGTTCCCTGATGTTGCAACTGATGTCTGCAACTAATACAGAATAAAAACCAGTCCACTCGTGTAACTAATATATAAGAATTTGCTTTAGAAAGCCTGAAATATAAAACCTGCAGTGATCCTCTATTGCCCTCTAGTGATATTACCAGATTGCACACTTCTACCTCCCTAACCATTATAAAAAAGATTATTCATGCAAACTTCCTGCTTTGCATACATGCCAAAACATGTATAGTATGGGATCCGTTATCAAGAAACCTGTTATGCAGAATTTCCCCCTGAATTTCAGAAAGGCTGTCTCCCATAGACTCCATTTTATCCAAATAATCCAAGTTTTTAAATATGATTTTCTTTTTATCTGAAATAATGAAACAGTAACTTGTACTTGATCCCAACTAAGATATAATTAATCCTTATTGAAAGCAAAACTAGCCGATTAGGCTTATTTAATTTTTACATGATTTCTGGTAGGTATGAAGTTCTAAATAAGGAAAGTTCCATTATCTGGAAAACCCCAGGTCCAGAGCATTCTGGATAACAGGTCCCGTACCTGTATTACATTTGTATATCTCTTAAAAATGGATAACTGCCTGTTCTAATATTCTGACACAAGTTGCAGCCACCATGATAGGTTACACATCAGAAAAGTGATTTGCTTTCTCCTGCCTGTGTCTCCCTGCTCTCCACCCTCCATCAAAACTCCAGAAGAAAAAAAGGTTAGCTAGTAAATTGACTAACACTAGGTAACATTGATGGTTCCTTTTCCTTGTACAACCACTGGTGTTGCACACACATTATATACTGTGTTTTTTGCACATACATTACATATTGTGTATTGTGGTACAACATTTGGGGTGTCTTTCTTTCCTAAAAATATATTGTACTGTGCTATCACTGGCATAACATATATGTGGCCCATACAGGTACCCTATAATTTCTGAGGCCCCTAAAATGTTGTATGTTGCCCATCCTTGATGGAACACCCTAATATTGGTTAAAAAATAGGGATGCACTGAATCCATTATTTTGGATTTGGCTGAATCCCCAAATCCTTTGTGAAAGATTTGGCCAAATACCGAACTGAATCCTAATTTGCATAAGCAAATTAGGGTCGGAAAAGTTGGAAAAAAATTACAGTACTTCTTTATTTTGCCTGAAAAATCACATGATTTCCCTTCATGCCTCTAATTTGCATATGCAAACTAGGATTTGGATTCTGTTGAGCCAAAATCCTGCTGAAAAAGGTGGTATCCTGGCCGAATGCTTAAAGGAAAACTATATCCCCAAAATGAACAATTAAGCAACAGATAGTTTATATCAAATTGAAGAATTCAATATTAAAGAATCTTACCAAACTGGAATATATATTTACATAAATATTGCCCTTTTACATCTCTTGCCTTGAACCACCATTTCGTGACTGTATCTGTGCTGCCTCAGAGATCACCTGACCAGAAATACTACAACACTAACTGTAACAGGAAGAAGTGAGGAAGCAAAAGGCAGAACTCTGTCTGTTAATTGGCTCATGTGACCTTACATGTGGTTTGTTTATGTGCACAGTGAATCTTACAATCTCAGGGGGCGGCCCTTATTTTTTAAAATGGCAATTTTCTATTTATGATTACCCAATGGCACATACTACTAAAAAAGTATATTATTATGATAATGGTTCATTTACATGAAGCAGGGTTTTACACATGAGCTGTTTTACTCAGTATCTTTTAATAGAGACCTACATTGTTTGGGGGGTATAGTTTTCCTTTAACTGAATCCTGGATTCGGTGCATCCCTATTAAAAAATATATACATATTATGAAATCTAAAACAAAATAAGTATGTTCTTCCTGCAAATGGCTTTTCTCCACATCATTTCCACTATTTAATTGTAGAGACCCTGAGGGTTAAGTGGTTTACTTGGAGAGTTTGTCCTATATTTGGACAACCTGGTTCTTAGTTTGCCCAGTAGGTGGCAGTGTGTAAAAGTTTAAAAGGTAGAGCACATGTGCTCAGGACTCTTTTCTTGGATACCACCTTGCAGGGAAGTAGGTGCAGGAGTGGGTCTGAGACGGTGACAGGCTCTATTTAGGGAAAGTTTAGTTAGTGGTAGAAGTTGTGTAATAGTCGCTTTAGGAGCGAAAGATAGTGACCGATTATTTTAGTGAGCAGCTTTCTGGCTCCAACAAGGAGAGTAGTTGGGGTTAGCACCCTTGTGGTGATCAAGCCACCAGACAGGGACACACGAGTGTCTAAGCTCAGGAGCAGGGAAAGTGCCAAGAGACAAGATACCCTGTGGGATTCTTAGTGCTGGGGAAATCACTAAGACAGGATTCACAACCCCTGAGAGGGATCTATTGACAATATCAGAGTGTGAAGCTTTTTCACTGATTTGCTTTGATTGTACTTGAAGAACTATACCAGGTATGGAATCTGTTATCGAGAAGGCTTGGGACCTGGGGCAATCCGGATAATGGATCTTTCCATAATTTGGATCGCCATACCTAAAGTCTACTAGAAAATAATGCAACATTAAATAAACCCAATAGGCTGGTTTTGCTTCCAATAAGGATTAATTAAAACAAGGCACTGTTTTATCATTACAGAGCAAAATTTGGATTATTTGGATAAAATGGAGTCTATGGGAGAAAGCCTTTCCATAATTCTGAACTTTCTGGAGGTTTCTGAAAAATGGATCCCATACCTGTACAGCCTGACCGCTGTGAGCCATATTATTTGCTACTGTTCCTGGTCTGATTGCCATTTTGGAGTCAGGAAGGAATTTGTCCCCATCTAAGGCAAATTGGAGAGGCTTCAGATGGGTTTTTTGCCTTCCTCTGGATCAACTAGCAGTTAGGTAGATAAAAAAACAAAAAACTAAAAGGTTGAACTTGATGGACATGTGTCTTTTTACTATGTTACTATGTTCAATAAATAAGTTATTGGTTTGAAGCAACCCTCTGGACTGCTTTTCTGTCATCCTGGTTCATCTGAACACCATGAAAACGCCCAGGATTCATCAGGGTAAAGTGCTTAAAGGAGAACCAAACCTTTTTAATTAAAATCCCCTACCCCCCTACCCTACATAGACCCCCCCTCCCTGCTTCCCCCCAGCCTAGGTGTTACCCTGGGTAAATGCTCCTAACTCTTTACTAACCCCTCTTTGCAGATTCAGGGAATCGGAGTTCACAGGCCCCATCTTTTCCTCTTTGGTAATCTTTGGGTTTTCTTCTGTCGCTTCAGCAATTTCTGTGGCTTTCACGGAGTTGTGCGGGACTGGCATATTGCACCAACTGAAACAATCTTATAGCATAAGCAAGGAAAAAACTAAGAGGCAGAAAGTATCTGCTCAAGTGATTTTATTTATCTTTAACACTACGGGGCCGATTCATCAAGGGTCGAATATCGAGGGTTAATTAACCCTCGATATTCGACTAGGAACTAAAATCCTTCGACTTCGAATATCGAAGTCGAAGGATTTAGCGCAAATGCTACGATCGAACGATCGAAGGATTTAAATCCAACGATCGAAGGAATATCCTTCGATCAAAAAAAACTTAGGCAAGCCTATGGGGACCTTCCCCATAGGCTAACATTGACTTCGGTAGCTTTTAGCTGCCGAAGTAGGGGGTCTCGAAGTTTTTTTTAAAGAGGCAGTACTTCGACTATCGAATGGTCGAATAGTCGAACGATTTTTAGTTCGAATCCTTCGATTCGAAGTCGTAGTCGAAGGTCGAAGTAGCCCATTCGATGGTCGAAGTAGCCCAAAAAACACTTCGAAATTCGAAGTTTTTTTACTTCGAATCCTTCACTCGAGCTTGATGAATCGGCCCCTACATGTTTCGAGCCTCCTGGCTCTTTGTCAAGTCAAGCATGCACACTTGAGAGCATTTTCGCGCATGCGCAATCAAGAGCGCACTCAGCCGGAGCCATGGCTAGCCAGGTTGCCTAGGGCGTCTGGCTGGGTTGGCCTTGCTCTGCAAGGGGTCACCATCTTGGAAATTGTCGGTGTCTGTGCTCAGTGGGCTCTGAGCAGCTGTTGAGAAGATAAACTTAGGGGTCATAGTAAATTATCAAACAGAAAATGAGATTAGCCTGTAATATAAAATGATGCTACAAGGCTGATTATTAAATGTTGATGCTAATTGCACTGTTTTCTGTGCTGCCATGTAGTAATTATCTGTATTAAATACTAATCAGCCTTAGGGCAGAGACACACGCTTCTTCTTCGGGCGACGCTTTGTTTTCCGAAGTTGCCTCACGAGGAAACTACTGGCGACTTTGGAAAGCCAAAGCAATCCGAGTGCCATCCCGCCGGTGACTTACATTCTAGCTGGCGGGAAGGCAGTTTGGAGAGATTAGTCCTGTCGAAGAAGAAGCGATTTGTCGATGGGTGATTAATCTCCCGAAATAGCAGCGTGTGTCTCTGCCGTTATATTGTGACATTTATATTCTATATGTACTGTATATTGTGAGATGCTCCCTAAGCTCAGTAAGTGACAGCAGCACAGGGCATGTGCAGTGAATCAGCAGAAAAGAAGATGGGGAGCTACTGGGGCATCTTTACTGCTAAAGGGCTGTGGTTACCCTGGGTTGGTACAGAAGCCCAAAACATAATGTACATTTCTAGCTACTTCTTTAGTTAGGCTTTAGTTCTCCTTTAAAGAGATACACACACATACACACACACACACTGCTGGGAGTTGCTCACAGCCTAAGGGTATCCAATGTCCACTGTCAGCAAGTGACACATTTTACACTAATCTCCATAATTAAAAAAAAAAATACCCGATACCACACGTTATCACCACTTTTTAAATCAATGAACTGACCAGTAAAGCATTTGATACAGTGCCACACAAAAGGTTACTGGTTAAATTAGGGAATGTTGGCCTGGAACATAGTATTTGTACCTGGATAGAGAACTGGTTAAAAGATAGACTAAAAAGAGTGGTGGTAAATGGAACATTTTCTAATTGGACCAGTGTTGTTAGTGGAGTACCGCAGGGCTCTGTACTAGGTCCCTTGCAACTTGTTTATTAATGACCTGGAGGTGGGCATTGAAAGTACTGTTTCTATTTTTGCAGATGATACTAAATTGTGCAGAACTATAGGTTCCATGCAGGATGCTGCCACTTTGCAGAGTGATTTGTCTAAATTGGAAAACTGGGCAGCAAACTGGAAAATGAGGTTCAATGTTGATCAATGCAGGTTATGCACTTCGGCAAAAATAATATAAAAGCAAGTTATACACTAAATGGCAGTGTGTTGGGAGTTTCCTTAAATGAGAAGGATCTAGGGGTCTTTGTAGATAACAAGTTGTCTAATTCTGGGCAGTGTCATTCTGTGGCTACTAAAGCAAATAAAGTTCTGTCTTGCATAAAAAAGGGCTTTAACTCAAGGGATGAAAACATAATTATGCCTCTTTATAGGTCCCTAGTAAGGCCTCATCTGGAGTATGCAGTGCAGTTTTGGACTCAAGTCATTAAGAGGGATATAAATGAGCTGGAGAGAGTGCAGAGACTAAGTGCAACTAAATTGGTTAGAGGGACGGAAGACTTAATTATGTTGGTAGACTGTCAAGGTTGGGGTTGTTTTCTCTGGAAAAAAGGCGCTTGCGAGGGGACATGATTACACTTTACAAGTACATTAGAGGACATTATAGACAAATAGCAGGAGACCTTTTTACCCATAAAGTGGATCACCGTACCAGAGGCCACCCCTTTAGACTAGAGGAAAAGAACTTTCATTTGAAGCAGTGTAGGGGGTGATGCCGGGTGATGTTGTGATGGCTGATTCAGTTAATGCCTTTAAGAATGGCTTGGATGATTTCTTGGACAGACATAATATCAAAGGCTATTGTGATACTAAACTGTATAATTAGTATAGATATGGGTATATAGAATTTATGTGAGATTAGGGAGGGGTGTATGTATGGATGCTGGGTTTTTCATTTGAACTTGATGGACTTTGTCTTTTTTTCAACCCGATTTAACTATAACTATGACTATAACTACAGTATTCACAGTACCATACCTCCCACCATTTTGGAAATGAAAAGAGGGACACCCCCCTAATTACCATGATCATTTTACAAAATTTGGCAGCTTATGACAGTTTGAACTTATTTCTGTGTTTTTTTTCAGTTATTACAGTCTTGCTAATGAAGGTGAATTGCCCTTTATCTTTGAGTGTAACTTTATCCAAGGGACCTTCTTATCTAAATTACGTCTTATCTCAAAATTGTTACAAATTATCTTAGTTGCACCTGGTGGCTGTTTTGGGCTCTCTGCCAAAAGCCAATTAAGTTAGAAACTTAGTTTATTTTTCTGGCTCCAGTGCAGAGAAAGTCTGGATTTTTCACTAAAAATGCGGGACTGCGGGTTAAGCTGTCAAAAGCGGGACTATCTTGCTGAAAATGGGAAAGTTGGGAGGTTTGCAGTACATAGATATTAGATGGGATTATGCGGTCGGCATACACATATTGAAAATTGTAAAAACTCGTATGGCTCCAGTTTAGGGGGCAATTTTTGTTGCAGAATATGTTGAAGATTTATAAATACCCTTTAACATTATGATAACAAAACAGTGCTAGTGTTTTAGTAATATTGACACATGGTGAAGAATGTTTAGAACATTCATTTTTAAAAATGTGCCACAAAATGTCAGCAGTACATACACTGTGGCAATAAAATGTAGAACTTCTGCTGAGAAAAAAGGGGACAGTAAAACCAATTGCTATGGAAATTTTTTTTTTTTACAGGTTTCTTGTGGAAACATTAGCAGCAGCCAATAGTGTAAGACCTCTCTGAAGTAACATTACTATGTACACTCTTATGTATCTAATAATGTGAGAGCAGACCCGTGTTTAACACAAGTAGAAACGTACTTTGAACTTTTTATTTTTAGTTTACTTCAAAACAACGAGGTTACTGACAAAGACACACTATTATTCATACACACAGTATTCATTTAGCTAAGTTCGGCCATGAACACAAAACTTGAAAGTGGTAGAACCCCTTTGTTAGCCCCACCATCTTAGTTTCGGCAAACACGCCACAAATTATTGTCATTTCTCCCAATCAGAAAACGTCGGACCGTACTATTACGCACAGGGGTGCCGTACAACGCAGTTAGATCGCTTTAAAACGTGAGGAACACAAACCACCCCCTGCTGTTGTACTTGTAGGTGTGAGGATGTTAGTAGTTGTGGGCGGGGTTTGCGCTCAGCGGCTCTCGGGGCGGGTGCGCGTATTTTACGCAGGAAAGTATGGAGTGGCGCAAGGTGTTGCGTGACAGGTAATGGACCGACTTTGCTTGTGGTGTATAGTTCTTACTTTGCATGTGGTTGAATCATTCCTCCTGCTTATACTCATAACGTGTCCTGTGACAATTATGATTTAGAGACGTTTTTTTTTTTTCATTGGCCGTTTGTCATTGGTTCCTGCGGCCTCCCAGCCATTGTTACGCTGTCAGCCTCGTTCCACAGACCGACAAATGCTTTAGGACGGGTAAGGAGTTGTAGTGTTGTAGTTATACAAGAGTTTGAGGGTGGCAGGTTGTACATTGTCAGATCTACAGTACTGCTCTCTCACCTTATATTCTCTTCAGTTTTTGTAGCCTGTACAGTGTCCAGGGTTGCCAACAGGCCCGGACTGGCAATCTGTGGGTTCTGGCAAATGCCAGAGGGGCTGCTATAAGGTCCCATAGAAAATCAGTATTTAGTGGGCTGGTGGGGGCTGCTTGGGCCTCTGTGTACCTGAAATGCCAGGTCCTATTTTAATTCTCAGTCTGGACCTGGTTGCTGGGTCTAATTTTCAAAACCAGCCAAAGTCGGCAAACCAGCCCCAAAACTAGCCAAGAGGCACTTCAAAAATAGCCCAAAAATAGCACAATATGTGCAGTGAAAAAAAGTCTAAAAAAAAATTAAATGAATAAATGTGAAATTATTCCTTTTTCAAATTTTAACTGTTTCAAGATTTTTTCCATGTAGCAAAATGGGACAGATTCACCCATCACAAGTAGCGTTGCCACCTAGTTGGTATTTAACCGGCTTAGCCTGGAAAATTATAGCGGATCCCATTGTTAATAAAAGGGTAAAAAGATAAAATATATAGCAAGGCCAGTATTTGTTCTCAGAAAAGGTGGCAACCCTAATCACCAGGGGTGTAAGTACGGGGGGAGGGGGGGCATAAAGGTGGCCATAGACACACAGATCCGATCGTACGAATCGAGGATTCCTACGATTTTCGGATCGTGTGTGGAGAGTACCAAAATCTTTCGTCCAGCGGAGATCGGTCGTTTGGTCGATAGGTCAGGTTTGATTTTGACCTGACCAGAGCCAACGGCACATCGTAATCTGATCGTTCGGCCATACGGCCGAACAATCAGATTACCCCCGATATAGACATGCCTGTTAATGGCATATCGGGGAAAGATCCGCTCGTTTGGCAACATCGCCAAACGAGCAGATCTTTGCATCTATGGCCACCTTAAGGCCTTAATACATATACAATTTCAATAAATATTGGTAAAATAGGTCAACCTCTAGACCTTCTGGCCATCAGATTTTTGCCCCAAAATTGAATGATATTGAGGAACATTATTGGAAAATGCGAGAATGCTTAAAGTACCAGTAACATCAAATTTTTTAAAAAAAAAAAATTCGTTAGTATACATAGAAAATAAAAACACCAAGACAAATTAAACTTTAAAATTGCAGTCTTTATAAAGCAATAACTTCCCGAAACTCCGCTTCCGTTCCTCTTCAGAAAAGGCGACACAGCGACGATCCATCCTGCTGTGCTCGATTTCTCCTCCCGGCTATCTCCTATAAAGGCAGGGAGGGGAAATCGAGCTCCGCACGGTGGATCTACCCGATTGCTTTCTGAAGAGGAGCGCAAGTAGAGTTTTGGTAAGTTATTTCTTAATAAAGACTTTAAGATTTATTGTCTTGGTGGGTTTTTTTTTCGATGTATACTAACAAATTTTCAATATTTTTTTTGATGTTACTGGTCCTTTAAGAGTGACGGGAGACTGGGGTACAGAGTCCCATTGCATGCTGGGTATTGTAGTCTTAAACGAAGAAAAAAGAACTGACCCTTTGAATTGCACCTTCGCATCCCTTAATATAATCCCTCTGTGTACAAGCTTAAAACTTAACTTTTAATGAATAAATCAAAAATAATAATATAATGCAATCCCATAATGCATATAATGCAATTCAGATCTCTGCACAACGTTTCAGGGGATCAACCCCCTTTCTCAAGTGAGCACTTGAGAAAAGGCGGTTGATCCCCATAAACATTGTGCAGAGATCTGAATAAATCATAAAAATTCAGCACATTTTGCTTGGTGAGTGCCATCTGATTTCTCTTTAGTCAAATCAAATCAATAAGGTGCCACACTTACACTAGATCGCCTTTTGCAGCGTCGGGTGCACAGCTGTGTTCCTCTCTGCCCAAGGAAAAACTCCACTGTAAATCAATAATTCCAGCAACACTCCGATATGTGAATCAAAGATTATTTATTCATGCCATTAGCAGAGCGACGTTTCGGGCTATTCCAGCCCTTTATCAAGCCTTGATAAAGGGCTGGAATAGCCCGAAACGTCGCTTTGCTAATGGCATGAATAAATAATCTTTGATTTACATATCGGAGTGCTGCTGGAATTATTGATTTACATCTGATTTCTCTTTGTTATTGCTACATATATGGAACTGAAGAGCAGCAAAGTTCCCAGATAGAGCACCACAGTATTTAACCCATGGAGGTAGGATTCTATTGAAGTTTGATTACTATTGGCGTAGCCTGTGGGTAAATTAGAGGTGGGTAGTGGGAAAAACAGAAGCCTACAGAATTGGTCCCAGACCCACTTAATGGTTAAACCGCCATACTCCCTTTCAATCGCCAATGATAAATAACCACCCCTTCACCCGCACTTCAGACCCTGCACACCATCCACTGGTTCTCTAACTGATGGAAGGTGCTCCCTAATTCATATTTTCTTGTATTGTAGTCTTGGGGCAGGACTACACAGCGATTCCGACGCGCTGCGCAAATCGCAGGCGTCACGTCGGATGTGGCGGAAATACGGTACACTGCCATTACTTACCTTATTTCCGTCGCATCCGATGTGATGCCGCCAATTTTTGCGCAGCGTGGCGGAATCGGCCGTGTAGTCCTGCCCTTACACTAAACTTGGCAAATTGTTAAACAAAAAATACACAAACTTTGGCTGGTTTCTAAAGTACAAACCAGCCAAAGGCCCAAAAAGTAGCCCAGATCTAACTTGGTTACTTTGTACTTTCAAAACCCTCCTGGGCTTTAAATTAGTAGCCCAATTTAGCTGGAAAACCACTAACCCTCATGAGGGCAGCAATTTACAATTAAATATCGTATATCAGATGCACCAAGCGGATCATAATGCCCTGATGTACTTGTGGCTGCAGCTATTATCTTTAGTGAATTCTGGGGCCTGGCTATATTCCATCCCAGTTTGCTGATTTGTGGATTCTTCCAAATGACAGAGGGGCTGCTGTAAGATGCCATATACAGTCACTATTAAGTGGGATGGTAGGGGACTGTTTGGACCTCTGTGTACTTGAAATTCCAGGGCCTATTTTGAATCCCAGACCTGGATACGTTGTATTGTATTACCACCAGTGTAATTTCTTTGTGGCCATTTCTAATATATGTAACAAACCCCCCAAATCAGTTGGCTGTGGGCCTGTCATGACCCCGCATGATTTCTACTGATGCCCATGGGGCTGTTGGTCCTCTTGTTTAAATGAACAGCACCAACAAAAAATGAGAGTTTAAAAAGCAAAAAAAAAAAACCAAAAAACTGTTGGCATGCACTGGTAAAAGCTGTGTTTACTACAGAAAGACTACTGTAGTTTATATCAATAAACTTCTATTTAGCCATGGGGGCAGCCATTCAAGCTGGAGAAAATGCACAGGTGACATAACACATAAGCCCTGTCCAAAACAATGGTCTTTTATTAGTTATAGGGATTCTGTCATGATTTTTATGGTGTTGTTTTTATTTCTAAATTACACTGTTTACACTGCAAACAATTCACTCTACAATATAAAATTTCATTCCTGAACCAGCAAGTGTATTTTTAGTTGTTATAATATTGGTGTGTAGGTGCCATCTCGGGTCATTTTGCCTGGTCATGTGCTTTCAGAAAGAGCCAGCACTTTAGGATGGAACTGCTTTCTGGCAGGCTGTTTCTCCTGCCCAATGTAACTGAATGTGTCAACGTGGGATCTGGATTTTACTGTTGAGTGCTGTTCTTTGATCTACCAGGCAGCTGTTATCTTGTGTTAGGGAGCTGCTATCTGTTTACCTTCCCATTGTTCTGTTGTTAGGCTGCTGGGGGTGGAAAAGGAAGGGATGATATCACTCCAAATTGCAGTAAATAGTGACAAGAGAGTACTAGTCACATGGCTGGGGCAGCTGGGAAACTGACAAAATGTCTAGCCCAATGTCAAAATTAAATATAAAACAATATTTGTGCTCCTTTAAGAAACTGATTTCAGTGTAGAATTCTGCTGGAGCAGCACTATTAACGGATGCGTTTTGAAGCTTGAATGGCTGCCCCCATAGCTACACAGCATCTTGTTAATTTAAACTATAACGGTCTTTCTAAAGCAAACGCATAAGTGCAGAGCAACAGTATATTATATTTAAATTACTTTGATGCACTTTGTTTTTGTTGTTGCTGCTCCTTTAAACGGGTTGTTCACCATTACACTTTTTTAGTACGATGTAGGGAGTGATATTCTGAGACCATTTGTGATAGGTTTTCTTTTTTTTTTTTAATTTATGGTTTTTTAGTTAACATTTTATTCTGCAGCAATTTGCAATTCTAGCAATCTGGTTGCTAGGGTCCTGATTACCCTAGCAACCTTGAATTGATTTTAATAAGTGACTGGAATATGAATAGGAGAGGGCCTGAATAGAAAGATGAGTAATAAAAAAATCACAATAACAAAAAGAGTGTAGCCTTTTGTTTTTGTATGGGGTTGCATTCAACTTCACTTTATATCTGCAAACACATGGTCAGTCTACACGCCATGTGTATGTTCCCTACGATAGCAGAATATTGTATTGTTGCAGGGGCTTTTCTATTAATTGTAGACAGTGAGAGCAACACCCCTACTCTATTTGGGACACACAGAATAGGACATTTGGGTGGGATTATATTGCTGACAGATGTCTGTGTCTCCTACAGAAGTTGCTCTTCTCGCAATAAAATGTACAATTCCATTCATTCCAATGCTATTCAGATTATTTATACAATAGATTCTAGTGTGAACAGTGCAGTGTCATTTCCCACTCAGACACCAGAATGCGAATAATGGAATTTCTCCCAAGAACTTTATTTGCAACAATATTTCATGATTTTGGACGTGATGAAGCACAAAAGATAAAAAGGTGATAAAGTGGCTCCAGAATGATTCCTTCACTGGCAATCACAGTCTCTATTTGTGACATAATGGGAACACCTTTAACACTGCTCTACTTCTCATACCGTATATACCCGAGTATAAGCTGAGTTTTTCAGCATCCAAAATGTGCTGAAATAGTCTACCTCGGCTTATACTCGGGTCAGCGGGCAGTAGCTGAGATTGCAGTCACTTTTAATCATTCCTATACCAACAGTTTGCTTGGGGAAAGACTGCAATATCACACAGCGCCCTCTGTTGCTTATATGAAAGAATAACAGTGCGCCCTCTGTTGGTTATATGAAAGAATAACAGTGACTGCAATATCACACAGCGCCCTCTGTTGGTTATATGAAAGAATAACAGTGACTGCAATATCACACAGCGCCCTCTGTTGGTTATATGAAAGATTAACAGTGACTGCAATATCACACAACGCCCTCTGTTGGTTATATGAAAGAATAACAGTGACTGCAATATCACACAGTGCCCTCTGTTGGTTATATGAAAGAATAACAGTGACTGCAATATCACACAGCACCCTCTGTTGGTTATATGAAGGATTAACAGTGATGGCAATATCACACAGCACCCTCTGCACATGGTAGTGGGACAATGCACACAGTAATCCGTTTGGCAATTCTCTGTCACCATCAACTTTGCAAAGAAGTCCGGTTGATCGCTGGGGGGGTCGCTTTGGCGGAATGTGCGCTGCTGGGAGACAGGGCTGTAGTTGTGTCTAGGCTTATACTAGAGTCAATAAGTTTTCCCAGTTTTCGTAGGTAAAATTAGGTACCTTGGCTTATACTCGGGTCGGCTTATACTTGAGTATATTCAGATTCAGTAGACCCCTGGCGTTCATGTTTAGGGTATATAATGGAGTAAAATGCAAGCTTTGTGACGATTTTCAGAAATTTTAAAAAAAAGTGTTTGTTTGGCATAGCTTTGCAGTTTGATAGTTTGCAGTAGAAAAACATTTACCCGTTTTATATTTGTAGGAATGTGTACTTTCGTGAAATATATGAATTTCTTGGGTCTCCATACTGTTAGGGGGTCTCATGGCACATAATACACATACCAGGTGCTTATATTGTAGTAGCCAGAGTGTCATAAGTGAGAATTCATGGCATGGGTACCCATTTTAGATTCGGTAGAATGCGTACTTTACAAAAATATATGGTTTTGGGGGGTAAAAATATTTTTCAGTGTTTTTACCCCACAAAAAATGCAGTAAATGTGTTGATTTTTCAGTAGCTGAAGTAATGTCCTACTTTAGTAAACCTATGCACAATGGGCATCAAACTGTTCAGTGGACCCCTGGCTATCCTATTCAGGGTGCTTTTTCTTGGTACCAAATATAGTGTGGGATATGCGGAGCAGCAAAATAAAACCTTTGAAGTGAGTTTTCAGAATTTCAATAAACTTTTCTAAAAAACGCTACATTCAGACAAGCTTTGATGTGTGGTAGTTAGGAGTAGAGCGACATAGTTTGGAATCAGCAGAATGTGTACTTAAATTATATATGATTTTCTGGGGTAAACCTAATGTTTTAGGATTTTTTGGCCATGGAATTTTAAGTATGCCGTTTTCTGTGCTTTCAAAATTGGGTAATATACTGCCTGGAGTTTTTGCTGTCCGGAAAACGAAGTGCTCAGAGTGCCATCCCGCCAGCGATTTAGATTCTAGCCGTCAGGAAGGCTTTTCGGGGAGATTAGTCACCCGAAGAAAAGGCGATTTATCGCCGGGCAGTTAGTGTGTGGTCCTTACCCTTAGTTTTCTTTGGGGCCTTTGATTCCTCCAATCCTTCCCGAAATCTCTTTATCTGAATTCCCTTTACTTCTCTGCAATCACCTTCCTCTTCCAGAAACACCAGCCCCGCTCTCTCTGAAACTCCCTGCTCTCCCATTTCAGGGGCCCTTCTTTTCTTCCCCTGTTCCTCTATGATGGGCTCCTTCCCCACATGCTGCTTTTGCAAAAAAACAGGGGATTCACCTGCATGAAACTGCAACCTCCCTTTCTCTTTCACTTTCTGTTCCACCCCGGCCTTCCTCCTGACTGTCGCCTTCTGCCTTGTTACCTTGCATTTCTTTCTTGCAACCTGGGTGACAGCCCCAGTGGGTCCCAGACACCCTGGTCCAACACTGGATAGCTTCCTTGCTGTGCTGGAGTTCTGAGTTTGATTCAGACCTCGGTTGATCTGCAGAGCTTAGTAGAAAACTGCCCTGTCCCAGGGTTCTTCCTGCAAGCACCACTTAGCAATCTTCTTGCTTTCTCTTACTTTGTGCGGCCCGAGGATTTTGCAGATAAAAGGGGAAGAAGAGGATCGTTCTGTAGTGCTCTCCACGAAAAACCAGGCAGTTTTCTGCTAACAGGAGCACCGACCTGGGGTATCAAGTTAGTGAATAGAATCACAGGGGGAGGGTAAATTTTGGTACCTTTGAGAGCCCATGACTAAGTGCCCTAAGTGGGTGCGAAACGTGTAGGGCGGATGGAGATGATACACATTTTTTTAACTTTGTATAAATAAAAATATTTTTTAACTAATCTCTGGTCCTGTGGATCCATTTGAGTGCCGGTTGGCCCTGTTCCTACTTATCCTTTGCTGTACCGCTCCCTAAAGCTGGGGGGCTGGAGCACCCAGACCACATTCACTATTTAGTGAGTCATTTACAAATTATTCTGGAGCACCATGTCTCTCCTAACCTTTGCAAAATAACTTTTGGTACCTCCCAAAGTCAGTGGAGACCATGGCCCAACAGCCCTTCGAAAGATTTAACATCTGCCATGTTTTGGCCCTGGGCCACTGGAAAACATCACATGAGACTCGCTCCCCCTCCACTAGCCTTATGCACAGTCACTACTAAATGTAAAAAAAATCTTGTTTTAGAAGGCGTTCTCCAGAGTAATGGCACTTTTTCTTTGCACAGTTTTTTCTTGTGCTACAGCATAATGGAAAGAGCTTGGATCAGTGTGACCTTTCTAGCTGGCAGGGCACAGGCGCAGTGAAATGCCCTGTCTTTGGATGGATTATTAGGCAGCCCGTGCTTTGGCTGGCAGCCCAGAGAAGGCTTTTGTAATGAAAACATGATCTGGTGTGCTGAGCAGCCAGCACATAGACCGATGTGTCTCCTGCTCCAGCTCTTCTTTGGATCCTGCCCAGCCAACATGCACAGAACTGTGAGTGCTGCCTTTGTGCCGTTCCTTTTAAGCTGTTGTGTCAGAAGCCAAGAAGCCAGCTCATTGATTGTGTCTTAATGTCACATGCACAGTGTTTCAGCCAGTGTGGCCGGTCCTGTAATTAGATTATTTAGAACATTTAGAATGTAGGGGTTTGTGTCGCAGCTGTTGGAAATGGGGAGCACGAGTCCTGAGAGTAAGTACGTTTCAGTTGTGCAGCATGCCCTGAATGCAGCGCCATGCTTGTTCATCTTGTGTCACTGTTTTAAAGAGAGATATTTTTGTCTTCGATTAAAATCAGTGCCCAGAAACCTCTCATGAGAATACGGTGCCTTCTGTTCTGTGCTATTTGTTGTTTTCCATACCAGGATGGTGGCCTCTAATAGCACAGCAGTTGTTAAGGGAGCAGTGTGATTTAATTAAGGAGAACTACATACTCTTTTGTTTCTTATTCATCTTCCTCATTTAAATGTACGTACTTTTCCTGTTATAAATTCCCAGTCCCTGGCCTGGCTAAAGCCGTGTTACAGACTTATCGCTGCTAGTGTACTTACTTGCTTCCTAAAATGGGAAATACTAGTACTTTCATGTTTACTTATTCCTAATCATTTTACAGGAAACTCTTCTTTCTTTTTTCAGTTGTTGAAACTGATTTCTATTATACCATGCTAATTAACCAGTTTTCCCTTTTATTGTATTTTCCAGATACGCTGCTTCTTAATATTATTCACGGTTACATTTTTTACTTGCATAGATGACAGTAATTGCAGAAATTGATTGAAGTTTTTTTCTAGATAGCCATGCCTTTTTTAATCAAGAAAAACTGAAAGTGAGTTTGCATATTTTGCACAGCTGTGCGCAGTTGGATGGAGCTGGTAATTAGACATTTCCAAACTGTGACTCCTTGGGAAGGATTATGCAGCGCAGCTCGGAACTACGTCAGCAAGCTTATATTTATAGAACCTGCTTGTAAGGAATATCTGCCAGTTAAAGGGCTAGTAACACCAAAATACAACACAATTCATATACACTGAAATATACGGTTACACCATGGGTTTTCTTCAAAAGCTTCAAAAGGTTTTTTTTTTTTTTTCTGAAGTACAGATCTTTACAGAAAGGGCGTTGGGCAAGATCTAAGAGTTCAAGGGCCTCAAGTGTGGCCCCTGACTTCTTAAAAGTTAACATGTTATATTTCAGGCTGAAGAACACAAATGGGTTTATTAATAAACATTGGGCAGATGTGCACCTGGACAGCATCCCAATCAGATGTTCACATTTTGGTTTGCACAAACTCTCTAAAATAGATGCACAATGTGTGTACAGCTCAAGCAGTTTCTCTGAGAAGTTGGTGAATAAAGCATTATTATAATGAGTCTGAATTTAATGTAGTAATGTAAATTTGTTTGTATGAATACAACATTTCTGAGCACTCGTTATAAACTGCACAGGCAGCAGGCAGGGTCCTAATGGGACCGCAATTGGGTACCAATGGTTGACACGGGCGCGGACATGATTGCAACTCCTATTGTGTCAGTTGTGCAGTATTAATAACTTTGCCCTGTCAATTGGTTGGTGTATTCCCTTATACAAATCCTTCATATCTGTGTTTATAAAACATTTCAAACTTTTTTTAAAATTCTAGATTGAATCCTGAATCCTTCGCAATGGATGATGAATGCCAGAAGGTGAGTAACTTACGTCTTTTGCCCACTGTTATTATTGAATCTTATAAGCCCATAGCTGTTTCTTCATTGAAGATGCCTAGACACTACCAGCATTATCACATTTTATGCTTGTGCTGTCACAAAATAAAAACTTCACTTGTAGGAGCTTACTAAGACACATCAGAACTGTAATAAAATAATATGATCTATTGGTGATACAGCTTAATGTTGCTTTGCTGGGTTTTATACATTGCAGGTGAGAATACCATTTAAAGGAGATGTTAAACAAAAAGAGAGAATTGCTGGGTAGTACACTTTTTTAAATAAACATTTAGGGGCAGATTTACAAAGCTCGAGTGAAAGATTCGAATTAAAAAAACTTCGAATTTCGAAGTGTTTTTTTGGCTACTTCGACCATCGAATGGGCTAGTTTGACCTTCAACTACGACTACGAATCGAACGATTCAAACTAAAAATCGTTCGACTATTCGACCATTCGATAATCGAAGTACTGTCTCTTTAAGAAAAACTTCGACCCCCTAGTTCGGCAGCTAAAAGCTACCGAACTCAATGTTAGCCTATGGGGAAGGTCCCCATAGGCTTGCCTGTGTTTTTTTGATCGAAGGATATTCCTTCGATCGTTGGATTAAAATCCTTCGAATCGTTCGATTCGAAGGATTTAATCGTTCGATCGAATGAATAATCCTTCGGTCGTACGATTAGCGCTAAATCGTTCGACTTCGATATTCGAAGTCGAACGATTTTAGTTCCTAGTCGAATATCGAGGGTTAATTAACCCTCGATATTCGACCCTTAGTAAATCTGCCCCTGAGTGTAATGCATTTGGGCTTCACGTTGCTTTATAAAGCTTTTTGTTCACCAGCTCTCTAGTGTGGAATTTCATATGCTATCCGGTTTGCTAGGGTCCAGTGTGTCCTAGCAAATCAAGCAGTAATATGAATGAGAGATTGAAATGTGAATAAGAGAAGACCTGAATAGAAAGATTAACAATAAAAAGTAACTATAGCAATAACTTTGTAAGGTTGACAGAGTAATAAGTCTTTTGGCTTCTTTGGCCATTGACCAAACATGGAATAGCTTCCGTTTTTTTTGTTTGCCCTGTTTAGCTCAAGAAGTAATTAAAAAAGTAATGATTAAAACAATAGGCAATGTTTAGCACACACCCTTCTGTTTCATTGCACTCATCTATTTCAATTGAAATTGAAATTTCAAATTTAAATGTTGTACGGCGTATGCAACTTCTGGGAAATCACCAGCTAGGGCCGGAAATTACGAATTCACCGGCAGTACAATTGCTGGTATATTTGCAACACCCTATAAATCTCTCCCTTCCCTGACCCTCTCTGTGCTTATTCCCTGTCCATTTATATGCCGACTCCGACCATTCCCCACCCACCAAACCCATTTCCCTGACCAGTGATGTCGTCACCCTGCCTCATGACATCACCTCCCACTCCTGAAGGCCGGGTTTATTCAAGTTAAAAGGAATGTAGCAACCCTAATGCAGCCCCTTTAGGGCAGAGACACACTGTCGGTTTTTGGGAGATTAGTCGACAAATCTCCAGTTTTTTTTTTTTTTTTTGGGGCGACTAATCTCCCTGAACTGCCTTCCCGCCTGCTAGAATGAAAATCAACGGCGAGATGGCACTCAGAGCGCTTTGTTTTACGAAGTTGCCTCACAAGGAAACTTAGGGCGACTTCTGAAGACGAAATGATCCGATTGCCATCCCGCCGTCAATTTTCATTCTAGCCTGTGGGAAGGCAGTTCGGGGAGATTAGTCGCCCCGAAGAAGAGGAGATTTGACGCTGGGTGACTAATCTCCACGAATCTGACAGTGTGTCTCTGCCCTTAAACAATAAGTAAGCCTTTTATTATGAAATTCCTTAAAAATAACTCTAAAGAGTGCACAGAACAACATACTTTTCGCCCTGCATTCTGCCTCAGTAGATTCTGTATCACAAGCAGCTCAACTGCAGCTCTCTGATACTTTCTTGTCTAGAGTGAATCTCTGCCCCTTCACTTTTCTGAGCTTTCCTTCTCCATTTGACCTCAGAGGTGTCTAATGAGCATGCTCTCTGCTTCAATGAAAATCTATCCGGCAATAGAAGAATCCCTTAAAACAGCTGGAAGTCTTTTATGGCATACAGACAGAGCCCTGAGAATTTTGGGCTGTGCAAAAAAGACTTTTAAAATAGGAATGTATGTGAATAGAGTATGATCATGTACAGAAACAACGCTCTAATTCTGGCATTTGTGCATGCTGCTATAGGCATATCATAATACTTTTTACTTTTGTTTTGTCACTCGTATCAGTCTGAATGTCGCTAGTAACCTTTACATCATAGGTCAGTTTTTCACTTGCAGTGTTATTATTGGCTTATGACTCTGTGAGGTTCTCACTGCTTAAGAATCTCACATGGCATCAGCATTCTTTGGTGTATATCAAATTTTTGTTTAACCAGGAGGCGGCACCTGATGGGGAAGTTAAAAAGAAACAACAGAAAGATGCAGAGCTTGATAAAAAGATCGAAGCATTAAGAAAAAAGAATGAAGTCCTTATACGACGGTATCAAGTAGGCATCAAATGAATGTTTGCAAAGAAAAGTTTTAATGTTTTTATCATATGTTATTTTCTTCCAGTCAATGTTTCACGTTTATTTCTTAACTCATTTACCGGTTTACTTATGCTACAATAGGGATGTTTTGTCACATTCATACAGGTCTTAAAGAATCTAAATATTCAGTGCTTTGACTTGTTCTGCTTCAGCAAACTTTTATGTAACAATACAGCCCAACTGAACAATAATTTAAAATACAGTTTGTCCAAATATGGAAATATTGTTTTTGGCTAGTTGGTCAGAAATGTAGTTGCATTGGTCACTTAAAGGAAAACTATAACCCCTAACAATGTAAGTCTCTCTAAAAAATATATTGCATAAAACTGCTCATATATAAAACCCTGCTTCATATAAATAAACCATTTTCATAATAATATACTTTTTTTGTATTATGTTCCATTGGGTAATCATAAATAGAAAATTACCATTTTAAAAAATAAGGGGCGCCCGCTGGGATCCTAGGTTTCACGGTGCACACAAACAAACCATACATGTTAGGTCAGATGAGCCAATTAACAGAGTTCTGCCTTTTGATTCCACACTGTTACAGTTAGAGCTGTAGTTTTTCTGGTCAGGTGATCTCTGAGGCAGCACACAGACTATCATAAAATAGTGGTTCAAGGCAAGAGATGTAAAAGGGCAGTATTTACTTAAATAAATATTCCAGTTTGATAAGTTCCTTTAATATGTCACTTAATATGATATACCGTACATACTCGAGTATAAACCGCCCAGAGTATAAGCCGAGGTACCTAATTTTACCTCCAAAAACTAGGAAAGCTTATTGACTCGAGTATAAGCCTAGGGTGAGAAATGCAGCAGCTTCTGGTAAGCTTCAATCAAAAAATTGAGGGTTTCTGCTCCCATTGGAGGTGCCGGCGTCTCGTTTTTGGATGCCGGTGACCATTCTTGGACGCCAGCGACTATTCTTGGAAGTCGGCGACCGTTTTTGAGTTTGACCCGAGTATAAGCCGAGGTAGAGTTTTTCAACATATTTTGGGGGCTGAAAAACTCTGCTTATACTCGAATATATACGGTAAACTATCTTTTGCTTAAGTATTAATTTTGGGGGTATAATTTTCCATTAAGCTGCCTTATTTTCTCCTAGCTTAAGGCCTTCATACGTGGGCCAATAGAATCTGCTCACTTTTGAGCTAAAAAACTCAGAACAGCCTGTCCAGGTATCAGTTTGGTGAGTCTAGTCATTGGCTGCTGGAGGGGCCAAATGATCTGTATGTTGGTTGCTGAATCACATAAAGATCACCTGGTTTTTTGATTCTTCCAAACAAGATTTATATTAAAATAACCCTATACCTCTTCCGGTGGCCGTTACACACATTCAAACAAGCACACAAAGCTACTATAAAGTAACCCAGTTTTTCCCTTTCTAAAACATAACAGCTTTTCATAATATTACACATTGTTTTAGAAAAAAATGAAAGGCTTTTTATTTTAACAGTAACTGAACAACAGATACTACAAGTGCATCCATTAAGCTAAATAGGTGGTTGGGGAATAGTTTATTTTTTTTCTTAATTTTAATGACCCTGTCCTTTAAAATTAGTTTGACTTATGGCCCAGTCGGGTCATATGTGCTGAACCGAGGGACACGTCTGCCTTTAGAAAACAAAAAATCAAAAAAGCTTCAAGAAAACATCGCTTTAAAAACCGAAATCCTTGTTCCTTGTATTCAAGTGTTGCCCCCAACATATTCTTTGTGTTTCACCCCAAAAAAATGAAGGCCACAAGACTCAAAACCTGCTGCTAAACACAGCCTGTACTTCACCATGTGAGGCCGTAACCTTTTTTCTTTTCCTTTTTGGGAAACTTCTGGCTCTGTGCAATAAGGAGTGCATTCTGTCTTTTTGTCTCTGTGTTTGCTTTCACTATATAAAAACCATTACATATTGTCAGCAGTCTTGTCAGGTCCCTTCCACTGCCTCAATATGGATAGCATGGAGATAAGGAGCAATCAAAAATAAAAATCTGCAAGACAATGTATTAGACCCCTTTGCTTCCAGTATTTCATGAGTCAACTAAAACCTTACTTTTTACAGGAAATTGAAGAGGATCGAAAGAATGCAGAAAAAATTGGCATGGCAGTCACCTCGCAGAGACCTAAACCAGATAGCCTGACCATTACAATTACTAAAACAGCGAACGTAAGTGATTGAATCTGTAAAATCAGATTTCAGTTGAAGCAAATATGTTTGGTTTTTTTTAATCAAATTTCAGTAAAACTATAGCAGTATGAAGCATTGAGTTCTAAAAGGCCACTATGCCTTCATATTATTCTGTAGCAAATGGCAGTAGCACGACTTGAATTCACAGTATATTTACTTTCCATTTGCTTTATTTTCCCATGTTTCTAAGAAAGTATTATTGACTCTTATAGCCTTAACTATGCAGCCATTGTCTCACTGGGCGGTTAGTCAGACATCTTTTGTGCTCAGTGTTTTACAAGAAGCCAGAAAGTGGCTTGACAGCATTGGGGGATTGGTCAACTGCCAGGTCAGCTGCCAACTGCCCTCTATGCTATTTTTATAGCAAGGACCACACCCTAGGTTTCTCCGCTAGTAATGGCTACTGTAAATCTGTGCCAGTATAGGTATCTGTAATACTTAAAATGTCTACTTAAATATTTGAATGTCTAAAGGCCATTTTACTTACATATACATGTTCATTTAAAAACAACAGAGCCTGAATATATAAATATAATAATATATAAAAATATTAATAATTAAAATGGTGGGTCAGTCCATATTATAAAAGACGTTTTAGCTTCTAAGAACTTTCTTCTATAAATTCTTTTCAATTTGTTTGTAATTGCTATGGAATGCTATATTTGCCGGTTCCGTGCTATTTTCTGCACTGCTTTTTCTGACCATTGAAACAAGGTAGCAGAAGCCAGCTGATTAATACACCTGTAAAGAGCATGCAAGACATTGTGGGAAATGGTCTGTTTATTGGTGTAGAGCTGACTTTGGTTAAGGTGGCGGTACATGGGCAGATTTTAAGATGCCGATTCGGGTCCTTTACACCTCCCAGACAGATACCTGGCCAAAAATTTGCGAGGTCGGCTGGTTGATGCAGTCTTCTTCCCATATGCCCGTCATTGTAAGCTGATTGTTTTGTCGTAGGGCAGAAAGATCAGATTAGCTTGATATGGCCCACCATAGGCAGTTGAAGCCGGTCGGGTGCCCCGTGCTACCCTGCCGGCCAGCTTTCAGTCCCCGCCTCATGTACACGCTGTGTATGATCAACCGCCTGTATGCATGTACTGACAACCAGGTGATGTACAATGGGCCAGAAAATATGAAGCAAGTGGTGAAGGGAAGGCCCTGAACAGGGGTAGGCGGCTAAAAGGTATGTGCCTGATACCACCCTGCTTTTAGGCCTTAGGCACATGCCTCTTCTGCCTACCATAGTACCTACCCCTAGTCCCTACCCTGTCGCCCATCTTTTGGCGATCATATCGGGGCAGATCTGCTTGTTTGGTGTCCTTGCCAAACGACCGGATCTTATTGCGTATGGCCATCTTTACAGTGTTTTGAAATGCAAAACTGTATCAGACTAAATGTCATTGGAATAAAATGTAATCTGACGCTGGCTGCTGCTTTCTGCCAATCCTGACTGTCAGTATCTTATTGGCTTGAATGTGGGGCCAAAACTCCAGCCTTCCCAGCTGATATATGATCAGGGTTTGTTAAATACCTGCTTGAAAGTTTGGACAGTTCTGGGCACCTGATTTGATTACTGATTCGGCCCAGTTTGGATCACCACTTTGAAACTGCTTGAAAATAATGCAGCACTCTGATCAGTGATATAAACTTTTATTTGTGCCACTAGCAAGGCAACGTTTCAGGCTATACCAGCCCTTTATCAAGCTGGTATATCAAGGCAATGTTTCTGCTGGAGTCATTATTTTCATGTGGAAGTAACCTTTGCAGAGAGGAATACAGTGTGCACCCAATGCTCCAAACAGTGCATTAGTGTAAGTGTGGCACTTTTGACTTTTGAATTGGTTCTGCTGTGACACTTTAGCAATTATTACAGGAAGACTTGGCCGCACATCCACCCACATTCACTTAAGCTGTATTGTGCAGCTTCTCAGTTACTATTGGTAAGTAGTGATGTGCGGGCTGGCCTGATACCCATGTACCCTCGGGTTTACCCCGGTGCAGGTAGGTTCTGTTTGGTTGCGGTGGCCTGGTGTGCCAGTCTAGTTTTTCTCGACCTGCACATCACTATTGGTTAGCATTGCTGCTTCATAGCACTGGGTTCCTGGGTTTGATTTTGACTAGGGCAATATATGAATTGAGTGTGTGGCTTTCCTGTTTTATTTCCACACACCGAAAACATACATATTTGGCTCCTAAATAAACTCCATATCTCACACTATAGTAATATTTTGTGTGCCCAATACATTACATTTGCAGGATCTTTTTTATCCGACGTGGGTGATGTATGGGGATGATGTTTTGTAAACAAAAAATACTAATTTATTTATACCATAATGTATGGTAGTCTCTCAAAATAAAGCTTTGGGGCCAACGTCTTGTTTTGCAGTTACAGAGAAAACATATGCCTTTCTAAGAACATTGTGTATATGCATGTGAAAGTAACACAGTTTGCAGTGAACATTGGCTTGCATTTTAGCAAAGCTTGTTAAATCCGGAGACACCAAAGTGCTATGCCTGAGCACCTTCCCCAGATGCAGTGCTATACTTGGCTTCAGCTTTAAGCTTGAATGTCAGATCAGCAGCAAAGCTCAGTTACAGATAGTTGGACCAGGTGGCAAATGAATTCTGAGTATGTTTTGTTATTGACTGACATAACATTGAGAAATAAGGTGATTGTCCCAGGTGAACAAGGGGATTGTCTCAGGTGAACATTGCCTCTATTAACACCAGTGCTGTCTCTATGGAAATCAAACTTGAAATTAATGAAAGAGTGACAGAAAACAAATTCTGCGGAACGAGTCACCCTACCTGTGTTCTCAGGAGAATGGTTTGTGGATTATTGCAGGTGCAGGATTGAGTTGGTGGTGGTGATAAAACCCCCTCCCAACAGGCCATAGTTATGCAGTCCTTCGGCTTGCATTTGATTGCACAGTTATTGTCGATACAGGTATAGGATCTGTTATCCAGAATTCTCCTGGACCTGATGTTTTCTGGGATCTATATCCGGAATACTTAGACCTGTAGTTTTCCAGTTAAGGGGCCTTTCTGTAATTTGGGTCTCCATACCTTGTTTAAGAAAATAATTGAAACGTTAAAGGGATACTGTCATGGAAAAACATGTTTTTTCCAAAACACAACAGTTAATAGTGCTGCTTCTGCAGAATTCTGCACTGGAATCCATTTCTCAAAAGAGCAAACAGATTTTTTTATATTCAATTTTGAAATCTGACATGGGGCTAGACATTTTGTCAGTTTCTCAGCTGCTCCAGTCATGTGACTTGTGCCTGCACTTTAGGATGGAATTACTTCTGGCAGGCTGTTATTTCTCCTACTTAATGTAACTGAATCAGTCTCAGTGGGACTTGGCTTTTACTATTAAGTGCTGTTCTTAGATCTTCCAGGGAGCTGTTATCTTGTGTTAGCGAGCTGCTATCTGGTTACCTTCCCATTGTTCTGTTGTTAGGCTGCTGGGGGGAGAAAGGGAGGGGGTGATATCACTCCAACTTGCAGTAAAGAGTTATTGAAGTTTATCAGAGCACAAGTCACATGACTGGAGGCAGCTGGGAAATTGACAATATGTCTAGCCCCATGTCAGATTTCAAAACTGAATATAACAATCTGTTTGCTCTTTTGAAAAACAGATTTCAGTGCAGAATTCTGCTGGAGCAGCACTATTAACTGATGCATTTTGAAAAAAAACGTTTTCCCATGACAGTATCCCTTTAAATAAACCCAACAAGATGGTTTTGCTTCCAATACGGATTAATTATTTTTTAGTTGGGATCAAGTACAAGGTATGGTTTTATTATTAGAGAAAAGAAATGTATAAATGTGTTTTTTGAACTCCATGATGATCAGTTATAGTTATTGGAGATAAATATATATGCTATAGTTTGTTGGATATAATCATAATGAAAGGCTTCTGTTAGCATTTAAGAGCGATTCATTCAAATCCCTACATAGTAATGCAACGCCTATCCATTTTTTGTGTCCATGTATCTTTTGCAAAAAAGCTTTGGTGGAATGTATTTTGCATACAGGTATGTCATGTTAAGCAGAAGTAACAGTGATACAGCAGCGCTCGGGGGTTGACTTCTTACTGGGCATTTCTCCAAAAGACTATTTTCAGCTAGGCCCAAAAACCGTTGCTATACTCTTCCATTGTATGTAAAGCAACTGCCTGAAAATTAATGAGTTTTCCATTTGGTTTTATGCATAACAGACTTTGTGACCAGAGGTTATTTCTGAGCGTTTAAAAGGGATGTGCAGGTATACCCAAAAACATAATTTTGCCTAATGAAACGATGAAATTTTAGGCAACTTTCCAATATTAATTTTATTACTTTTTTTAAATGGTTCAAAATTATTTGTTAATGTAACTGCCTTTGAAAGTGGTAAGCTTGAAAAATCTAAAAAATACATTAAATATTCATGCATTGTTGACCATTGATTGTCTTTCCCTCTTTTTAGGAGAAAAGAATTGTAAGTGAAAGCTATATTGGCCTCAGTGACAGTGAGGAGGAAGATGAGCAAAGTTTTACTTTCCGCATGGGAAAAAAAGTTGAGCTGGAAGTTACAATGGACAATAATTCTAAGGTTGGGAATACTTTACTTTATAGTTATGATTTTATTTGGCTGCTTATCTTTGTATCATCAGCTGAAGGTTATTTCTCCTATTGCAGGAGAAGTTTTAGTATATCGGTGCTTAAAGAAAAACTAAAGCAGTCTGGAACAAATGTTGTACATTTATGTTTTGGGCTTCTGTACCAGTCCAAGGAAACCACAGCCCTTTAGCAGGGAAGATGTGTCTCCAAAGATGCCCCAGTAGCTCCCCATCTTCTTTTCTGCTGATTCACTGCACATGCTCTGTGCTGCTGTCACTTACTGAGCTTTGGGACCCACTCACAATATACAGTACACATAGAATATAAATGTCACAATACAAGGCTAATTGGTAAATCAGATTATTGGTACGTCCGCTCATAAACCAGCGCAATTATCATCAGAATTAAATAATCGGCCCTGTAGCATTAGCTTATATGGCGTCCCTTTCTGCTTGATAATTTGCAACAACCCCTAAGTTTAGCTCTTCAACAGCTGCTCAGAGTACACTGAGCACACACACTCCTAACAAATCCAAGATGGGGAGCTTCTGTGACAGCTTTGGAAACCTGAATCATTACTACTGTATAAATTATGAACCTTTAGGCTGGTTCAATACTTTCAGTAAATAAAATATAGTATTTCTAGCCATATTAATTTTTTTAGGGTTTGGTCCCCCCTTAATTATATTTGGCTCCACTAGTGGTCACATTCTAATTCAGTAAGTGCCAGAATTGGAATGGACCTTTGACGTGCTAGTGCAAAATGGCTGCGTTTGAAGGATACAGAGAAAAAAAATTGTTGAAAGAGGTTTTCCAGGAACACATGAACAGAGGCACAGGAAGTCCCAGCTGTCCAAAGTGCTTTGGAGTTACTGTTGGGAAATGAGAGACTGCTGAATTTGGAATGGACTGTAGAGGTGAATGATAGAAAACAGGTTACAGTAAAATTCATGCACAACATAAATTGTCGTGAGAGAGGAGAATGATAAATATGATGAGCTGTAGATGTGTATTATGCATAAATGAAAATCACTGGTAGTTTCAACCTTTTATGTTGGCCTCTCTACAGGGAAAGCGAGTAGTCTCGAAGAAAGCTGGCCAAGATGGTGCGCATGCCAAAATGGAACACTCTGGTTTAACTAATGAGAGACGGATGGATCATTTATTCGCCTTTGGCAGAGGGCACCGTATGCAGATTGCCATTACAATGGAGAAAGTGAGTGTTTCTGGTACTAATACTTTGCTTATTACTGGTTTATGTGATTTTTATTGTTCAACTTTTCTTGTTTGAAGTTGAGCACATCTGTTTTTTTTTTCTATATAAACATTTTGATAAGTCAAAATGTTTATATAGAACTATAGGTTAGACGCAAGATGCTGCCACTTTGCAGAGTGATTTGTCTAAATTAGAAAACTGGGCAGCAAACTGGAAAATGAGGTTCAATGTTGATAAATGCACTTTGGCAAAAATAATATAAATGCAAGTTATACACTAAATGGCAGTGTGTTGGGAGTTTCCTTAAATGAGAAGGATCTAGGGGTCTTTGTAGATAACACGTTGTCTAATTCTGGGCAGTGTCATCCTGTGGCTACTAAATGTAGCATGTCTTGCATAAAAAAGGGCATTAACTCAAGGGATGAAAACATAATTATGCCTCTTTATAGGTCCCTGGTGAGGCCTCATCTGGAGTATGCAGTGCAGTTTTGGACTTAAGAGGGATATAAATGAGCTGGAGAGAGTGCAGAGACTAAGTGCAACTAAATTGGTTGGAGGGATGGAAGAATTAAATTATGTGGGTAGACTGTCAAGGTTGGGGTTGTTTTCTCTGGAAAAAAGGCGCTTGCGAGGGGACATGATTACACTTTACAAGTACATTAGAGTACATTAGAGGACATTATAGATAAATAGCAGGAGACCTTTTTACCCATAAAGTGGATCACCGTACCAGAGGTCACCCCTTTAGACTAGAAGAAAAGAACTTTCATTTGAAGCAACGTAGGGGGTTCTTCACAGTCAGGACAGTGAGGTTGTGGAATGCACTGCCGGGTGATGTTGTGATGGCTGATTCAGTTAATGCCTTTAAGAATGGCTTGGATGATTTTTTGGACAGACATAATATCAAAGGCTATTGTGATACTAAGCTCTATAGCTAGTATAGATATGGGTATATAGAATTGAATTAAAAGTAAGGGAGGGGTGTGAATGGATGCTGGATTTTCATTTGGAGGGGTTGAACTTGATGGACTTTGTCTTTTTTCAACCCAATTTAACTATGTAACTAACTAACTAACTAACTATGTAACTATGTTTTCTGGCACCTGCTTGTAAAGAAGTATGGTAGCCCAAAGTTAAACAACCAGAAACATTAAAAATTTTATCAAAAAAAGGTGCCCTATAATTACTGGGGGATTACAAAGTGCTAAGGCATCCCCTAGTGAATCTAGACGCTTACCTCCTGCCCTGGGCTTGCACCCTTCTTTCCTCATAAAACATACCAGTCCTGGATACTTTACACTCAGCACTCCACTGCACCGCCATCTTTTTTGGAGTTCCCTGTTATCCATCTGAAGATTCTAGAAGGGAGCCTACACAGTAAAGAAATCTGAGAACCTGTTCTGTACTGTGCATATACCTACCCAGCTTGTCTAGTGCATATTAAGGGATACAGAAAAAGATCGGTGGCGTTTAGCAAAAAGTACCCTTGGCCAGTACATTTTTTTTTTTTTTTTTTTTTTTTTTGTTTTTTAGAAGAACCGCTCTGCCCTAGGTTTGGAGGTGGACACCTAGAATCCCTTGGGGGGGGGGGACAGGTATTTAAGGTTTCATTGTCCTTAAATTTGGACAACCTATTTCTGTTCTGTATATGTACAAATGAATTTTTTTCTGAAGCACAACTCCCAACTCCTGTCTTTTTGTGTTCAGTGGCCATGATAATTCAGCTGTAGTGTATATTGATAATGTGTATCCAAATAGAAAAGTATGTAAATATCTCTTGCATGCTCTACTGCGGTTTAAGGACTATGCAGTAGTCTTTACGTCATGAAACTGTCCCTTTCTAGTTTCTTACGGAGCTCTGGAAAAATGCCCTAAAATTACATTTTTGTCACTCTGATCTAAGTCCAAGTACAGAATTTTGCACTTCCAAGAATGACCTGAAGATGGTGACAAATCCTTTAGATTTGGTATGTATTACACACACAGTAGACGTTATACTTATACAATATGGCCCATGGTTTATATCCATCAGTGTAAGATGTCAGATGCACTTTTGTAGCTATAAAGTGGTTTGTAGCTATAAGGTGTAGCTATAAGGTGGCAAATTAAAGTTCTCTCAAATTGCACTTTATTACAAAAGCATCCATCCCTCTAACTGCCCAGTGTCTTATTCCCAAACCCAGGGTATGAATATGAGGTTGATCCTCTTTTCTGGTATAACAACCTCTACTCTTCTGGGAAGGCTTTCTGCTACATGCTGGAACATTGTTTGTGGGATTTGCTTCCATTCAACCACAAAAGCATTTGTCAGGGCACTGATGTTGGTGTCTGCTCCAATTCATTCCACAGGTTTTCATTTGGGTTGAGGTCTCTGTGTTGGCCAGTCAAGTTTTTCTGCTCCCATCCCAATTATATATTATCCTCTTTGGATATATCCTTAGTTGTTTGCTCCACCTGCATATAATATACCTGACTAGTTAATATGTAGTTACAGACACTAAGATTTATTTCCAATTTTGCTACAAAAGAAGTTACATTTATAGGTAGATTTGTCCAGACTGCCCTTAAAGTGATACTGACCCTAAAAAACGACTTTTTAAAATATGGATGTATGTTAAGTCATGTTGATCGTTTATTGCTGAGAGGTTTGGTTATTGTTAGTTGAAGTTTCTAAACCTGCCTGTTTTACCAACCTGACTGTCCCATCTCAGCCTGTCCGTTTCTAATGCTAACGGACTCAAATATGGCAGCCTCCTCATACAGGAACATGGGGCATCAAACAGGTAGTGTAAAAGCATTGTGCAAATACTTTATGGCAAAGTTATAAGTAGCATTCAAAGGCAATATTATGATAGTTGTGAGGCTAATAGAGCCTTCATTCCTGGTGGGGGTAAGTGTTTTTTTAAATTGCCCCCGCCAGCTCTAGGATACCCACCGGCAGGGAGCTCCCGGTATGATCGGCTATGTTGTACATAGCGCATAATGTGCTCCTGACTTCACTTGCATGATGACCAAGTCGCGGCATTCGCTCATTATGCTCATGCGTGTGCCCCAACATGACTGCTTAAAAAAATATACTTTTACCCCCAACCGAAGTGTGGGCTCTATTAGCCCGCACCTTTGGTTGGGGATAATATTTTTGCCCAACATGGCAATAGAAAACTATCTTTTTGGATCATTTTGATTGGTGATTTTAACTGTATATATAATTTTGTCACTTACCTCATTAGCCCAATGTAGAGCTTTCCAAAAGCCTTTTGACCAGATGTGTGCCTTTATTGACCAATGTGACTGCCAGACCAATTTCCTGCTTGTCTGGCTATGTTTTAGTTTTATACACCGGTATATTTTATACAGAGGTTCAGTAAGCTATGGCCCAAACATTTTGTAGCCTCTTTCTATGGTGAAAATGCACATCACTTCAAATGTTCAGTTCAGTCACTGGAATTGTGATACAAGAAACTGTTTGAAAAAAGCTGATATTCCTAGTCTTTTGGGTAATAGGCACTTGCCACTAGGGTTGCCACCGTTTCTAAAAAAAATGTTACCGGCTGGTGGGGGGCACGAACAAAAGGGGGGGTCCATGACGCAAAAGGAGGCGGGGTCACGCACAGTGCCACAGAAGGGGGCGGAGCAACACATGCTATAGCCAGAAGCCTGAAAAAAAAAAACGGTAAGTTCTGAGCGAATTGGGGGCGGGCCAAGGGCTTTTTTTAAGTGTACTACAAATTTCCGGCAACTACATTGCCGGTAAATTTGGAATATTGGCCCGGCATTGGCAGGTGTTTTACCGGCTAGGCCGGTAAAATATCGGCCGGGTGGCAGCCCTATTTGCCACAAGCCCAGTGTTGTTGTCATTATATTTGGTTTGAGAACATTATCACTTACATATCTGATCCCTGAGCTTAAATATGTTTTCTAGTCGGACTATGTTGAAAGTAGCATGTATATGATTTGCTCGGAATCTCCCAGTATTGGGCAATGCTGAATTTGAGGATGCTCCTTTCACATATACACATCATTTTTATTTATAACTTGCACTGTGCTTATTTTAATTCCTTTTATATCTGTTACATGGGGTGTTTTTCATATGCTTTGCTCCACCCATCAGCGGAGGCTTTTATGAGCAAAAATAAATAAATAAAGAGTTGTGTACACAAAAGCTTGTGTATCTGGGAAAGAGTGCTGCTCCTTTTAGTCTTATTTTCTTGGGACAGATATCCTATTGCAGCTATCATGTTGGGCTGTTCTGCTTCCTTTTATGGTCAGAATCTTTGCCAGCTGACATAGCGTTCTTTTTGTCCAAATGCTCCGAACAATAACACCGAACAAGGGGATTGAACTGGAACATGCACTGCAGATATGCACATTTGGCACACATAACAAATGCTTACCTAGTTTATCCTGAATACAGTGCAAACAGGAATCCAGAAATATCTTCTACAATACATTGTGTAAAAAGCACTATGTCCATAAAAAGATGGTGTGTGCAGTGCAGCCATTTCGCATGTCAGTGTCTATGGAACTTTAGCATTTAAAGGGACATCATACCCTATGAGGGAATTGGATTTAAATTCACTTTATTGTGTATAAATATTCAGTAAAACATTTTGTCATATATTTTACCCAGGTAGTCTGCCTACTTTTTATGTCTGCCTTTTTCACATTGGGTAAATCTCTTAATCTTATCATTCTTGATGGCCAAATCAATTGACCATAGTGTGAATAAATGTGACAGTAAAGTGCCTCAGAATATGTTGATTCTAAATAAAAAAACAATTCGTAATTGAAATAATCCATGTAATGAAGTGCTATTTGTTTGCATTGTTATACTAGGAGTGTGCAAAGCGAAGCAATGAAAGGAGGCAGATGAACTCTACCAAAGAGCAACACAAGGTGAGATGTTACCTGCTATTTTGCTTTCATCTGTTTAATGAACAGAGTTGCCCTGCCTACAAGCTTAAGCTGCCCCTGTGCTGTAGAAGAACTGCAGTTTTCTGCTTAAATATGACTTTCTGTACAGAGCAGTAGTGTTAAATCTGCTGCCTACCAGGTTTGTTTTTGTCATTAAAGGGGAACTCCACGCAAACATAACTTAGGCTTTTTGAAAAGTAAACATAATTGCAAGTAACTGCAAAATACATCAATTATAAATATGCAGACTTTTCATGATTTTTTATGGTTTGGAACAGTTCCCTAAGCCTAGCCCCATGCTCTCCTGCTGATCTGTCTGAGTACTGCTACTTTGTATCAGCAACAATCTGTCCTTAGACTGCATCCTCCAAACCCCACAATTCTCTGCACTCTTTGATTTCAATAAGGAACGGAACATCACAGTGCAATGCATTGTGGGTTATTTAGTTCCTGCATGCTGTCTGTAAGTTGTGCAGAAGTTGTTACAATTTGTAACATCAGTGTTTAGTTCCTCCTTCCCTGCCAGAAAGAGAACTGTCAAACAGATGGATTTCGGCATAGAAAATGGCATTTATTCATACTTTTTGAATAAACCGGTAACTGTTATGCATATATTAGGGGTTTCTTTGTTATGTGGTCCTCTTTATCAAATTGTGGTTTGGAAGCCAGAGTTCCCCTTTAAAAAATTAGTACAAGCCACCTGAAAGTGAACTTGTAGATCCCCCTTATTTTATATCCAGTTTATCAGCATTTTCCCTTGCTATTTTATTTTAGTTGCAAAAAGGTTTTAATGGTCTCTTTTTTTCCAAGGGGAGGAACCAGTCATTAACCAAAGATTGAAAAGTGATCAATAGGTGCTCTGTAGATAGGTCGATACTAAGCACTGCAGTTCAACATAAGAGTTTGCAGAAGTATTTTCACTATGACTTCATTACTGTGTGGAATGATTTAAGGCACTTAACATCCTCTGCAGAACTACTAAAAATCTTAAGCTCCAAACACACTAAATGGCCCTGCATAACATTTAACTTAGAACATTTGTAGTATTTGTGGTCTTCCTGTTTATTTGAGAAATATTACCAATAAAAGCCTAGCATAACCTTTAATCCATATAGCCTGGCATCTATAGAGAGGCAGAATAGTATAGGTAGTAGCGTAAAACTACAAAAATAAAATCTTGTCTCAGTATCATGGGTCATGCTTAAACTTAACTTAAAGAGGATTGTCCCATTAAATTCCTCTAAAACACCACTAATACTACCTGAAGAATGCAAGATGCACTTGATTATTGCAAGTTGCACTTGATTATTGAAGGTTGCTCTTTTTGACAGAGGAGTGAGAAAGGTTCTTCGATGAACTGTCCAGTTGAAACGGTGAGTGAGCAGGAACGTTTAGAATACATGCGTTGGAAGAAAGAGCGAGAACAAATTGACCAAGAAAGACTTGCCCGGCACAAAAATTCTAAGGGCGAGTGGAGACGAGCGTGGGATGCTGAGAAGACTCAAAATATGTAAGTCACATGATCAAGCACCCCCTTACTGTCCAAGTTTGATAAAAAATAATCTCATCTTATTGTAAATCTAGAAACATGCAGACTGGCCTTTACTTGTTTTTAATGAGCGGCTAAAATTGTACTGTTTTATATCTTGTGTCTATAGATAAAGGAATACCCCAGTTTTGTACTATGCCTAAATGTTCCAACGTATTTTTAAGTGGCTGTTTTTGCTAAATTTTTTTTTGTGGTTGCTTCTAAAGGTTTGATGGTGACTCTAACTATACTGGCATAAACCAAGATGGAGGGAGAGGTGAGCATTAAGGAACCCTACTAGGAACTGGATGAAATACTAAATACTTAGGGGCAAATTTACTTACCTTAGAAATTGCGTTGGCTTTGCCGCACTTCGCCAGGCGAAGTTTCGTCATGGCGCCCCTAATTTACTAAAATCCGCAGTTGCGCTCACGGAGGCAGCGAAGTTGCGCTACCTTTAATTTGTCAGCCAAAGCGAAGTTGCGCTAGCAATGCCTAATTTGCATACGGCGCCAAGTTAAAGTACAATGGACGTATATGTTGCAGCAAATACATAACACTACACAAGCCCAGAGAAGCTTCATAAAATAAAATAGAGTTGTTATTTTGCCCTATTCATGTATAGTTTAAGTGCCATGTTAGGAAATGTAGGGGGAAGGAGGGTACTCCCAAAAAAATTTACGATCTTTTTCAGCCTATCACCCTTAAAAAAGTAAGACACCAGCGTTTTTGGGACTTAGAAAAAATTTCAGCTTTTTTTGAAGCAAGCCCTATCTACTCTATTGCACTTAGCATGGTCTGAGGTGGCGAAGGCAAGTCTGGCGCAAGAGGGTCACGTTCAGTAAAATCCGCAAATTAGTGAATTAGCTTAGTTACGTCCCTTTGCCATAGCGCAACTTCGTCTGGCGTAAGGGTGCGAAGTAGCGTTAGAGTAGGTCCACTTCGCTAGCGAATTTATGCCAGCACCCATTAGTAAATTGGCGAAGTAACGAAATGACGTCACGCAGGCGAATTTTTGTTAGCGTTAGCCACTTTGCCATTAAGTAAATTTGCCCCTTAGGCTTTCCTAAATAAGAACAATTGCCATCCATGTTTAATTACCCAAAAGACATTATTCACCTTTATGTTAACTTGTAGTATGTTTATAGAATTGCTAATTCTAAGCAACATTTCAATTAGCCTTTGGTTTTGCTTTTTTTTTTTTTTTAAATTATTTTCATTTTTCTTCTGACTCTTTCCGACTTTGAAATGGGGTCCCTGACACCATCTAAAAAGCAAATGCTCTGTAAGGCTACAAATTTGCTACTTTTTATTACTCCTCTTTCTATTCGGTTCCTCTCCTATTCATATTCCAGTCTTTCAGTAAAATCAGTGCATAGTTGCTAGTGTATTTTGGACCCTAGCAACCAATTGCTGAAATTTCAAACTGGAGAGTTGCTGATTAAAAAGCTAAATAACTGAAAAATCACAAATTATGTCATGACACAGTAAGGAAATGATAAAAATGATGTGTCCAATCTCAGGGTATTTGTAGACGTATGCATCTCTCTGGCAACCATGTAGAACAGAATGATTGTCATTCACAATATGGTCAAATGGAACTTGCAACTTCCAGAAGTTTTGTGTGCCATTTGCATATCGAACACAAGATACAGTGAAACCTGCCTGAGTTTCCCCTAATTTTACAATGTTTTTTGTGGTCCCGCCAATATTTAATGCATAATGTATTTCCCTAAAAAAATGTAAAGTGGGGGTTCTACATCCATAGTGGTGAATAGAAAAGCCTATGGTGGTTGAACACTAGGTATAATTCTTCATTCCCTTATGACGTTGGGGGGAACTAGATGTTAAGGTCGTGCCCCATTGTTTCTTACTTGTGAGGCAATTGTGGCCAAGCAGCCAGTAATTAATGGAAAACGTCATGTAAAGTCAGTAAGTTAGGGGCAACTAAACCTATATAATCAACCCATAGGATAAATGGAATAACATCTGCTAAATATCATTCTAAAGCATAGCTTATGGTGTCTAAGTGTGGGTGTCTCCTACGCCATTTCCTTAAGATGGCCATAGACGCAAAGAACCGATTGTTTGAATCTTCGAGCGATCTGACTTCCCCATCTCCCGACCTGCCACTAACCATTCAGATCAAATAAAGTAGAAAAGAACAGATCAGCCGATGTTCTGCCCCTGACAGCAATCGTACGAAAGTTTATATCCGACAAATCTGGTGACCGTCTCCCACTGAAAATCGTCTGATCGGCAATAAATGCATAGAAATTATCAGCAGCCGACAAATCTTTTAACCTTTCTGATCAACCAAACGACTGATCTCCGTGGGATGAAAAATGTTGGGACTCTCCACACACAGTCTGAAAATCGTTTGAATCGAGGATTTGTACGAGTGGATCTTTGCGTCTATGGCCAGCTTTAGTGATGCTGAGGCCTGGAGCCAAATAGCTAATACGAGGTCCCATTATTTACACGAATAACAAATATCCAACCTGTAGGACTCCAGATAAACAAAATGAAAAAAATAAATGCTTTTATATTATAGTGCTGCTGTACCTAGGAATACTTACATTTGCCCATGTGCTTATAGATTCCCACAGAATGGTCCTTTAAATAATGCTAAAAGGTATCATGTCATCTCCACGTACTCCTTTCACGTGGCTCCTTTCATGGGGTGCACTAATTTATAAACACCCCATGGGCCTAATTTCTGAGGCTCTGCCAGAGCACCCACAATTGCCCCTCATCACCTTCTGATGCTTCTCATTGTGTTGAATCTATCATGGAAGATTCGACCGAATCTGAGCCCTAATTTGCATATGTAAATCAGCGAGGGGGAAAAGAGAAGTAAAAAAATTTGACTTCCTTGCTTTGTGAAGAAAAGTCCCATGATTTTAAGGATTCGGTTCGACCAGGCACAAGGATTGGTCCGAATCCTGCTGAAAAGGGCCTAATTCTGGCCGAATACCGAACCAAATCCTGGATTCGGTGTATCACTAGTTGAGTGGGAAGTGACTAAAAGTCCAGTGTTTTCAGGCTACGCTCCTCTCAGAAACAACATCGCTGGTGCTTTCACTTATTGAGCCTATGTGTGCCATAGATTTAAGATAGTCATATTAAGGCTAAGTTACCCTAAAATATCAAGCAACCCCATTTACAACAAATGTGTAAAACAATGTGACTCTGCTATAAACTAATGTAAATATCATGACTTTTGTCATTAAACCTCAAATTATTATTCCCTTACAGGAGTTTTTGGTGGAAAAAGGGCTCTGGATAAGCTGGCTGCGGGGGACACTAAAGGTTAGTTAAAGGGATTCTGTCATGATTTTGATGATGTCGTTTTTATTTCTAAATTATACTGTTTACACTGCAAATAATTCACTCTACATTTGTAATATTAGCATGTAGGCAGCCATCTCAGGTCATCTTGCCTGGTCATGTGCTTTCAGACTTTAGGATGGAACTGCTTTTTCAGGCAGGCTATCATTTCTCCTACTCAGTGTAACTGAAAGATTTGCAGCGGGACATGGATTTTTACTATTGAGTGATGTTCTTATATCTACCAGGAAGCTGCTGTCTGGTTACCTTCCAATTGTTCTACTGATGGGCTGCTGGGGGAGGTGGGATGGTTAGAGGTGATATCACTCCAACTTGCAGTACAGCCGTCAAGAGTGACTAAAGTTTATCAGAGCACAAGTCAGATGACTCACGTGCACCTGGGAAACTGAAAATATATCTAGCCCTATGGCAAATTAAATATAAAAAAAATTGTTTGCTCTTTTGAAAAATGAATTTCAGTGCAGAAGTCTGCTGAAGCAGCACTATTAACTGACGTGGTTTCAAAAAAACTTTTTCCCACTACAGTATCCCTAAAGCCTAGAACTAAAGCCTGACTAAAGAAGTGGCTAGAAATGTTTTGTGCTTCTGTACCAGCCCAAGGCAACCACAGCCCTTTAGCAGTAAATATTTATGTCTTCAAAGATGCCCCAGTAGCTCCCCATCTTCTTTTCTGCTGATTCACTGCACATGCTCTGTGCTGCTGTCACTTACTGAGCTTAGAGACCCACTCACAATATACAGTACACATAGAATATAAATGTCACATTATAAGGCTGATTAGTAATTAATACAGATAATTACTACATGGCAGCACAGAACCCAGTGCAAATATCATCAGAATTTAATAATCAGCCCTGTAGCATCAGCTTATATTACAGACTAACTATTTTCTGCTGGATAATTTGTGACAACCCCTAAACATAGCTTCTCAACAGCTGCTCAGAGCCCACTGAGCATGTGAGTGTCACAGACACTTTCCAAGATGGTGACCCCCTGTGACAAGTTTGAAGTCCTGGATCATTGCTGCTATTGACAAGCTGAAACTTTCGGCTGGTGCAATAAGGTCACTATATGAAATATGGCATTTTTAGTCGTATTCATTTTTAGAGTTTAGTTCTCCTATAAGTCCAACAGTGAGATTTCTGTTTGTTTCCTCATTTTTCTTTAGTGATGAATAATGAGTAATTTGAACAGACAGGGCAACCAGCAGAGCAGGAGCACTTTATAGGCAATTGTACAATGAAATTATCTTTTTTTTTGTTTTTCTATCAAATAAAGCTGTCAAAAGGACGGGACCTATCTGTGTGAACACAGATGTTAAATGCCATGAGGTATACGTATTATGATTTGGTGGGCCCCCATATGTAGCCGTTATGATAATTGTTGGTTTTGCAGGCATTTCCCCAGTGACACTTTGTGTTCCCTTGTAAGACATGAAAATATGACTCTCTGTTGCTAGCTGCCTTTACAATAGACAGAGGTCTATCAGAGGTTGTCTGCATGTACTCTTTCTTGATCTTTACTGGCATATCCGTACAGGCATCCCAGTTATATTCTACCAACGCTAGGTCTTTTAAAGGGGAACAATCATGAAAATGAAAATATAATAGAAGCTTTATAATACTGAAAGAAAAAACATATCTAAATACAATCAATTAAATATTCTGCATCGTTTTTTAAATCAAGTTTATCTTCACTATTCTTCTCTCAGCATCTGTTTCTCATCATTCTGCAGCAGTTGGGTGTCAGATGAATGATCCAATATATCTTATAGGGGAGCTTCATTTCCTAGCAGATGTATTGGAGCTCACTCAAATAACGGATTCCAGTACAATCTAACAAAACAACTGCCTTTTGCACAAATCCATCATGTAGAGAGACAGGTATTTTGGTGATTTTAATGGAGTGAGCTCATAAGATATATTGGATCTAACTGTCAATGAATATCTGACACCCAACTCCTGCAAGAAGACTTAATGAAGAGAAATGGGGTAATGGGGTTGCTTAGACAGAAAAAGCTAGTAGGTTTGTAAATATGCTGAATGACAACTTTTTATTCCAGCTCGTTCAAGAACCTACTAGGAATAACTCTCTTTTGGACCTTGTAATAACTAACAATACTGAACTCATCTCTAACATTTGTGTGGGTGAGCATTTAGGGAATAGTGATCATAACATGGTCTCCTTTGAGATTCTGTTTCAGAAGCAATTCTATAAGGGAGTAACTAAAACACTAAATTTCAGACGTGCAAACTTTGACAGTATAAGGGCATCTCTGCAACATATTAAGTGGGAAATGCTTTTCACAGGGTTAAACACAGAACAAAAATGGGTAGTCTTTAAAATGCTGCTTAATAAATATACTTGTCAGTATATTCCACTTGTAAGCAAGGAACGTCGTTGCAAAGCAAAACCTTTTTGGTTCAATAGAAGCGTTGGTGTTGAGGTGGGTAAGAAAAGACGTGCTTTTAAGGCTTTCAAGTTAGCTGGTACAGCCGAAACATTTATAAGGTTCATGGAGGCCAATAAATCATGCAAAGAAGCTATAAGGCAAGCTAAAATTGCTATAGAAAAGGATATTGCAGCAAGCAGTAAAAAAAATCCAAAATTATTTTTTAAATATGTTAATAGTAAAAAAATGAAGCAGGAAGGGGTGGGACCCTTACTATCAGAGGGGGGTCAGCTGGTTGATGAAAACAAAATAAAAGCGCAGATTCTGAACTCGTATTTTTCATCTGTCTACACAAATGAGGAACCAGTAAGTGAAGGTTTCCTTCTTAACAGTCCCAATTCTAGTAATACAACTAATGATGCATGGTTCACACATGAAGAAATTCAAAAGAAACTTGAACATGTTAAGATTAACAAAGGTCCAGGGCCAGATGGTATTCATCCCAGGGTAATTAGCGAGCTCAGCTCTGTGATTGCCAAACCTCTTTACTTAATTTTTCAGGATTCATTGAGATCTGGCATAGTGCCGAGAGACTGGCGAATTGCTAATGTGGTGCCTCTATTCAAAAAAGGATCCCGTTCTCAGCCTCAAAACTATAGGCCAGTTAGTCTGACGTCAGTGGTAGGAAAGCTTTTCGAAGGGTTAATAAAGGATAAGATACTGGACTTCATAGCAAATCATAATACTATGAGTTTGTGCCAGCATGGTTTTATGCGTAATAGATCTTGCCAGACTAACTTAATTTCTTTTTACGAGAATGTAAGTAGAGACCTCGATTCTGGGATGGCAGTGGATGTGATTTACTTAGACTTTGCTAAAGCATTTGATACAGTGCCACACAAAAGGTTACTGGTTAAATTAAGGAATGTTGGCCTGGAACATAGTATTTGTACCTGGATAGAGAACTGGCTAAAAGATAGACTACAAAGAGTGGTGGTAAATGGAACATTTTCTAATTGGACCAGTGTTGTTAGTGGAGTACCGCAGGGCTCTGTACTAGGTCCCTTGCTTTTCAACTTGTTTATTAATGACCTGGAGGTGGGCATTGAAAGTACTGTTTCTATTTTTGCAGATGATGCTAAATTGTGCAGAACTATAGGTTCCATGCAGGATGCTGCCACTTTGCAAAGTGATCTGTCTAAACTGGAAAACTGGGCAGCAAACTGGAAAATGAGGTTCAATGTTGATAAATGCAAGGTTATGCACTTTGACAAAAATAATATAAATGCAAGTTATACACTAAATGGAAATGTGTTGGGAGTTTCCTTAAATGAGAAGGATCATGGGGTCTTTGTAGATAACAAGTTGTCTAATTCTGGGCAGTGTCATTCTGTGGCTACTAAAGCAAATAAAGTTCTGTCTTGCATAAAAAAGGGCATTAACTCAAGGGATGAAAACATAATTATGCCTCTTTATAGGTCCCTGGTAAGGCCTCATCTGGAGTATGCAGTGCAGTTTTGGACTCCAGTCCTTAAGAGGGATATAAATGAGCTGGAGAGAGTGCAGAGACGTGCAACTAAATTGGTTAGAGGGACGGAAGACTTAAATTATGTTGGTAGACTGTCAAGGTTGGGGTTGTTTTCTCTGGAAAAAAGGCGCTTGCGAGGGGACATGATTACACTTTACAAGTACATTAGAGTACATTAGAGGACATTATAGACAAATAGCAGGGGACCTTTTTACCCATAAAGTGGATCACCGTACCAGAGGCCACCCCTTTAGACTAGAAGAAAAGAACTTTCATTTGAAGCAACGTAGGTGGTTCTTCACAGTCAGGACAGTGAGGTTGTGGAATGCACTGCCGGGTGATGTTGTGATGCTGATTCAGTTAATGCCTTTAAGAATGGCTTGGATGATTTATTGGACAGACATAATATCAAAGGCTATTGTGATACTAAGCTCTATAGTTAGTATAGATATGGGTATATAGAATTTTAATTAAAAGTAGGGAGGGGTGTGTGTGTATGGATGCTGGGTTTTTATTTGGAGGGGTTGAACTTGATGGACTTTGTCTTTTTTCAACCCAATTTAACTATGTAACTACTAACTAACTAAATAAATATGAGAGCGGGATAGTGAAGATGAACTTGATTTCAGATATGATGCCGAATTTTTAATTTATTGTATTTAGAATACTTCATATTTCAGTATGCTGAAGCTTATAGTAAATTTTTATTTTTGAGATGGTTCCCCTTTAATGGTGCGAGAATGCATAGAATCACTTTGAAAATAGCTGGCAAGTTAATGCAACAACTTTAAGCAAAACGGTGCCTTTCTGTCGGAAAGTGGGAACTGTCACCCTTTACCATCTATAGTGCTACAGGTTGCCCAGCTCTCTTATAGGAGTTGTCGCTCTTTATACACATAGTCTGGCACAAGGGCAAGATTTGGTGTGGATCATGTAATAAAGAAGGCTGTTCTGTTAGACCGTGAATCACACATCTTTTTAAGGATGGCTGTGGTGCCAATTCATCTGTCTAATAATACATAAATAGGATCTCTTATCCACAATGCTCAGATCCTGAGGTTTTACAGATAGGGGGTCTTTTGTAATTGGGGTCTTCATACCTTAAGTCTGCTAAAAAATCATTTAAACATTAAATAAACCCAATAGGATTGTTTTGCCATCAATAAGGTTTTATGCAGCTCAGTTGTCATTTTTATAGAGAGAAAGGAAATCTTTTTTAAAAATTAGAATTATTTGCTTAAAATGGGACGGAAGACGGCCTTCTCGTGATTCAGAGCCTTGTAACAAGTTTACAAATAAAAAGCTATAATTACACAGTGAATTGCTTGCTATAACCAGTTTTTCTTTCCAGCCTAGAAAAATTGAGTTTATTTATTTTTATTTTTTTTAAGGTACTGGGAAACAAGCACAGGCCGTAATTGAGAATGTGTCAAAACCATTACCAGCCATAAGCAGCAATGCAAAAGGAAAAGACAGACTTACTGGCAGAGCCCAAAGGTAAATGCTGACTACTTCATTTAATGAACTGAACTGTGTCCTTGGTTATACTTTGTGTGTCTGGATACAGGTGAGTGATCAAGGCATTGATGGGGCTTAAACTGATTTTGCTCTGGGGTCAGTGTTATGAAAGCATTACATTAGGGGAATGTGTGAATGAATGTGTATTTCTTTGTATACACCTATTACATACAGACATTTATGCACTGTATGCAAGAGCTTTGTTGCTTCTGTAGTGTTTTTATATGAAGCTCTTTTGACCTTTGATTTCTGAACATTTTTGGCTATAGATTTATTATATCCCAGCAGACTTGAGCTTGCTACAAAAATAAGCAGTGGAGAAATTGGTTATACACAAGCTGATCCCTACGTTTTCCAAATAATGGGCCAAAGGGACAGAGCGTTTTTTGGGGGCCACACCCCTTATGGCTGCCTTCCTATCGGATGTGTTGAGCGTACAAAAATATCTAATCAAGGAATAGAGGCACTGCATCAGGGGTCACTCACTCCGTCTCTCACCCACCTTGCACACAGGTTAGACTAACACAAAAGCACCCCAAACACCAACCAACACCCACAAAACTCATTCGCTGCCATCATCTATCATTCACAGGCGATAGAAACCTAATGTGACTATTTCCCCGATCTCTCTAACAGGTAATAATTCACAATACACCAATGTATTAAACACTCTCTCAATATAGTCCGTTAGTTCCTACTGATTCAACAAGTACTTCAGCATGCAGAGGGTTAAGGCTCACAGTTACACTCTTTCAGGCTAGGTTCGTTTAGAGCACCAAAGACAATCTTATTAAATTCTCTTTAATATTAGAAAAGGTATAACAGTGCAATATACAGAAAGAGACATACATTCAATAATGCAATTACAAACAGTTGTAAAAGGGAAAACATGGAAAACCTATACTTCAAAGATATAGAATTCTTGGTCCTGGAGGCAAGGGGAGACAAACGGGATAACTTCCAATCGCAATTGGTCCTCCAAAGTAAATCCAAAGTTTAGTCAGAAGAGCTGACTATTTATTAGTGATTTCAGGGCACACTCCCCCCTCCCTCTGGAATGTAAGGGGCGTGGCCTAGCAGGACACAGATTAAGTTTTTGTGAGCTCCTGTGAGTAGGAACTGGACCAAGAATATAATGACCATAACTCCTTATTGGAACATAGCAGAGAGATATTATATTCATTGGTTATTAATTCTCTCAGAGATTCCATAGATACTAAACATCAATACTGTGTGACCTGCCCCTGCCCAGATATTCACATCTAATACACAGAGTACCAAGCCTAGTCATGTTTGGACTCGTTTGAAAGCTGAAATTGCCTTGAACCCATCAACTGTTTTGTATACTGTTGGTACAACAGGTATGGGTTCTGTAAGGATAAATATATTTGAGTATACATTATATGTGACCTTCACTTCACTTAGAGAAGGGCATTACAGCTCTGACCCCTCTGACCATAGTGAAAAGAGGCCTGTTATGTGTCTGATTTAGATGCTGGCAGAAATATTTCTCAGGATACCTTGGCCTGTTTTATTAACTATTACAGGCCTGTATCATGACCGTCATCATCATTATTTTTGTAGAATTTACAATGAATTTGCAACAAACGGGGTCCTGCAATCAGTTAAATATTGGAGATTAAAACAGGCTTATTGGATCCTGCTCTAAAGGTGGCCATAGATGCAAAGGAGGATTCGTACGATGCGTGGAGAGTCCCGACTTTTTTCGTCCGGCGGAGATCGGTTGTTTGGTCGATTGGACAGGTTTGATTTTGTCCCGACCGATCCCGCCGGAGCCCATTGCGCTCTCATCGTAATCTGATCGTTCGGCCCGATATAGCCATGCCGTTAGTGGCATATCGGGGAAATATCAGCTCGTTTGGCGATGTCGCCAAACGAGCTGATCTTTTAGTCTACGGCCACGTATGTACATGTCTATGTACATGTTAAAGTTCATTAAAACCTTAATGGTAGATTTCTCTAAGGAATTGTAATAGAGTAGCCTATATCAACAATGGCATGAACAGTTATCTTTCATTAGTTTACTTTATTTTTATATTTGCTTGGTAATTTTCAAGCTGCCTCCTTGCATATGAAAAATGATTGAGGCAGCCAAATTAGTCATAGACATGGCAGTTACGTTCAGATATAAATCACTCTGACAGTTTAGCAGGGATAATAAGCAAATTGGCACTAATTGGACTGCTGTAATACTGTTTTCATTACGAGACTGACTCCAGTCATCAGTGTTTCATTCTTTTAATTTGCCTTATGGGACCTGGCTGCTATAAGTTTGCATGAAACATGCCCATCCTTCTTAAACTAGTGGTTAAAGGAGAAGGAGAAGCTAAAATCAAGTAAGCTTTATCGGAAATGTCTATATAAATACACCAGTAAACCTGTAATGCTGCACTGAGTCCTCTGTCAAAAGAACACAGCATTTCATTCCTTCTATTGTGTATACATTGGCTTCTGTATCTGTACCAAGCTAATATGGCAGCTGCTATCCTAAACAAACAGAGCTTCTAGAGCAGTTTACTCAATTATGTTAAAACATTCTGCAGAATAAATATAGCGTTTTAGCTTGCACTAATCTATTTTGGCAATAAACTGCTTCGGTAGCTTTCCTTCTTCTTTAAATGGCTAACATTTTTGCTCATTTCTGTTGACACTTTTGTGACAATGTTAACCAAATAACCATGACATTAGCCCTGAATGCCTGGCTTTCCATCCTTAATTTTTTACAAATGCACTGCACCCGCTCGTGACAGTTCATAGTGCACATGTGCTGTCATCTCTAGTGAAATGCAGGACAATGAGGTCTTGTGATTAATTTGATTTTTTTTTTCCCCCCCACATATAGTCATGACTTCTTTTGGTGTTTGTTTCAGGTGGGACACAGAAGAGTGGTTGGATTCTGCCTATGTGTCTGAAGGAATTTCCGTGTTGGTTAGTGTATGTTTGATATGCTCAGGGACAGCAGGATCAAATATGCCTTGCACTCTAGTCACTTAAAAGGCTGGTGTGCAAGAATTTTTATAGGCAATTACTGTACTTATCCTCCCAGAAACTATAAATAGATGGAATGCAAATTATGACAAAAATTCAAATGATCTATAAATGAGTGAGTAATTGTTTCTGCTGATATTGCCAGGGGCATAACTGGAGGCTTACGGATCCGTTTGCATTTAATATGGATTCCCTTACAAAGGCCTAGCTCCAAGGATAGCAGAACAAGTAGCTGTTGTGGTTCCTAAAAATATAGACCATATAGAAGGACTCAATGTGGCATACAGTTGTTTTAAACTGATAACTCTCAGAGGTTTTGTGTGGACCTCCTGTTCTTGGTTATATGCCACTGCCCCCTGCTTTTGTTCTTAAACAGCCAGTTAATGAGTTGTTTACAGGAGCATAATACAATATGGCTAGGAATTCATGATTTAAACTTTACATTTCTTGAATTTTAATTCAAATTGGTTTTGTTTTTTTCTGAAAAACATTTTTAAACACTCTATAGTTTTTTATATTATTTTTTGTAATACCAATAACAAAAGAACAATAAATAACAAGAGAGAGAAAAACCGCCGAGGAAGTTGGAGTAATGCCATCTTAAATCTATTTTATTTTAGGCCAGATAAGTCTTTAAAGCTCTAAAAGCTAATGTGTTCGTTGGATCCATCCAGTAAAGAGCAACTTTAGTTTAGTATAGACAAGAAGTAATTAATGAGAGGTCTAGTATTATTTCTGGGCACCTGGGAGTCAACCAGGCCCATCAGGCGAATGATTGGGCTAAGGACTTTAGGCAGAATCAGTTCATTAAGCACCCAGTATCGTATAATTGTTTTTTTGTATGTTAAAGCTTCCAAGGCTGTTAAAATATTATTTTTATGTGATTTCCCCATGTCTTTACATTTTATTTTCTGCAGGGAATTTCAGAATGCAGAGATTATTCTGGCTTTATGTCACAACTTAAAAACACTGAAGTACTCAAGGGCTCTGAACAGTCTTTCAAGGAATATAATAATAATAATAATAATGATGCTAATAATAATGCTCCTGGGAGACACGAGCACGGCAGACAAAAGAGGCAATCGGAATGCAAAGAGAATGTAACAAATCCATCTTTACACAGGGGCTTTGGCGTGCCCAATGCTTATCTAGTTACATGCTCAGAAATATTACCTGAGATGTCGTCTAAAGGTTTTGGCGAAGGAATATTATCAGAAACCCAGTTTCACTTTCCCTCACATAAAAGAGTGGTCAAGAAAGATACTGATGCAGATTTATCATTAGAGAGTAGAGGAGTGGGTGACTACCTGTCAGTGCTGAACAGTGACTCAGAGCTGGCAGGCTTGGAAAATGTGAGAAGCCAGGGAAGAGGCAAGGAATGCTATACTAAAACACAGGTGAGTTCAAACTGTCAGTACAGTATATGCTTCTAAATCAAAAATGATCTAAAATGGATTCAAAGGAGGATGAGTACATTACATTTTTTCATACATCAAAGAGGCAATCTCCTAATGCAGCATTGTTGGATTAACTCTACAGATTAAACATCTACAGAGCCCCTTGTTTTGCCTGATTTTAACCCTTTTGTGGCATTAGTAGAAAACCAAATCCCCTCAATAGAGAACATAACCCCAAGAGCACCCATAACCCTCTAATTGACTTCAGTCATTCTTGGATTTTATGTACAGAGCATATGCTTTACAGTTTTTATACATAAATATTTCCGAGGGAGAAGAGAGGGTAAACTCCCGTAATAGTATCACAGTAGGTTCATTGACCACTGGCTGCAGATGAACTGCCTCACAAGAAGAGTCTATGATCACTTCTCTGAAAACTTGTTGAACCTAATGTCATTGTAATCTCTCTTGCTACTTGTCCCCTAGTGGACTATATATCGCAGTTTGGCTAACTTTTCTGTTGCCAAACTATGTAAATGTGACCCATGTAATATATTGAATATATATTGATATATACATGGGCGTGTGAGAAAGGAAACCCTTGACACCTACTTTATTAGTAGACCGTTTCTATTTCTGTTACAGGTGCACTGCTGTTAGCATGTGAAAATGCCTTGCTGAAGCCTAGAAGACTAAAGAGAATCATCCAAAAAAATGGATACTGTTTGGGGTTTTTTTTTGTTTCTCATTATGGGCATGCTGAGAACCATACATGTTTTTTTTTTTGCACTATTTACATTTTGCTGTTTGGTTTTCACCTCTTCCTTATCAAACGAATAGCATGTTACTACATTTTGCAGATTCTTTATTGAAAAATATTTTTCCTAATAAGACACTAAAGTAAGAAAACCTCTATGCGCTCACATACATGTTTTGATCTCTGTTATGTTTCACACACTTGCTGTTATTTGGGTACTTTACCCTTTCTAGCTACAGTTTCGTAGCTAGACAAAATACTGTACACGTTTTCTCATGTGGTTGCACCTTTCCTGCATTAAACCTTTGAACTGATTACTCTGCAGATTGTTCTTGAGGCTGTTATGTGAATTTGCTGATTGTTTTCCTTATTTTAGGTTTGCAGAATTCATAGTACCTACAGTGTTCTGAAAAACCAATCTAATCTAAAGCTTCTCACTTGATGCCGTAAGTCCATAATTAAGGGGTCCAGCTAGAGGGTCACTTAGAGATACTCTTCGGAGGAGAAATTGTTCTACGTAGGGCCAGAACTAGGGGTTGGCAGCAGAAGCATTTGCCTGTTGAGCAATATTGTGAACAGTTCCAATGGCAGTGATATAGGTAGCAGGTACGTGAGCATTTTTTTGGGGGGGGGGTGGGTAGAGGGAGTACTAGTCAAAGTAGTGCCTTTGGCACAATACTTATTGACCCAGCTCCGGGTTTAGGTATTCATGTAAAGATGGCTGATTCAGCCATGTTTACAAATGCAGCAGCCTTCTGAAAAGTAATATCCATGCCTCTAACTTTCCCAGTAGAACCATGCTTTTCTGTGTTTGAGCTGCACATGTTCAGTGTGATTGGGCTGTAGTAGCTAATTACTTTTCTTGTCTGAGACTAGTGATGCTGAGCCTGATGTTACCAGCCGGAGGATGGCCAAAGGCTTTTGACTCCAAAAAGGTACGAATCTTTACAGGGACAATTTATCGTTCTTTTCTGGAGACCCCTGAACCACAAGTGCATTACATTAACATGGTACCACAGTTTTTGTTTTGTGCTTATCATCTTTAGCATAATCTTTGGTGGGATTATAGTGTCTTCTTAGGTCTCATCTATATTTTTCTTTTTTGTGTTAGTAAGTGGCTGCTCAAAAGTAAAAGGGCACGTCTTTATGGTAGTATCATGCCATGGAATGACTAGACATCTTGTTGAAATAGAACGCAGAGTAGGCGGTGAATACAGATTCATTTACTGCCAAAGAACTTATTTCAGTCTTATTTTATCTTTCAGTAGGACAGCACAAACACAAGGCCACAGTAAAGGTGAATATCCCACAATACTTGGTTACATAATGCCAGTACATTATACTCTTTTGGAAAGTGCCAAAAAAAAATGTGCTTCAGGTTGATTTATTGAAAAGTTGTGCAAAAACTCTACTAGTCCTGTCCATCTGTTCCACATCTAGCTGCATTCAATACACTGCACTGTAAAATATGAACCAACAAGCAGCTAGGCTGATTAGATAGGGAACTGAAGCCTGTATTTTGCTTTTGTGAGGGCTGTGATTGGCTGTCCTCCTCCTACTGTGCTTCTGGCAGGGACCGTTGGGACATGCTCACACCGCATTTGAAACAAGACCATGGACCATAGAAGATCTATAGAGTCTCCAATAAAGGGTAATTTTTGAAGCTAAAACCAGCACCAGATATTATTCATTATTATTCAGGATTGATGGGGGGGGGGGGGGTTCACATCCTATAAGATCACAATAACCTTGGATATTATGTTTGTCCTATAAATCATCCAAGCCACTCTTAAAGGCATTGATAAAATCAGCCATCACAACATGATCTGGCAGGATATTCCACATCCTCACTGTCCTTACTGTAAAGAACCACCTACACTGCTTCAAAAGAAAGTTCTTAGTCTAAATGGGTGGCCAGTGGTGCGTTGAACATTTCTATGGGAAAATTGATCCCCCACAATCTATTATGTTCCTGTTGAGTTTGTAAAGAGTAATCGTAAGCAACTTTTCCCCAGCAAAAATAACCCCAACCATGACACAGTCTACCCTCAGTTTAATTCCTTCATCCCTTTAACCAGTTTAGTTGCACTTAGTCTCTGCACACTCTCCAGCTCATTTATATTCCTCTTAAGGACTGGAGCCCAAAACTGCACTTCATACTCCAGGTGAGGCAAAGTGGCAAAATTATGTTTTCATCTTTTGTTTTAAAGTACTGTCTTGCATAAAAAAGGGCTTTATTTGCTTTATAGCCACTGAATGACGCTGCCACAGCTAGTTATCCACAAAAATCATTCTCAATCAAGAATACCCCCATGTTTTACCTCCAAAAGACTCCTTGCTGTAATAGTAGCGTTCTTATCTTAACTAGTTTGACTGCCACAAACATTGGGTGTAAGGCTTATGTTCTAGTAGAAAGTTTAAATTCTCACCTTAACAGCCACACAACAATTCAAAATATATGATTAAAAAAATAAAGAAGGCAGATAGAAATTGTCTAAAATTAAACTAGTATGGTGTAGGCAGGGGTATTCTAAGGTGATCCATTCTGATTTTTGTTTTCTTTAGCCAGGCCACCAGATGGCAGTCATTGAATAGAATCCGTTACTCAGTGGGATGTATGAACAGCCAATTGCTTATGGTTACATGACTCCATTGTGTTTTATGTAGGCACGGTGTGTACATTGTGCGATTGAGAGCCCATCGATCATGTTGCAAAAACTACTCCGTAACTTCACCAGATTTAACCTGCTTTTTCATAATTAACAGAATTTTTGTAAAGGGAAAAGTAATCGTTTGTGATGATTCATTTTAAAGCTCCCATATGACTTCAGAATGAGGCAGTCTTGCTGGTAGTTTAAATATATAACATTTAATAGCTCTTGCCTAATGGGTACTCTACACTTCACCATTAATCAATGTGAGAAACAGATATAATTGTGTCCCCTTAGCAAATTCATTGCTTGCTGTTATTTTATCTGCTGAATTAAAGCAGGTCCGTTTCTAGCTCCGCTTATGTCATTTCTCTGGGGGGGAAAAGGGCGTACTTCTGTGACCTTGTGCTGTGGTTCTGGCAGGGCGATGAGTCCCTTGATACATTGAAGGAGACAGCAGCAAGCTCTTGTGTCTCACGGAAATGACATGCCTTTGCTAGCAGCAGCAACGAGAGTTGCCTTTGTTACATAAATATGTTCCTTCCTAAGTCATTCCAACTCTTGTGACGTGATTGAAGGCTGCACGCTTATCCTTGAATGCTGCTGACCACTGTGAAATTGTTCCAACGAGTTGATGCAATCAGTCAAAATAAGCAGAAAATCACTGGCTAAAAGGTTGGGATTAGTGGGTTCCTGCAGGAAAGCATAGTTTGGGAAATGAGCAGTGTAGGCGTCTGTGCAGCTATTTCTTAGAAAGGAGAATAGCTTTCTCAAATTCTCCCCACATCCCTTTTCTTTTCCACGCTTATTCACATGCTCTTGTGTCTGCTTAAGTCCCAAAATAGATTGAAGTGGTGTGCTTTATTTTAACCCGGCTTTTTTCAGTGCGTCACTGGAAACCCCCCCCCCCCCTTGCCATTTATATACATTACTGTGGATGAAGGAGCTGCAGTTTAATATTTTTAAAGAACACTAAACTTGTAAAATAGAATCATGCAGCACAAATCTGGCATGTGTAGAATAGGCAGTGCATTTATTTCTGATCTGAGCAGTAATAATAGTGGTCCTAATTCATTCAGCTTGTGCCTATTAAAGTCTGACTTTTCTCTCGATAATACGGAGTATTAGACATTGCATTCACCCCGGTGATGGGAAGTATATTCAAAGATGTGTAATACAGCAGCTTTACATACTAATGGAGGGGTTTTTTATTTGTATTGTTTCCGTTGTAATATAAGTCAGAAGACTATGTGGTTTCAAACTAACAGGCAGCTCTTAAATATACCCTCATATTGGCAAATATTTAATAAACATGGATAAATATGAACACCTGTGTGGAATTTATTTTGGTGTTAATTTCCTCTGGGCAATTGGCCATGCTTCACCTCTCCTGAACTATGGTATGGTATCTGCTGATTGGCCTGTCCAGCTGATTAGCTAGTCGAGCAAGAGTCTCATTGACATGTTGATATTCTCCTCTCCTGATGAGGGAGGGCAAATTGAAAGAAGATTATAATGTTTCAGTGTAGATGGGCTGCTTGGAGCAAAAATAGCAATTGAAGGCGATGGGAATATGAAGTTTTATACAGAGGATCCTTGGGCCGACAAGAGAATGACATTTAGGGGCCGATTTATAACCCTGTGTAAAATATTGGAGAAAAACTTCACTGGTGATGGTCCTAACAACCAATCCGCAAATAGATATCAACAGTCTCCTACAAATTAGAAAACAAAAGCAAATCTTTGGTTATTATAGGCAACATAACCAGTGATGTTTTTCTCCACTGTTATTGTAAAAGTACAGAGAGTATCAACCGCCTTAAAAATATCTTTGTTGGAGGGGTGCTCAAGCAGCTTGAACTCTTGCCAGGGATAATGAATTATATAATATAACCTAAGATGTGGAGTCTCTACACTTTCATCTCCCAAGAGATGGGACTCTAGGGTATAGTGACATCCTCAAGAAATCTGGGTATAATTCTGATGAACTAGTGTATATATATATATATATATATATATATATGTATAGTATAGTTACTCCCTCTTTCAAACACACTGTATTGTTTATAGAGGCTACATTGATGATGTGTTTCTAATATGGAACAGCCTTATTATAGTTCCAAGAATGGCTGAACTCTGTATTTCCCACAGTAAAGTTCAGCTTGGTGTATAACCAGGACTTTCCTTGATGTGAACATACACAAAATTGGAACTAAACTAAGCATTGATTGGTATAAAACAACCAACTGCTTGGAATACTATTTTACAAGTTTTCACCCTCCAGCACTAAAGAGGTCCCTGCCCAAAACACTTACCTGCTTGGACCCGCTACCCAACAGCAAATACATTATCCGCAACCCGCTGACCATCAAGAAACAGGAAGTGACATTCGAGGTAGGCTTGATAAGAAAAAAGGAGTAAAATGGGAAGTGCTGTCATTGGAAACCAGAAGTGACATCATTATAAGTAAAAAATGAGTAAAACTCGCTATTGAGAAGACCGCAACCTGACCAGCGACCCGGAGAACCGCCGACGCGCATCTATACACACTCCCGAAACTTCATCCTGCAACCCACAGGTTTTTGTGGGTAACCCGCAGGTACCCGACCTGCTGCAGGACTCTATCACAAAGTCACCTGAAGTTTCCTCCCGAGGCAACTTCGGGTGACTTCAGAAGAAAGAAGCAATGGTTTTCACATAGACAATTTCAATTATTTTCAATGGAAATACATTTTTGGGAGATTTCTCACCTGCAGTCATGCATCTTTATTGCAGGCGACATCTCCCTGTCTGCCACTGCCTTTAATGTCAGGGGGATACCCAAGAGGCATCCTGACAGAGAGTAATTATGTCAATTAGTTCCCCAGGGAATCACTCCTAAAAGAAAGGAGTAGGGAAAGTGACAATAAACACGTTTTTAGTAAGTCAATGCACCACAGCCAGTGGACAAATCAACAGAATTTTATTCAATTATTGGCACATATTACAAACGTGCGCCCCTAATGGACGAAGTTTCCCTAAGCAAAAATTTGCCTTTTAGTAAATTTGCCTCATAGGCCCTCACAAAAACACAGGACTAAGGGTCTTATAACATTCACATGTGTGAATTGCGCACAAAGTAATAACATCATAAGGGGTATTCAATTCACACATCCTTCTTCCTTCGGGGTTTATTTGATCGAATGCCCTTGTGGCTTGGCTTATGTAGGGGAGACAGCTCAAAAGTCAGAGACAGAGTTTGCAAACATAAAGCCACAATTAGATGTGGTGAATTGGAACAACCAATACCTGAAAACTTTCACTTGACCAAACATGCACCCTGTCAACTGAAATTTCAGGTAACCGTGTCCCCCATTGATAAGAGGCGGTGATGGGTTATTGGATTAATGGTGTATTGGATTAACAAACTCAATACACTTTGGCCCAAAGGTATAAATATAGAATTTACACAGATTTTGTTCATATATTTAGGATTATCCTGTCTCTGATTTGGTCATTGTGTATACTTAAAGCTTTACTACCTAGAAAATCAGCTTTGGTTATATATTTGAATTTGAATTTTATCTTAAAGTTTTTCGCTACAATTTTCGCAAAAATTGTACCAGACTGCGTTAGGAATAGCAGTAACAGTTAAATATGTCTCTCTCAATAATTATTGACATTTATGTACTCTTTTTCACACAGCCACAGAATATATTATTATTTTATTTGGACTTGTTTGAAGATATGGACTTTTACGCACTGGACTTCACACTGATGGACTTAATGTGATTTATATAAATTTTCTTTGGATTGTGTTGAGTGGGTGCTGTACCGGAAGTAATCACTTGCAGGCCTGGACGCGCTGCACTAGGGTTGCCTATATTTTACCGGCCCTAGCCGGTAAAACACTTGCCAAGGCTGGGGCCGGTATAACAAATTTACCGGCAATGTAGTTGCCGGTAAATTTGTAATACCCTTAACAAAAGCCCTTGCTCCCTTTTGTGGTACAGCCTGTGGCTCAGCCCTTTTGTTCCCGCCCCCACCACTGGTCGGTAAAAAATTTCTGAAAAAGTGCCAACCCTACCTACATCATGATCTCCGGCGAGCTGTGGGGGGAATGGACCCTGGTGCAATTGCAACCCCTTCTCCCCTGGTAGTTCCGCCACTCATTGGGAGTTGTACTTTGGGAGCGGGTCCTGGTATGGTACACTCCCTATTAGGAGGGTTTAAATAGTTTGTTTGTAATTACCAACCAGGCAGGCTTAAGAGAGCAAGAAAGCGCCCGAAATGTCTCCTGATCTGTAACCAAACTAAAAGCACTTTTTCACCTTTACAAATGGAAGCACCACTGTGTGTGTTATATTTCTCCATTGTTCTACGCAGCATGATAAATAGGCCCCTTAGGGCCAACTCTTATAACAACGAGATGTAGATAGTGCTAAATCTAATAGTGGAAATAGGAAAGGGCTGATGCAGGGTCGGACTGGGCCAGCAGTACACCAGGAAAAAACTGGTGGACCCATCCCATTCCAGCTCCCCATGGCCATTAGATTAGTGTGCTCTCTGACCTCCCCCTACCCCAATCAAGAAGAGAAGAGGTGCACGCGGGTGGGGGGGACCATCCTGTGTGCAGACAATCCTGGCATTCTGGGACAATCCTGTGTGCAGACTGAAGGTATGAGATCAAGAATGTGGTGGTCATTTTGGACGTATGCCAAGTCCTAGTCATGGTACAACCAGTCTCCTAATTTAAAGGGATCCTGTCATCGGAAAACATGTTTTTTTTCAAAACGCATCAGTTAATAGTGCTACTCCAGCACAATTCTGCACTGAAATCCATTTCTCAAAAGAGCAAACAGATTTTTTTTATATTCAATTTTGAAATCTGACATGGGGCTAGACAATTTTTTGTCAATTTCCCAGCTGCCCTGGTCATGTGACTTGTGCCTGCACTTTAGGAGAAAAATGCTTTCTGGCAGGCTGCTGTTTTTCCTTCTCAATGTAACGGAATGTGTCTCAGTGGGACATGGGTTTTTACTATTGAGTGTTGTTCTTAGATCTACCAGGCAGCTGTTATCTGGTTACCTTCCCATTGTTCTTTTGTTTGGCTGCTGGGGGGGAAAGGGAGGGGGGTGATATCACTCTAACTTGCAGTAAAGAGTGATTGAAGTTTATCAGAGCACAAGTCACATGACTTGGGGCAGCTGGGAAATTGACAATATGTCTAGCCCCATGTCAGATTTCAAAATTGAACATAAAAAAAAATCTGTTTGCTCTTTTGAGAAATGGATTTCAGTGCAGAATTCTGCAGCACTATTAACTGATTCATTCTGAAAAAAATGTTTTTCCCATGACCCCTTTAATTTGTTTTTATTAAATCAACTCCTATAAATGTGCATAGATTTAACTATCTACTGCACTCTATCCTTTTAAAATATGACATGAATATTTCATGTCTGCCCCTTGCGGATGTAACTGATCATTGGCATGCAAGTACAGTGGCTTTGAATGACACCAACATGATCCTAAAATGTCAACTTTTTACCTCATAGTAACACAATATGTCACCTGCGTATATTCAGCTTTATAAAGTTGACTGTGAATTTTAATTTCTTAGTGCATTTTAATGTATCAGTTATGCAAACCAATTGGGCTTAAAATAACTTTTTTTTGATGCTTTCACATCTGATTGATTTGCTGAATGATGCTGATTGCTTTTTACTGTGATGGGGATTTGGCGTATGGCTATTGCCATGGTAACCGTTTGCTACCTCACCTCAGCATCATTACATTGCCCTTTTAAGAGCCCTCCTCCCCCTTGCCTGCTTGTGTCTTTTGTATCTTGCTGAAGGAAACGGCTCAATTGGTTCATGAGTGAAGGAAGCCTGTCGCTGAAGATTGGGATGGATGATTATCTTTTCAATAGCGCATATATACATCTATGTGGCCAGAGCACAAAGATGCTGCCAGCTGAGGCTGTCTAATTCAAGAAGACCCAAAGAGCGATCGTATATGGGTTGCCCATTGGTTTCATTCAATGACATCCAGTGATAGCAGCAGCAAAAGGAGCAACTACGTCCCATCAAGAACCTGAGATGTGATTAGCATGAATTTCCCTTGGCTATTTCCCTGGCGTCTGCTTTGAAATTGGTTCTGATTGATTGCGATCCTTCAACTCAGACAACGTCGTGGAGCCCAGAGCTAAAATCAGAAGCAACATGAAGGACAAAGACTTCATCGGCAATATGGAGAGGGGAAGGCCAGCTACTTATACAGGGGACAAGAAGGCAAAGATGACAGCCAAAACCAACCAGAAATGGGTGAGACTGGTGACTGTTTTTGCTTATGTGTTGTCAGTATCTTTAGCGGCTATCATACTGGCCATTTATTATAGCCTGGTATGGAAACCAGTACGATCCAGTGGAGATGGGGGCAATGGCAGCTCAGACCAAGAGGTATCAACTTTTTTCAGCAATAGCACAACTGTTGTATTTGATGAAACGCCTGCCAGTCATGCAAGTGGGGGTTCGGTGACACAGTCATCAAGGCGAGATGATATCATTGCTAGTGATGTGCTGGCCGAATACTTGGAACCTTTTGGGACTACAGCACCAGCATTAAATCACAAACTTGTCACAAAGCACAGACTGCTTAATGAAGGCACTTCTTTTTCATCACCACATGCACCTTTGGATAGAAATAGCCATTTTATTGGCATCAACGATATTGAAACTCAGCCATCCCCCAGCCTCAGCACTAATAAGGAGGCCCTAAACCCAGACACAATACATGGTACTGGGAGCAGCACTGTGTCTGCAGAGACCTTACCTCACACACACTGCACCTCTGCAAAAGCTGGCACATCAGAAATCCCTACAGATCCTTTTATTCAACTCAACGAAGCCCAAGAAGGGTACACATCAGGGCAAGACATGACAGAAACCAGGCATTACGCCGTATCTCCTACACATCTCAACAAGGAGTCAAGTGGAAGCAGAGGTCTGGACTCATTAACGCATCAGATCAGTGAAGCTGAAAAAAGCCATAGCCCCCAAGGCTCTTCAGATACTACATCGACATATTCAGGACACACGACTGCAGCCGTGAGCTTATAGGAGTCACCGATAAGGACTCTTCAGGGAACATGCAGTACAAAAGCCTTTTTTTGCTTACGCAATGAAAAATATAGACCACTGGCGTTTCTAATGTTATTTATAAAATAAATTCCTCTTCCCCCTACTCCACATCCTTCGTTTGCTGCCAAAATGTTGATCCAAATGGTATAGACCAAATCCGTATTATATTTTGTTTGTGTTCTTTGTAATTTTCGAATAATAATGTAATGTCCAAACAGACTCTCCCATAGGGAGGGCTCTCGTCTTTATACGGATTCATTTATTTTTCACCGTCCTCAGCAGGTTTGATTCGGACTAAATGGAAATGTGGCCTCTAGATTAGAGGGGAGTAAATCAAGGGGGGCTCAGGTAGGCCCTCAAAAATAGGATGCATGCAACATATTTCTCTCTCTCTCTCTCTCTCTCTCTCTCTCTCTCTCTCTCTCTCTCTCTATATATATATATAGATATGTGTGTGTCTATATAGATATATATAGATATGTGTGTGTGTCTATATATATAAATAGATATATATAGATATATATAGATATGTGTGTGTCTATATATATATATATATATACTGTATATGTGTGTGTGTTGGTTTGTATCGCTGTGAGATCAGGGTACAATCTACACACCAAAAACATTCATGAAAAGGGCTATTGTTATGAATACCATGCCTGAGGTTTCAGCCTGGTTAGCAATTAAATAGTTTTTTCTTCCTATAACCATTATTGTTTGTATCATTTTTTGTATCATCGTCTTGTTTTGAGCCTTCATTTCCTACCAATACGGAAAATGCATTTTTTGCTTGTTTTTCCCAAATGTCATTTTAAAATGATGTTGGTGGTAAACCTAATATTCGAGTGCAATAAATACAGTTACGGCAAACCAGGGATGAAGCAAACTGAATTTTTAAAGAAAAGGGGGTTTATCGTGTTTATGATGTGTAAATATTTTTTAGATAGAGATATAGATTTTCATCCAATCAAATAGCGTGTTTTTATTAATGCATGTTTGTCCCATTTTGGGAACTGCCTATGAGTCTGCTCTGGCTGATAGAATCTTGCTATTAGCAAAGCTTTAACCCTGTAAATGCTGAATGCCAACAGTTTTCCTCTACCCTGCAGGGTAGTGGAACTTGCAGGGTCAACGTATTTGTTCTGCCAAAGGCAGGCTGCTGTGAGGAGCTCGCATGCAATCTGTCTGGCTTTGGAACTGTTCCGATGCCTCCTGGCACATACACAGTGATGTGTCTCTTACAGCTGGAAGCCACCCCTATATTTAAAATCCCTGTCATGGAGACACCCACATGTAATAAACTACATAAGTCCCAAATATCCCATTTTTCGCAGGACAGTTCAGATTTTGACACCTCAACCCGCAGTCCTGGATTGTTACTGAAATGTCCTGATTTTCTCTTTGATCTCCTGCACTGAACTGCCAGAAAAAGACACAATGTTTCTAAAATGTAATTAAATAATAGGATTTTGGCAGAGAGCCCAGAATATGTGGCAGCTGCACTTAGATATATTTGTAACTATTTAAGCTAAGCAAAGAAACAATTGTAACTATTGTAGAAAAGCAGGTCTCTTGGGAAAACTGTGACAGTTTAAAGGGCAATTTCTTCATTAGTAATAACACATAAAACTCGACCCTAAACACACAGAGATGTGTTCAAACTTTCCATAGCCTGCCAAATTTAGTAAAATGGATGTGGTAGTTAGGGGGTGTGGCCATAAAATGTGTGTGGCCAAAAAATGTTCACCGCGCTACCCGCCGCAAATGTTTTTGTCCCTCTTTCTATTTTCCAAATGCATTGTATGTAAACATGCATAAAATAAACATTAAACTGAGAATGTATTTATTTTATTTAAAATAGATTTCATATCGACACAGAATCTATATAAGGACACTTTAAGCCAAGGCTCGAGGAGCCAAGAGCTGGAAGGAAGCGGATTTTATTTCCTGGCACCAGATTATAAAGAAAATGTAACTAACATTTAACAAATCATTTCTATTCTCATTTCATTTTTAATTTTAACGTGGTCTTTTGGATCAGGAGACCTGAGGTCAAATGCCATGTTTGTCCAGCTGCACTCAAACCTGTTTCTGAATATTAGGGAGAGCAGATACTAAATACAAGTATATGATCTATTATATGGAATGCTCAGGACCTGGGGGTTTCTCTAGGTAAGGACTCTCTCTGTAATTTTGGGTCTCCATACACAGGGCCGACCTTAGGTCCCCTGTCCATGGAGGCCCCAGCTCTGCATGCTACTATAGAGAATTGAGATGTATGTGACAGGTCAGAGATTCAAGTAGGAGTATTGAGGGAGGAAGAAGTAATAAAAAGCTCTAAAACTACATTCCCCACAATGCATCACTGTATCGTTCACCTCCTTGAGTTTCCAGTTGCCAACAAGCCCACATATAAGTATTTCAATCTGCATTTACTGTATCACTGAGACTAGTTTGTGTGTGATGCTTGTGAACATCTTGCTGATTGATTGCACTGATCCCTTGGCCTGAGTCCCCAGTCACTTACCTAGATTTCATTTTACTTAATGAAAATAAAGGGCTAATTAATTGCCGCACGTGGGAACAAGAGTTGTGCACAGACCTAGCGATCCCCTGTGTCTCATCAAGGCCGTCAGCTACCCACAGGGACAGGGTTACACTTCTGTCATTTTTAAGCACTTTCCAGTATTTAAAACTCATGCCCACCTCTAAAAGGGATCAAACCGACCTCATTTGGTCAGGGTGCAGCGCATGTTAAAATGTCAATTTCTTTTTTCACGTCAAGAATTAAATTTGAGCTGCCAGTCTGACACTTTGCCAGATAACTAGCTATGGGATTGCTTAGAGAAAAATAATAGAATTCTTTCCTCCCAGGATGGCTCATTAAGAGGAACTCCGCCTCCTCACCTGCGGCAGTTTGATTTAAAGCAACACTAATCCTAAAACTGAAATTGTTATTCTATTAATCCGCTACTATTAATATTCACACTGATAAGTGTCATGTTTTTAAGGAGTTATCAGAACTATATATATATATATATATATCCAGGGCCGCCATCAGGGGGGAGAGTTGTAGGGGGCCCCGAGGGTAAGGGGGGCCCGGCCACGCCACACTTACTTGATTAGCCAGGCCCCCCGTCTTTCTTTCGGCAAGGCATGGACGTTTAAGGGGCCCTGGCCACCAATTTTCTTATAATGTGTGGGGGGGGCTGGCCACCAATTTTGTCCACCATTTTTTTTTTCTCATGTGGGGTCCTAGCCACCAATATTTTTAAATGGGGGGGGGCCTGGCCACAAATGTTTTTATGGGGGGACCTGACCACCAATAGGGGGCCCAGGAAATTTTGTCGTATGGGGCCCTGCGATTTCTGATGGCGGTCCTGTGTGTATATATATATATATTTTTTTAGCTTGCAATAAAGACTTTTTTCCTCTTCAAGTGGAGTGCCGTCCATTCCTTTGGCACAGTTTGTATGTATATATATATATATATCTCTCTGAGATAAGGCATTACTCATGTAAGAGGCTGTTTCCTAGGTGTACATCCCTTGTAACTAATGACTGAGCCTAAAGTGGCTGATAACACAGGCTAGCAGGCAGTTTGCAGAGAGACAGATATGTGTAAAGGTGGGCATACACCTGAAAATCTGCTTGTTGGTTAAGGTCGCTAAACTATTTGATATTTGCCAGATATGGCCACCAAAGTGCTGGGCCATATTGGGCTTATCTGATAATTTGAAAATCATTTTTACAGTTTTAAAGCTGCCGGATAGATAACTGTTGGGTAGGGCCCATCCATGGGTAAAAAGCTGCCAAATCAGTCATCTTAAAGGGGTTGTGTTCACCTTTGGGTTAACTTTTTTGAGATTGATATTTTGAGACAATTTGCAATTGGTTTGAATGTTTTATTATTTACGGTTTTTGAGTTATTTCGCTTTTTATTCAGCAGTTCTCCAATTTTCAATTTGAGCAGTCTGGTTGTTAGAGTCCAAATAATTCTAGCAACCGTGCACTGATTTGGATTTTGGAATATAAATAGGAGTGTGACTGACTAGACAGTCCTCTTCTTCCGGGCAACTAATCTCCCCGAACTGCCTCGCACTCGGCGCGATTCGTTTTCCGAAGTCGCCCATAGTTGCCTCACAAGGAAACTTCGGGCGACTTCAGAAAATCACACTGAGTGCCATCCTGCCAGAGGCAATTTGGGGAAATTAGCCAAAGAAGAGCAAATTTGTCACCAGGCGGCTAATCACCCTGAATCTGCCTGTTTGCCCTGACCCTTAGGCAGGTTAGAAAATCCAGCAGAACAAGGAAAACATCAGTTCATTAATCCAGTTCTGTCCCAATGTTGTGCATAGGCCTACATTATTGTCCGTTTGTTGGCTGTTGATGGCCAAACTGGGTAATGATCCAATGCCCATAAAAGTAGATCTTTATGTGTATGTCCAACTTGGGCATAGGTAAGTACTGCCATATTGCTTGTGCTTTCTCATTCACTCATATCTGTTGTGAGATACTGTTTGGGAAATTAAAATCCAAGGAGAAACACAAAAAATAATCTTGCTTTTGCACACACGCTATAATATTGTACGGCATGAACAACCCTATTTACGTTAAAGTACTGACAAGGTTAATGTTTCCTGCCTGAAAACAGAAAATATTCCTCTGACATTGAATTATAATGTACAGTTATGGCCCAGGGGTGGAAACAAAACAATCGAGTCACTGCTTCCATGGCATTAATTATAAGGAGTAGAATGCGGCTGGGAGCAGAGCTGTGTTTGTATCGAGAGGCAGATAATGCATCTAGTTCTGACTTGTTTTGGGGCAGCCAATTGGAGTTCATTATCAAAATATTTGGAATTGAAAGCAGTTTGCTCATTCATTTGGGAAATATGTTATTTTCCCATACAAAAAAAAAACGGCCAAATTAAAGTAGAAATACCACTAACGATTGCAGATGAATTCAGCACAGTAAAAATGTTTTTTTAATATATACTATTTGTCATTTACATGGACAGTTTAATAAAATGGTAGGTGAATGAATCAAAATGTCTATGACCTATATAAACATACAAATCTCCTCTGTGACTTCCAATATTCTAGTACCCTATTGGTTCGGCTGTTCAATAATGCAAGACTCAGTATGCCAGCCTGCTGCCACAGAGAATAGAAATGCTGTGTCTCACAATGATACTCCATATGATGTCAGTCACACTTTATTTATAAATCTTGAGCTGATATTAACACTCTTCCTCTAAGGCAGTTTAAATATAGCAGGTAGGCTATAGAACTGGCAGTGTATTTCTGGCAAGGTGCGTAGGAACAGAGTCATTAATAGACATCCAATGCCTGGGTATGAGAGGAAAGAGAAAGAACAGGCATCAGCCTCTGCTAGAGAGTGACAGACCTGTTAGTCAGGCACATATACTCCTGTGTATTAGTGTTACTGTACTATGCAGAAGTATCCAAACCCTTTTCTAGTAGCATAATTGCCAAATTAATATTCATATTGCTGAGTAATATGCTTAATACTGGTATATACTGCATACATAAGTATATCCTTTAGCATTCTGCTGGGCTATGATCAGGTGGAAGTCGGAAAAGGCCCAAATGTTGGGATCATGTCATTATAACTGCAAATACATGAATAGAAAGGTGCAGAATGCAGATAGGAGGTTGCACATCTGCCCCCGATGCCCCCTCCCAAAGGCTGGTATTACTTTGGAGAAAATATGGCAACCCTACCTGTTGAAGGGAGGTTTTACTAATTGCCCATCGGTTATATAACGGGAGGATCACATGGCTCTTTCTCTATGGACTCTACATGGGGCCAAGGGTAAATAAGATGGGGAGCATAGAGGAGAAGGCCCCAGTAAGAAGACTGTGCCCTAAGGCCACCAACCCCTTATAGAAGTCAGGCAACAGGGTACCCATGAATGAGATGTAAAAATTGGGTAGTAGAATTTAGTCTATCACACTCTAGTAGCTGTGAGCTCGACTTGTTAGCTAGTGAGAGCAGCCATAGCTCCACCAAGGAGAAAAAGGTTGGAGATTGTTGTCCTGGGTGGCTTCTACTTAAAGTAAAGGGACACTCCATTGGTAAGGGGCTCAGGCAATTTTTTAAACCCTTAGTAGGATTCACCAGACCACTAAAATATATCCCACTACTGGTAAGTGTGACAGATCCTCTGTAATTGTTTTTCTTACTATGCCACTCATTAAAGGGGTTGTTCACCTATTAAAATGCCTTTTAGTATGATTTAGAGAGTGATATTCTGAGACCATTTGCAATTAGTTGTTTTTATTATTTGTGGTTTTTGAGTTATTTAGCTTTTTATTCAGCAGCTCTCCGGTTTGCAATTGCAGCAATCTGGTTGCTGGGGTCCAAATTATCATAGCAACCATGCATTGATTTGAATACGAGGCTGAAATATGAATAGGAGAGGCCTGAATAATAAAAAGTATCAATAACAAGACATATGTAGCTTTACGGAGCATTTGTTTTTTTACATGAGGTCAGTGATCCCATTTGAAAGCTGGAAAGAGTGAGAAGGCAAATAATTCAAAAACTACAAAATAATAAATAACAAAGATCAATTGAAAAGTTGCTTCAAATTAGCCATTCTATAATATACTAAATGTTAGGTAAAGGTGAATCACACGTCTTTTACGAGTTAAAGTGCAGTCAGAGAATTACAGTTTGGCTTTAACTATTGCACCAACACTATTGCAAGGGTCGCAATTGTAACATTGTTCTGCCTTAAGGGTTGGGGCAGATTCGGGGAGATTTAGTCGCCTGGTGACTAATCGCCTCTTTTGCGGGGCGACAATCTTCCCTGAACTGTCTTCCTCCTGCCTTCTGCTTGCATGAATGAAGAATCGCCTGCGCTAATGCACTCGCAGCGATTCGATTTCCGAAGTTGCCCGAAGTGGAACTTAAATGAATAGGGCTTATGCCGAACATGTTTCTTGCCAGTATACAACCCACTCTCTTCACCTTCTATTATTGCCTTGTTAGCAGGAGTCCATTATGCAGGGGGATTGTTGGAGGAGCTCCAATTTCCCTGATTCCCTCAAGAAATTACAAGAAACAGATTTTTAAAACAATAGGCAAAAAGTATGTTTGGCTCAAGCCCTGTTCATTTAACTCATGCTGTCCCTTTTAGGGGGTTGTGGGCAGGGTTCTACTTTGTTCAGGGCTGTTATTGCATGAGTTTTCAATGCTACTGGGGGATAGTGTGGCAAGGTTGTGCCAATAACAATTGGGCCATGTACATTACATACAGAAGTGACCCCACTTTTCCAAGTACAGGTATGAGATCTTTTATCCAGATTTTATCCAGCTATCCAGATAATGGATCTTTTCATAATTTGGATCTTCATACCTTAAAAGGATTGTTCACCTTCAAACAACTAGTTGTTTTCAGATATACCACCAGATTTTTTCCAATGAATTTCTGTGTCACCGTTTTTCTAATATTTTTGTGAAATGTGTCATTTTTCAACTTCTAAAGCAGCTCTGGGAGGGGGTCGCCGACCCTGTAAACTGTTTTAAATTGATACATTTCTTATCTTTGTCCCTGCTGAGCAGAATCTCTTGAGTTTCATTACAGGCAGCTGATAGAATAGATACAATTTTGCTAATACTCCAGAGAAGCTGCTGAGAAATGTATCAACTAAATGTTGCAAAATTGTAACAGTTCAGAGTCTGCACCTGAATTACTAAAATTAATTGAAAAAAGTCTTTATTTCTGGGGAAAAATCTGAAAAAAACCCTTTAAGTCTAAAGAAAATCATGTAAACATTAAATAAACCCAATAGGCTGGTTTTGCTTCCAATAAGGATTAATTATATCTAGTGATGGGCGAATTTATTCGCCAGGCGCGAATTCGCGGCGAATTTGCGCGATTCGCGCCGAGCGAATAAATTCGCGAAACGGCCGCGAAAATTCGCGGTAAAAAATTCGCCGGCGTCAAAAAAAAATTTTCCGAAAAAAGTCGCCGGCGCCAAAAACGGGCGCCGGCGTCGGAAAAACGGGCGCCGGCGTCAAAAACGGGCGCCGGCGTCAAAAACGAGACGCCGGCGCCGTTTCGCGAATTTTTCGCCGTTTCGCGAATTTCGCGCGAAATTCGCGAATTTTTCGGCGAAGCGAAACGGCGCAAATTCGCCCATCACTAATTATATCTAAGTTTGGATCAAGTACAAGCTACTGTTTTATTATGGCAGAGAAAAAGGAAATCTTTTAAAAATTTGGATTATTTGATTATAATGGAGTCTATGGGAGACAGCCTTTCTGTAATTCAGATCTTTCTGGATAATGGGCTTTCGGATAACAGATCCCATACCTGTACTAGTGAACATTGTGGTGATTAGACTCATCACCCATAGATAAGGTGTCAGGAATATGTAACCTGCAGCCTCCATCTGCCATTGGACTAAATTACCAATGATGGGGAAGGTTACATCATAGGATCACAAATGAACTTTCCTTCTTTTTTCTCCTCCCCTTCACTGTCAGCTTTGATGAAGGCACTTTTCCTGGTTCCCCAAATTATTCTGTATAAAACATTTTTGTTTTGATTCTGTTTTCATGGGCACAGAGAAAATACACAGGTATTCAATGTACAGAAAAATCTATATAAAGATCTTATCTGGTTATTTTCCTGAGTGCAGGAAGGAACGTGTGCTGCCTAAGCTACAAATAGACTTTATGAGCCAATAAAGTGACGTTTGTTTACATGGAAATGAATGGAGTAGGACCTTGGAATGCTTTGTGGGGCCTTGTGCAACCTTTTCTTTATTAGGGAATATTTGGGACAGGTCTGGCAGCCGGTAGACTGCATCTTCATTATTAACTACGAGAGAGAGGTGGTGCCGTGGTGTCTCCTACTGGGGTATTGGCTCCTGTTGGGGTATCTTCCTCCCGCTTGTTATATGAGATTTCACTTTTAAAAAAAAAAAACATTTAATCTCATCAACAAATTGTCCTTGAGATGAATCATATTAGTGCAATGGTTTGGAATGTACTGCTTACCCTCCAGCAGCAATAGATTCATTCCTGTTGCCACCTTTTAATAAAATTTCCACTGGCCGGTGGAGGGGGCGGGAACAAAAGTGCGGGTCATGACCTCAAAGGGGGTGGAGCCATGGCACACGATTGGGCAGAAGCCAGCAAAAAGGTGAGTTTTGACCATAATGGGAGCAGGCCATGGGCTTTTGTTAGCTGTATATAAAATTTACCGGCAGCAACATTGCCAGTAAATTTGTAATACCAGCCCCGGCCTTGGCAGGTGTTTTACCGGCTAGGCCGGTAAAATACCGGCCGGTTGGCAACCCTTGTTAGATCCTGATCTACCTTTTGGGCACCCCTGGGCTATAGCATAGATTCCCAAACAGGGGGCTGCGCCTCCTGTTATTGAGACCAACGGCAGTGCATGGGAGCAGACCAAAGTCTGTTAGGGGGTGCTTGAAATTCTGTTTCAAATACAGCTAAAGATCCATAGGTCACATAGTTTGATATTTACAGTGGGACACTGCAACAATGGGGCACTAGAGACAGCCTATAGTATATTATTAATGGTGTCTACAGTGTCGAACTGGGGTTTCCAGCCCCCCCCCCGTCACAAGATCCACAATCCCACCAGTTTACCTCTTGTGTCTGCAGATTGGTAGGGGGGGTGTGATGGCGGACAGAGTTCCGGTTGAGGAGGTGCAGGTCTGGGTGGGTGGAGGAGGTGCAGGACCCACTGGGTTTTTTCCTGGTGTCCTACTGGCCTAGTCTCAAAGCTGTGGCAGATGCCCAATAAGTCTATTTCAGTTCCTCTTATTAACATAGAGATTTATGTGTCAGTTCTTCAACCTAACAACACACTCATGCTGTGAGTCACTGATGGATTTCACCCCCCTAATTGGCTGGTTCCAGCATGAGTCAACAAACTACAAATTGCTTGAAGGCAACTGTTAAGAAATATACTGTACTGTATATATAACTATTTGTGAAAAACAATAACATCCCTGACAGTTTGGGCACATGTTTATAGCGATGACAATTAAAAATACAGTAGATTAATTTTTTAGGGAGTTCTACTAAACATACAGCAATTAAGTCGAAAAAGCCAAGAGGATCTTGGCTCCTTAGTACTTAGTAATATTCTCATTATTGTGCGGATAAATGCTTTTAGATATACTTTATAGAGGTAAAACATAATGTATGAAAGATTAGCTCGGAGCCAACCATGTGACTAATTATCACAATGAACCATGTGGTGTCAGAATGCTGGCTGCTAAATGAGATCATATATGGGCCTGCTCCCATTATCTGCAGCAGCAAGTCATCAGTTCCTTCCTATATGAAGTCATTACATCTTCCTGCATTTGTGCAATTATACAACCGCATGCTACTGAAAGGAACACGTTACCAGTTATTTGTGACCAGACCGTCTAGCTTTGTGAGCCTCCCATTTTAACAAAGTAATTTTTGTATTTACTGTAAGTGAATCACATCAATGGCAACAGGCCACTTTGCTAATTGCACAAAGCTAACCTTTTAACCTATTGGACCCGTCCCTTTCATTATGTAATATATACTCTCTACGGGAGGAGAAAATGTTACTATAGGCACCATCTCTCCCTACTATACCTGCTATCCAACAGTCACACTCCCTTCCCAGAGATTATTATCCCATTGTTACTATAGACACCATCTCTCCCTACTATACCTGCTATCCCACAGTCACACTCCCTTCCCAGAGACTATTATCCCACTATTACTATAGGCACCATCTCTCCCTACTATACCTGTTATCCCAAAGTCACAGTCCCTTCCCAGACAGTATTATCCCACTACTACTATATGCACCATCTCTCTCTACTATACCTGCTATCCCACAGTCACAGTCCCTTCCCAGAGACTATTATCCCACTGTTACTATAGGCACCATCTCTCCCTACTATACCTGCTATCCCACAGCCACAGCCCCTTCCCAGAGACTATTATCCCACTACTACTATAGGCACCATCTCTCCCTACTATACCTGCTGTCCAACAGCCACACTCCCTTCCCAGAGACTATTATCCCACTGTTACTATAGGCACCATCTCTCCCTACAATACCTGCTGTCCAACAGCCACACTCCCTTCCCAGAGACTATTATCCCACTGTTACTATAGGCACCATCTCTCCCTACTATACCTGCTATCCCACAGTCACACTCCCTTCCCAGAGACTATTATCCCACTGTTACTATAGGCACCATCTCTCCCTACTATACCTGCTATCCCACAGTCACACTCCCTTCCCAGAGACTATTATCCCACTACTACTATAGGCACCATCTCTCTCTACTATACCTGCTGTCCAACAGCCACAGTCAGGGTCGGACTGGGGGGAACCCACCAGGGCTGCTGTTCAAGGAGCCCCCTCTTTTCCCCCCGCTCCCGCCGGGTGTGCTTTTTATATGGGGGTCAGTGAAGAAATAATGAAGGTCAATTGAGAAGCTTCTTAGAATTAGCCATGCTATAACATACTAACAGTTAACTTAAAGGTGAGGCACCCCTTTAATTCTAACATATACCATGCACCCGATACTGGATATACTGATCTCTACAACCCATCCCCAGCCCTGGGGAATAGAGTGCCTGCTCTTGCTGGACTTCAAATCCCACCTTGATTTAGAATTTGATAAGATGCTGAATGATAATGAAAAGCTGATTTATTATATTTCTGTATCAGTTTATTGACAGTTCCTTATTCCTCTGCACAAGTCCCCATTTAAAGGGCAAGTTCCCATTTGCTCTGGCACCATTGTAGCTCTCTCCTGTGCAGTTTCTGTAGGAGGGCTCAGCCGGAGAATTAATTAACAGAACACTCTCATAGTTTGGTGTGCAACTGCTTGGGTTTCCCCCTTTAATCCACTGGCCCGTTTCCATACAAATAGGTAGCAATGCAATAGGATATACAGCTTTGCTCATTATATACACTGTACACCTTATATACAACTGTATAAAATGTAATTCTTTACATACCTGAGCTCCTCTCCTGGTAAAATGTCATTATACATACATATATATAGATAGATATATATCAAAAGTATTTTAGCTCAGTCTCAGTATAAAACAGATGTCTGTTGTTTACAACCATGGAATAGTTTACAAAATAAAGATGGTTTCTTTTTCTATTAAATTAAACTCCTGAGTTGACACTTAAGCTGCTAGAGTGGAGATATTTATTTTGTGGCTTTTCTGTATGGACTACATCTCCCATAAGCATCCACCAGCCAATGGTATCGGAGGTATCTCTCATCCAGGGTTATCTAAACAGATGCTGGATATGAGCCTCCATGCCTCCCGCCAGACCCCAAAGTCTTCTTTGTATCATCATCATTTTATTATAATCCGACCGAACACACGAGACAGTGGAAAACTGGCTGCCTTGAGCTATAGGGGCTCCTGTTTTTCTAGCAGCATAAATGTTAACTGAGGTTAGGAAAAAAAAAAAACCCACATGAAATCATATATATCCTTGTTATGAAACAATAAAACAACACACTGTCTAATGACCTGCATACTATTAAACTGAACGAGCTAATGATATCACATCAAAATGTGATACAGAATCTATTTGCTCAAGTACTGGAAAAAGCAGTTCCAACATCAACGTTTAACCAAAACAAAGAAACGTAACAGCCTGTTGCTTCCAAGGACAAAGAAGATGATGAGGCCATTGGCTGAGTTGGGGCATTTTCTAGATTGTAAGGCAAGGTAGGTTTGTGACTTAGTAGAGCAGGCTCTTGCCTTCCATCTTGCCCCTTACCCTGCTGCCTTGGCTGGGTTTGGCTGTGTACACACGGACATTAGAATTGTTGGGTTTGTTTGGGGTATGTTTGAGAAACAGAATATAAAGAAGACTTGCAGTAAAGCACGTGTGGGGGGTGGCCATTGCCATACATGCATGTGTTGTATTAAGTGCATTCTTAGGTGCGTACCTATTAATGGAAATACCAATTTTACATTTAGACCATTGGTGCTGGCGGTAGGAGTTGTGCAAGAATTGTACCAGATACACCTACATGCAATTCAGCTGCACAGGATCAACATGCAGCACATTTATCAACCTGTGCCAGAGCATTAATATAGATGTATATTTTTATATTAATGTTTGAATATGCATTTGCCATTTTTCAAATGTCCGTGTGTATATGGCCTTTTCTGTTATAATGTTCCTGAAAAACATAAGCCATGTGTTTAACCCAGTTACTTAACTTTAGGTACAATACCCTGAACTGTTTATTTGCCATTTAGAACAACAGTGGCCTGATCTGATGAACAGCAGTTTCAGTTTTCTGGAACTTCAACTCCCAGCATCCTGGTAAACTACAGTTCCTTGCATCCCCAAATATATTTCAAAGACAGCTAAAAATTTAACAACATTGCTGTAAAAATCTTTTTATCTATTTAGCCACAGTCCTTTCCCAGAGACAATTATCCCACTGTTACTATAGGCACCATCTCTCCCTACTATACCTGCTATCCCACAGTCCCTTTCCAGAGACAATTATCCAACTGCTACTATAGGTACCATATCCCACAGCCACAGTCCCTCCCCAGAGGCTATTACCCCACTGTTACTATAGACACCATCTCTCCCTACTATAACTGCTATCCCATAGTCATAGTCCCTTCCCAGAAATTACCAGCAGCACACTGTTAGTCTTGCATAAGTGCTCAAGTGCAGATTTATTGTGTAGCCCATAGCATATAAAGGCAACGTTTCGGACCTCCCAGGTCCTTTGTCAAGCCCCCTTGACAAAGGACCTGGGAGGTCCGAAACGTTGCCTTTATATGCTATGGGCTACACAATAAATCTGCACTTGAGCACTTATGCAAGACTAACAGTGTGCTGCTGGTAATTTCTTGGAGTATTGATGTGACCCTTTGACAGGATTGGGGTCTTCCGGTTCAGCACCTGGCACAGCAACTGTGAGACGAGTTGGGAGGTGAGCGCACCATATTTGTGATTGTTCAGAATTAGTCCCTTCCCAGAGACTATTATCCCAATTGTTACTATAGACACCATCTCTCCCTACTATACCTGCTATCCCACAGTCACACTCCCTTCCCAGAGACTATTATCCCACTGTTACTATAGGCACCATCTCTCCCTACTATACCTGCTATCCCACAGTCCCTTCCCAGAGACTATTATCCACTGTTACTATAGGCACCATCTCTCCCTACTATACCTGCTATCCCACAGAGGTTAATAGCTGCACTGCTACAATATCTCACCCTATTGTACCTGTTTGGATGCAGAGTAAAAAACATTCCCCCTGTTATGTGATGGCCCAAGGGCAGTTGTATCTACATGTACCCACCTAAAGACTGCTCTGGTTGGCATAGATGCTGGGAGTTGTAGTTTCGCAACAGGTGGAGTTATATGGATTAGGCATTTCTGGGCTACACAATTTCATAGTGCACTTTTTGTACAATACATTTAAGATATAAGAACCCTGTTTTGTGAAATTGTATAGGAAAACCTCTAAATGTTGTTTCTCTGCTTGATAAATAGTAACCATGTTATCCATATATTGTAATGTGCCTTTTCAACATGTAAAGATAATTTGGCTGTCTAAAATCCAGACCAAACTGAGCTAGCAGTATAAATCATGTTGGAAAATAAAATAGACAGTAATAGATGAGGTGGGGTGTTATCATTTTGAAGCTGTTAATCTTCCTGGATGACTGTAAAGTTATAGACTCGTGAATATGGTGATTGACACCCCCCCAATTTGCTATTTAGTAAATAAACACAATTCTCCATCCTTTTAAGCCAAGTAAGCCAGCTTCAACAACAGAAATGGTGCAAAATCCAGATGTTACTATTGCCAACAGCTCACTCTGGCCCAAACTTGGCTGCTGCTTAACCTCCATGTCTCCATTATAATTCCTCTGAAATGCAGAGATGTTAGTGTGCTGTCCATGTTCCATGCATATAAGGATACAATGGTTGATTAAGAGATGCAATTGTCCTACAGTTATGGCTATCTCTTACGATCATCCGCTCTGCCCTTCCCCAGATGGAAGGACTTGCTCCCTGCTACAGTTTCAGTTTCATCGTCATTCACAGGCTCCTTGTTCTTGGTGGGCTTGTGTGGAATGAAGGCTTCAGTTGTCCCTGTGTACTGCTCCCTGACCTGCAGACCCTGATGCCCGAACTTGCCCTCTTCTCTTGCGTTTCTAATAATGGGACGTGGCTCCTCAGCTTTGGAGCCATCCCTTGTCTCTGGAGACCTCTTTGCACGACTAAGGGCCTTCATGGAGCTGGTGGTTTCACCACCGTCTACAGAGGGAGAATGGCCGGGCTGCTGCGATATGGTCTCATTTTGTGGCGAGACGGTCACTTCTTGACTAAGGTTAGCACTGCTGCTATTGCCACGACCTGATGTCACGGGAATCCATATTAAGCTGTAGTAGATGGCCAAAATTATGGCTGCCATTGATACAGAAAGAACGTATGCAAAGACGGTCGCCAGTCGTACCCATTTTTGGTTGGTTTTGGCTGCCATCCTTGCCTTCTTGTCTCCGGTGTAAGTGGCAGGTTTCCCTCTCTCTGTATTGGGCATGAAGTCTTTGTCCTTCATTGCGCCCCTGGCTTTACCTCTGTGCTCCACTGCTGCGTCTGTTTTGAACCAACTCTGCGACTCGGACTGGACAATGGGACGGTGATGATAGTCAGCAGCCTGGCCTCTTGGTGGTCTCACTGCTCATTGCCTCTTCTCTCCTCAGCTGAATCATTTCCCTGCAGACACACCGCATTGCATCACCATCGAGCCACACTCATCCTCTCTTACCACCATCGGCCTCAGCTCCTGTTTAATCCTGGAATGATTCCCGGCTAATTCTCCATGCCTTCTTGTTCTTCAGATAATGAATTTAGTATGATTAGCACAGGATTAGGACGGGCCCGTATCCTCCTCTCTGGCAAACAGAGCTGCTTCCTTCAGTGATGAGCTCCGCACACAGCTACAAGACATAAACCCACATTACAGAGGGAGGGGAAAGAAAGAGATGAGGGCTCTTAAAAGGGAAATGCACATCCAGTCAGCGCTGCTGGGCTGGGAGGTTGAAGACTGTTGTTATGGCAACGCTGACAACTTGCCAGGCCTTGGGAGGAGGGGCTAATTTAGCATCAAAACAGAAGGGCTCCTGAAGCAGCTGTGCCACTTAACAGGGAGAAACGTGTTAGCTCTTTTGCCAAACCATCACTCAAGTGGGACTCAACCTAATTAGTATCTAATGCCATACCCCCTTCTCCTTTTAGCAGGGAGTTTTTTACACTTGTGTATCTGCCATTGTTTATATGTCTATATTTTTAAATATACATCCTTCTAGTGTACACAGACACAGGACATGTTGGTGCTATATATATATATATATATCTGTATATATATCAAATTTAACTTACTTGAAACATGAATTAATTGATTGTTTGATCTAGTTTTGGCACCATTTTCAGGGGCGCTCTGCCAATGAGGCGAGTTGAGGTACTTGCCTCAGACGGCAGCGCCCCCCTGATTGCTCCTGGTAACTAAGAGCTGAATTTCCATTTTTCAACCCGGAAATTCTGCTCTTCTAGTGCAGAGAGCGCAATTGCGCTCTTTGCACTAGCGACGTGGACTCCCCCGACCCCGTCTGGCGCTGAAGGTGAGTACTGTGGGGCAGGCGGGGGCAGCAAAAACAAAGGCCGCCGGCAAATTGGGCGGGATCTCCCCTGACCATTTTCACAATGTTTCTGGGTATTTAAGATTTACACAAGTCACCATTTGTTATCCTTGATAAAGGTCCTAATGTGGACCGAAACATTGGTCACAAGTGGTATGTGAAATAAAGAGGTTTTTTGTTGTTTTAAATTGAATACAAAAGAGTGCTGGACCTTACCAACCATATTTATAATTATATATGTGGGTGTAATTAATGCTGCTGCTACTACTACTACTACTAATAATAATAATAACAAATAATAATAGTAATGAAATAATAATAGTAATAAAGTAACATTAGAGTACTAGGACTGCAGGACAGGAGGCATCCCCCAGGTATAATTATTAAGCAACACACAAGGTGTTATTTGTGGTGCTGGGTGCACTTAACTATTTGGAACAGCTAAGATGTCATTAAGTGCTGATGGGAGCAGAGGCTTCTGTCTGGGGTTAAGTACTCCTAATGTGCATGGAATTCTGAAAATGCCCTATGCTCCCCTTAGCTATTAGGCTCTTTGCTCCTCTGTCTTTTTGTCTGTCCTTCTGTCATTTTTCTTTTGACCTGTAGAGGGCAGCCTTGCCTGGCTGAATAAATGTATTCATTCATCCCGAAAACTTGGGACCTGGGATTTTCCAGATAAGGAATATTTTTTTAACATGTTAAGTCTGCTAAAAATGGTTTCAATGTTAAATAACCCCAGTAGGGTTGCTTTTCTGCCGATATTAATTCATGCAGCTTAGTTACCATCAAGTACACAGTACTGTCTTATTATTACAGAGAAAAAGGAAGTCCATGTACAGCACCACCTTTCATATAGCTACCTTGTCGCTGTCCCTGTGCATGAAAATCCAATGAATAGAAAAATAAAACAAAAACCAGCACCAAGGGTCTTCATATATCAAAAAAATAGTACATAGTATGTACAACTGACATTTCAGTCCAGATTGTTGGTTGTACATGCTTTACATTTTTTGATACAGTAAGACCATTGGTGGGTAATGTAATAAAGCAATAACGCAAAAATCGTTTGTAATTTGTTTGCAATGCAAATAAATGTTCACAAAGTAAAAAAATGTTGCCTTTGCGAACACTTTATATATATATTTCACGAAACTTCAGAGCAGGTGTTAAAGGTTCGCAATGCGCAATTAAGATTCTCAATGCAATAAAAGCCTAATGAAGAATTATTACATTGGAACATGTGGATTTTTATTCACAAAGTTTTGCTCTTTTACTACATTTCCCTCTAAATATCTGAGCAAGAGCCAATTTAGTGAGATTTGAGTTTGTTTAGCCATAAATATCCAGTAATAAATCATTTCATACATATATTTATAAATACACGTCAACTGCATCAAAAATATTGTATACAGGTATTGGACCTGTTATGCAGAATGCTCGGGACCTGGGGCTTTCCAGATAATGGGTCTTTCCATAATTTGGGTCTTCATGTCTTAAGTCTACTAGAAATTCATTTAAACATTAAATAAACCCAATAGGCTGGTTTTGCTTCCAATAAGAATTAATTATATCTTAGTTGGGATCAAGTACAAGCTACTGTTTTATTATTACAGAGAAAAAGGAAATCATTTTAAAAAATTTGGATTATTTGGATAAAATGGAGTCTATGGGAGACATGTAGAAGATTTAAGAGAATAGCACAACACCATGTATGTTGCAGGTGGGGAGCTTACCCCTTTTATTTAAAGTGACCACCTGTGCATCAACGTTTCGGGGGGATTAACCCTCCCTTCGTCAGGATACAAACATTTGTGCTACAAACATTTTTAAAGCATAGGGATACATAGAGTCCCGCCCAATTTCCCATAGTCCACCAGGGTGTTCCAAAGTGAGGCTTGACACTCAAAGTCCATGTCCCGGTATTATTGTCCAAAGTCCAGTTTCACATCCAAAAACAAGCATAAATGCATATTTCAACCATTCTATTCCAATTTGGTTACTATATATTAACACACTTGGTTACCAAATATTAGGTTTAACTACTTACGACCAGCGGGAGTTTTACCATTACTTCTATCATTCATTATTCCCACTCGCAAAGATTATCTGTGAAAAAGAAACAAAGTGTCAATCAAAGTGGAAAAGTTATTTATAAAAAACAAGTCAAGCTAAAATTCTCATTTAGGCCCTTAGGTTGTACGGTCTCAAGTTTCCACATCCAGAACGCTTCCCTTTTGAGAAGGGCCAGCTTCATTTCGTTGCCTTGCAGTACCACAATTTTCCCAAGAATTTGCCACCTTATTTGCGACACTGTATGCTTTTGTGTGTAAAAGTGTTCTGCTAATAGCGTTTCTTTTTTGACTTTCTCTTTCTGTTTACTTTTTTTTGAGTCACTCTCTTTTAATTCAGGTTTAAAATTTCTGATCACGCTTTGTGCTCATTTAGTCTAATCCTGCATGCCCTTGAGGTTTGGCCCACATAACCAAGCCCACATGGGCATTTTAACAGGTAAATTACCCCTTCCGTATTGCAGGTAGCGAAATCTTTTAGTTCAATGGGGGATCCCTTTCTTGGATGGGTACACACGTTACCTTTTATAATTCCACTACAATGCCCACAGTTATAGCAGGGGAAGGTGCCCACCCTTTCAGAAATAGTATATTTTGGGTTTATTAATCCCCACATCTGTTTTAGTAAGATGATCACCTATGCTTTTACCTCTTCGGTATGAGAAAAGTGGGTTTTCAATAAACAATTTGCCATATATTTTGTCTATGGGAGACAGCCATTCCGTAATTCTGAGCTTTGTAGCAAAAGCAATACGTGTGTAGCCTTACAGAGCATTTGTTTTATAGATGGGGTCAGTGACCCTCATTTGAAAGCTGGAAAGAGTCATAAATTATAAAATGAGAAAATTGAAGACCAAGTGAAAAGTTGCTAAGAATTAGCCATTCTGTAGCATATTAAAAGTAAACTTTAAGGTGAACTTGAAAGTCCTATTGTGATTTGAACCACCTCCAGACTTCCCGGAGTACCAAAGAACCCCCTAGTGGGTCTGGCCTAAGCCCATTCATATTTCTACCATCGGCCCTTATGAAAAATATACCGGTTGGCTCTATCTCTTTCTAATTGGTATCAGGGTGGGACCATTGTGTCAGGCTCTCCAGTGGGCTATAGAGGATTCAGTCCAATGTGGCTTGCTTTAATTATGGGTGAGTTATAGTTCTGCAACACTGGCTGCTATGGGTTGGCTATCCATGGCCTAGAGTAAAATATAGGCATTGAATGCAGCATTTCTATACTGTATAATTGAAGGGTTAAAGTAAAATGCAGAGTACTGTACTACAATCATCTGTTGTTGCATATTTACCTACAGGTAGGTCATAACAGACAAAATTGTGATGTGTTCCCTTCTAGCCCCAACCCAGTGCAGCCCAGGCTGGGCTCCCAGTCAATGCTCCAGACCTCAGTCCCCATGTTTGATTATAGCCTGTGCACAAAATGCAAACTGAGATAGTCTCTGGTGCAGTGTATAATTCTGCAGGAACAGCCCTTTATTTTGCTCATTGTCCAAATAGAAAGACCATGACCATGACCATGGGGCATATTTATCAATATTCATCATATTTATTCATGATGAATTTGATATGTATTTCCATTGTCTGTATAGGTAGAACATACCAGCATATAGGAGGTTTTACTTTGTACTAAGCCAACATCAGCAGGAACAACCACCACCAAGTTTGCTCATAGCCTGTACAAAGACATAGAAAAAACACATTGACCACAAATGTATTGTTGTTGCTTTTTCTTACTTGTCATTCTGTTCAGGACTCTCCTATTCATATTCCAGTCTCTTATCCAAATCAAAGCACTGTTGCTAGGGTAATTTTGACCCTAGTAACCATATTTCTGAAATTGCAAACTGAAGTGCTGCTGAATAAAAAGTTAATTAACTCAAACACCACAAATGATAAAAATAAATAAAGACAATTTCAAATTATCTCAGAATATCACCCTCTATGTCATACTAAAAGGTAATTTAAAGGTGAAAAAACCTTTAAAAGGCATTAAAACCAGTCAAAATTAGATGGATGAGTTTGGGGTTACAACATAGAAATTTGGCTTGCTTTTCTACAGGATACCTCTGCTGAGATACAAAAATACCAAAGGAGTTGTGAGAGTGCAATCCGACGGGATTTTTAACCCTGCCCGATCGACATCTACCAGTCTTTCAGTCAGTTATCGATCGGGGAAGCCGTCGGAGGACACTTAACCTTATGGCCAGCTTTAAAGGGTAAGTGCACACTGGTCTTACTATTCAGTTGCATTGGTTGCTGGGGGACTTGATTTTAAATGCACTACAAACTTATTATGCTCACAAATAATATAGGGCTCACGTACAGGCCCGGATTTATGCAAAGGCTACCAAGGCCTGGGCCTAGGGTGGCAGGATTTTAGGGGGCGGCATGCTGCCCAACCACATCCACATTGGTTCAGAAACAATGTGGATGCGCAGTAGATTGAATAGTTTTTTACATTTCCCATACGCCAATCCCCATTGCTCAAGGGCGATGAATGTCAGCAGGCCTAGGGGTGCCCGCTATGTAAATCCGGCCCTGCTCCCTGTTTTTTTATTAGAGCTCCTGCGTTAAGGTGGCCATATACTTAGAGATCCTCTCATTTGGCGTTTTTGTCAAATGAGCCGATCTCTCCCCGATATGCCCACTTTGAGGTGGCCGATACCGGGCTGATCCGATCGTGGACCCTACGGCCCAACGATCAGATCATAATACAGCCAATACAGGCGGTCGCATCAATGAACAGATGCTGCCGCAATCCAACGGGATTTTTAACCCTGCCCGAGCGACATCTGGCCGACTTTCGGCCAGTTATCGATCAGGGAAGCCCGTCGGAGGGCACTTACCTTTATGGCCAGCTTTAAGGGTAAGTGCACACTGGTCTTACTATTCAGTAGCATTGGTTGCTGGGGGACTTGATTTAAAAATGCACTACAAACTTAGAATGCTTACAAATAGTGTGTTAATCATGTACAATGAGGGCCTTGACCAGGCCCAGACTTCTGTAAAGGCCCGGGCCTAGGACAGCAGAATTTTAGGGGGGCAGCATGCCATCCAACCACACCTGCATTGGTTCGGAAGCACTGGGGATTCACAGGAGATACAATGGTTTTTAAAATTCCCTGTGCACCAATCAGTACTCCGGACCAGATGCTGAAAATTTGCACATGTGCACAAAGAAAGAGGAAGGGATGGGGCAATGAACGGCAGTGGGCCTAGGGGCACCTGCTATGTAAATCTGGCCCTGAGGATCATCACTAAATAAAATTAGTAACAAGGCATCACCCAACACAACCCCCAAGAAGGTGGGGGTTTTGTCATGGGGAAATGGCCTGTTTTTTTATTTTAAAATTGTACTTCTGCCAAAGACCACACCTTTTTAAAGGTTGAAATATGGATAGCCAGTCCAGTTACAGGCTGCTCGAGTTGGGCCGGGCACATGATTGGACCACTATACAATTATTTTTTACAAGGCATAGTGCACAAGCGATTTAATTCATTCTGCTGTTTTGCTTTATTCATTATACTCATATGTTGGAAGGAAGGATTATTGTAAAATGATTGCCATACTGGAATCCATAGGCAAACCAGAGGGTATAAAAATCTTTTGGAGAGCCACATCTATCTTACTTGCCTCCAGTGGGACAGTCCTGCTTCACCGGAATAACTCTGGTGGCAGAGTTGGCAGAGAACTAATGGGATTGTTACTGCTGGAGCATCTAGTGCTTCTGAAAAAATTAGAATGGGGTTCTGCTCTGATTCAGTTGTTTTTGTTGAGATGTGTTCCTGATTGATAAGGTGACTGCCACTTTGATGGCGGGTGCCCCTCACCAGATAACACAATGGAAAGGGAGAAAATGTTACACTTATAGACACCATCTGAAGTGACAAAAGGGGAAGAACTTTGCAAGAGGAAACTTTGCATCTTTCTGTCTAAATATAAGAGGAACTTCAAGGCAAGAAATGTGGCCTTCCTCATTATCAAAACATAACTCCCCTTAACCCTTTGTAACCAGTCTGTTATTCCATAATGACCATTCCTTCTCTACCATGGTACATATTGGTCCATCACTTGTATAAAAGCACAGGTATATGGAGGATAATGAGCCTAGGGACAATCTAATGTAAGTGAATGTTAAGTGGCCAAAGGAAGTGTAAGTAGGGGATTCTAAGGACACGCGGGCTAGCAATTGTAGCTTAATGCAAGTGTGGAAAAGCACTGTCGTTAGCAGACAGTAAACTGTTTTGCCACTAAATATATATACAGCGAATAAAGTACCCCCTCTTGTAAATTATGAGGATATTATAAGTTACAGAGGAGTTTCATGACCATATAAAAACACGAGGCCTCGGAACTCCATGGTAACTTCTAATATCCTCATATTTTGCAACTGGGGGTACTTTATTTATTATAATACACAAATTTCAGTGAGTCATGTGACAGAAATGACATCAGAACTCACCGTTTATAAATGATGACATCAGAACTCACCATTTATAAGGATATCATTTACAAGATATTCATAGCTTTTGTGTATTATATGGGGATTGCTTAAGTATTAGACCTGTAAAGTTTGTGATCATTATGTAAATCAAATCAAAATCTAGCAGCTTTGGAGCAAGTGTATGGAAGAACTCGTCTGTCCACAACCTCTAAAGCATGTTCAGGGAGTAGATTGATACCATTTTTATAGCCTCTCAGGTACTAAGTACCATCTGGTCATGACCTTTTGGGATGTTTCCTGTAGAATACCACTGCAGTCATCTTGCCAAGCTATACAAATCTAGCTGAATTGTAATCCCCGGGTATGGAGCTGAAGAGAAGCACGTCTGCTCAGTTCTGCATCATTGGCCATGCCCCCCGGTTGATGATTTCTAACACCCTTGAACCTTAGCTTTTCTACAGCTGCCCAGTACATACTGAGCATGTGCAGTGCCACTGTTGAAAGTTTGAATGTTCTAACATCTGCTAAACCTTTCTGCTGGTACAGTATATTTTGTATATAAAATAGAGCATTTCTAGCCATATTCATTGTTGTACTTTAGATCTCCTTAAAGATAGGTGTGTAATTCCGACAAGGTGCACAGGAACCCTGTGAGTACCACAGGCAGTGATGTATAAACCACTATGACGCTTAGGGGCACATTTACTTAGCTCGAGTGAAGGATTAGAAGGAAAAATACTTCGACCATCGAATTGGCTACTTCGACCTTCAACTACGACTTCGACTTCGAATCGAATGATTCGAACTAAAAATCGTTCGACTATTTGACCATTCGATAGTCGAAGTACTGTCTTTTTAAAAAAAACTTCGACCACCTACTTCGCCTCCTAAAACCTACCGAGCACCAATGTTAGCCTAGGAGGTAGGTCAAAAGCAAGAAAACACTGGCACAACTTGGGTTACTTCTAGCAGGGAAAACCCTTGCTCATTTATTGCAGATGCAACGTTTCGGGGCGTAGTCCCCTTGACAAAGGGGTTACGCCCTGAAACGTTGCATCCGCAATAAATGAGCAAGGGGTTTCCCTGCTAGAAGTAACCTAAGTTGTGCCAGTGTTTTCTTGCTTTTCACGTGGACTTTGAGGTTGCCAATGCCTCCTTCACTGAGCACCTGGGACTCGTACGGATTGGGAAGGCCAGGGTGTGCAGGGGTAATCTTTCCTAATCCCTAGGGGGTAGTTCCCCATAGGCTTTCCTAGCAATTTGTGATCGAAGGAAAATCGTTCGATCGATGGATTAAAATCCTTCGAATCGTTCGATTCAAAGGATTTAACGATTTTTCTTTCGATTGTTCGATTGAACAAAATGCGGTAAATTCTTCGACTTTGATATTTGAAGTCGAAGGATTTAACTTCGATGGTCAAATATCGAGGGTTAATTAACCCTCAATATTCGACCAGTGTCGGACTGGCCCACAGGGATACCAGCAAAACTCCCGGTGGGCCCAGGTGTCAGTGGGCCCTTGTGCTGCTAAACATTTGGCCTATTTTATGGCCATTCCCTATTTCTATGAGAACAAAGAGGCTAAATAGATGGAATAATTGATTATAGGATGTATAACTAAAGAGACTAGGAAAATAGAGTTGAGTGAGGAGAGGAAGAATAATAGTACTGAGAGTGGGCCCCTGGCCTAAATTTTCTTGCTGGGCCCCTGGTCTAAGGTTTTTGTATGGGCCCCTGGTGTCCCAGTCCAACACTGTATTCCACCCATAGTAAATGTGCCCCTTAGAAGTTTAGTAATTATCCTCCAGACTGGAAAGGGGGCACAGAAAAGCTTCCCAAGAATATTACAAATCTGAAGTGCTACACAGAAGAAGGCAAAAGAGAGAAACAGAAAGCTTCAGAATTACTGCTGAAAGAGGAACCCAGAGTTACATAAACACCAGACTTGCAATTAGCCAGGAAATAAATCCACACAGTTTGTAATGAAGGAAGCGAGCCCCAGGCTTAGCTGGACAAGTCCAAAATACCATTGAAATTGCATTTCCCATGAATTAAAAAGGACACTTTTTCTTTCTTTTTCTACAAATACATAATAAAGTACCTCTGGTAAAGAGAAACTTAAAAAGAACAGTTGGGGTGTTAAACACTGTGCATAGAACATGGAAAACGTTACAAATAATAACATGATTCACATGCATGTACTGGATATGGTGCTAGCTATTCCCCATTGCTGAAACCTTGGGCTGAAAGGGAACAAACAACTTTTCTATTCATACAGTGACTTTGTATGGAAGGAGCACACCTAAAAGGGTTAATGGATCAAGTGAAGGTGTTACATGTTAAGAAATGTATTTAAGTATATGGTTTCATTGAGTGTGAATTGCACCTGAGGAAAGGGGGTATCTCCCGAAAGCTTGTGTTTTTTTTTCTGCTGCAATAAATGGATTGAAAAAACATTGGCCATAGGTGTGCTCCTTCCATACAAAGTCACTGGATACTATTTGGTCTCTGAAGCAGCTGAGACAATGATTTTCATCACTAACCAGTTTAATTAATGAATTGCATCCTCATATAAACTACAGGTCCAACTTTTTTGTCCAGGTATGGCCGTCATCTGGATAGGGAAAGAAGGCTAGCAATTAAAAACTCTTCACACCATACGGGTGATGTAGGTCTGAATACAACCTAGGGCCTAAGGTAATAAACATATAATTCCTAAAGAATTTTCAGAAAATGTTTATGAAAAATGTATTCCACTGCAGACGTTGCTAAAAACAAAACATTTGTGGCAAAATAAACAAAAAATATCATTTATATTTTCCGACTACAACATAATATTTTCCTATCTACAAAATGTTATAAAAGTCATGTAAATGCTTTAAAAGTAAAGGTGCAATGTGGTGTGATTGCAATTCCTCTACTGAAAATGATTTCACTTTCCTTTGGTCTCAACGGATTCTGTTTTCTCAAGAAGTGATGCAGTCTGTTAAGTGGAATCCAAGTCTGTTTCAACATTTTTTTTAACTTACCCCGGTGAGTAGTGTGACATTTCTCTGCTTCTTGGGCAATGATACACACAGACACCAGTAGGGTAAATAATGCCTCCAGGAAGTGAATCATCACAGTGATGGAGCCTAAGTTTAGTGTTGAAATTTTTAGTCTCTATTGCTCACCCTGAAGACATTCAGAGCCCAAAACATTTGATGTTAGCATGTATTTGCTGATTCACTATATTGACTAAATGCACTTGGGACCAGGGACATCAGGGGATCCCTTGGGAACAAATGCCTCAATCCTTTCTACTGGACGCTTTATTGAAAAAAATGCAATACACAATTATACATGCCTATATGAAAGCATATGGGTGTGTAGCGCTATAGTAAACTGACTTGTGCTAGGGCAGTTTAAGCTACTTTCAACTTGGTGGGCTGAGACCACCGATGAGCTCTCTTTCTCAGGGGTAAGCCCTCGCAATGGTGTGGAGGCAGGGTTTAGTGTAACTGTAACCTGGTGCGATAGCACAATGATGGGCGCCAGTAGTTCTTTAACAGTTGAACGAAGAACAGTATTTATTGAACAATAACACATAGATCATTTAGCACTTTGATCCACAATGGAGTATAGAACATACACAGCAGCATAAAGGAAGCATATACTCACAGCACGTATAGGCTGAATCCCCACAGGCTAGGGAATATACAGCAGAGAGTAAGTTGACAGCATGTGATGGGTATTGCCCAGTTTTCAGGATATCTTCCAGTGGCAGACTAGGGGAACTCCTGACATCCCTATCTCAACACTTGGTTCCCTACTCTGGGTCAGTAATACCCTGGGATCTTAATCCCTCTAATCTCCTCGGCGGAGCCTTGAGCTGCTCAACTAAATAACCTCTCTATCACTCCTAGAGAGATCTATAAAATGAGTATAGCTGTCTAATTACTAGGGCCAAGGTGCCTAGGGTCAGCACTACCCATTCCCTTCCAGCCTGCTTGGTTGGGCTTAAGCAATGGACCCAGAGCACATGGTTCCTAAACCTTTTATACTCTGGCACAGTGCCACTAGTGTACACTGTGTGAACTGCAGGGGTTACATAAGCACAAGGTCCCCATAAGGACCCACTGAGGTGTCCATATTACTAGGCATGTGCCTGTCTGTAAAGTGTAAGGGTGTCTAAGATTTTCACATCCCTACAGGTGGATAAAAGCCTGGGGTTAGTGATGGGTTTTTTGGCAGTCGTATGGTGCAGTAGAGGGCCTAGGGCCTCAATTCCCATTAAAGCCCATAAGCTTCTAGTTATGCCACTCTCTGTCGCATGAGAAGGTCACATACCTAACCTAAATGCAAGATTACACCACAATGCATATGGGTACAGAGAGAGGAAATTGTGAATGTACAGAAAACATTTGGGGAAAAGTGTTGCAGAGGCTTACGGGTGATCCATAGGGCAATTTGAGATTGTAACTGGTTGCACAAGATGCAAAAGTTATCGCTATCCAAGACATGGTTAGTAGTGCTCCTGGTCACTTAGTAGAGGGGGAGACATACAATGCACCAAATAAAGGGAATACAAACAATATAAGACACGTTTTTTCAAGTTTATTGCAATGAATGCTAAAGTGTAATTTATATATATTGTGTGATATCCTTTATTTAAAGGAGAAAGAAGGGCATGTTATACTTGGGGGTGCCAAATGTTAGGCACCAAGTGATTGTATTTACTTACCTGACACCTCGGACCGGTGCTCCTATCAGCAGAAAACTGCATCGGCCCAGGGTTATTCCAACGAGCACCGCAAAACGTTTGTCTTCCGGTTTCTTATTTCTTCCCGTGGCTTCTCTTTAACAAAAAAGCCAGATATTTAGTTCTACTGCGCATGCGTCTGCCCCGGGAAATTTGAAGAAAGAAGAAGCCAGAAGAGGATCGCTCCGTGGTGCTCATTGGAAGAATCCCGGGCCAGTGCAGTTTTCTGCTGATAGGAGCACCTGTCCGGGGGGGCAGGTAAGTAGATACAATCACTTGGGGGTGCCTAACTTTCCTTCTCCTTAAATCTGTTTAATAAAATAAAAGAGAGAGAAATGGGTGGGGGCAGAGACCTCCAAACTACTTGTTCCACCTCTGCTACAGAGGACAATGTCCATCTACAGTGGTTGGTTGAAACTCTATAGTTTTTATGGAGATTGTGAATTGGCTCAGTGATTTGGTGACTGTGTACAAATGTGCTATATACACTACATACACTTGTCATATTGTTATGAATAGCTAGGGCTGAGACTTCTGGAACAACGGTAGCAAATTTACCTGACTTTTCCCATTTTGGGGCCACTAGCCTTATCCTATTCCAGATTTCAAAAAAAGCTTGTACTGTTGGGCGTTGATCAATGACTGCCCATCACTTGTGGATTATGGAGCTTGCCATTAGCAGGTAATGGTTCACAGACCCTGGTGCCTCAGAGACTCAGACGTGTCTCCTTTTCTGTATTTCCCCACGAAGGCCTTTCATTTTCTTAACAGATCTTGTCAGGGCTGGCAAGAGAAATAAATGGAGTTCCCGGAAGACAGCGTTAAAGTGAAAAAAAAAAGCAAAGAAAAAGGGAAGTCCCTGCTGTTGTTTGCAGCCTGTATTGTTACCACATTGTCTGTTGCCCTCATCCAGCTTGCAGTCGTGACATGCTAAGTGTCCTAAGAGGTGGAATATTATCTTCCCCAGCCTGCTCATTTACATTGCAGATCCATGGCTCCTAGATCATTTGCTTACGGTGCTTGAGGCATGAATAAAAGACTGGGGTTTGCATGATGTGACGACCCAAAAGATACAGACTGAGCATTGGTACATTGCATATCAGTGCAGGATGTCTATGCTAACTCCCATTCTTGCTCCCGTGGAGGTCAAACCCTACTTGTCCAAAGGAGAACGTTTCATCAAATGGGATGATGTGAGTATTGCTATCCCCTGAAATGTTTTCTGTGTGTGTGAGAGGTTACTTGAGTTAAACTAAACTGAAATTGTCTGCTTCGTAATAGAGAAGCCATTGCCATGTCCTGGTGGGAGCAGATTCTTTTTCTGTCACTCTTCAGGTCTCATTATGGATCTATATGTATATATACAATATAAATATCATATCAAACATACAAAGGATGTGACCTGAGCTATTAACAGATAAACTAGACATGCACTGTGCAAAGTTCTTCAGCAATTCTTTGTTTAGCCATAATTTGTTCCTCGGTCTGTATGATCTAAATTGGAACAAGATGTTCCTCACTCTGTTCTTCTGAGTCATTTGTGTCATATTGCTCATACTGCTACTGAGTATTTTCTCTGACATTTCCGTAGACACAATCACTAATAACAATAAGATTTGATTGTCTGATTTTCTTAGATAACTGGCTGGGAGACAATTCTCTTCTGCTCCCGCAACTTAAGGGGCCCTACGGGCTAAAAATTTAATCTTTCAGAATGGAATATAAAAATCTGTCAACTGGACTAGCACAGTCCTGAGATCAGGGTTTGGGATAAGTGAATAGATAAAAGGAATGAAATTTAAAAAAATTCCCTGCAATTGTTTAACAAATACTGACATTTAATAGTGCAGTGTAATCAGAGGTTGCTTGGACTGCTATTTAGATCCACAAGTCTTTGAGTTTGGAGCCATAACCTCCTTCCACCCTACATATACAAACACATCACAACTGTGCAAAATGATAATTTTCCTATATATATATCATATTATAGCATTTGTACATTGGGGGAAGTTATGAAATGCCATTGTGCCCCATTGGATATAAATGATAATAATATTAGATAGTGTCAGGGTGTAGGGCATAAAATGGGTCATTTACTAACACCCCTGCACGAGTACCATGGGGCACATATTTGCCCTTTGGACCCTGTCCTGCAGTTGTAGCTCAGTAAAAGATGGAGGTATGCCATTTACACCACATATAACGGGGCCCTACAACAAGACACAACTACGAAGGATTATACGTTTTCCCACTGTCACCCCCACCCATTTACCCAACACTGTGAGGTTCGTGCAATATAAAAATGTATAATATGCAGAGATTCCCCAATATCCCCCACGCCATTACTCAAAACCCATGTGGCTTAAGTAATATAAAAAGAGAAATGATACAGAAATTGTTATTTAATCCCCACCCATATTTCCAACACTGCTGTGGCTTTATGTAACTTCATGTAACACAATGTGAAATACACTTAGCCCTACACCATACACTCAATCACCTAATTAACCTTCCACTTTCTTCTGGTTCATTCCATCCTCATCTAAACCAGTGCTAATTTCCCCCATTCTCAGATCCCCAACTCTACTACCAGCTTCAATTTAGTTTCTCTCAAAGTCTAGCATCTCAACCACAACTCCATACATGTAATCTGATCCTCTCCTTCCCACTCTACTCCTTATCTCTAGAAAAAGTGATTTACTTACTTGGATTCTAGTAGGATCTTGAGGTTACAAGCTCTTGTGAGCAGTGCCCTCTAATCCTACTCTACTATTCTGTAACCCTTGTTTGTTCATTTATTTTAAGACCCTTGGATAATTATAGTGACGTGCTGCATAGCTTGTTAGCACTATATAAATTAAGCACGCTCACGCTCAGATTCGGGGAGATTAGTCGCCCAGCGACAAATCTCCTCTTCTTTGGGGCGACTTATCTCCACGAACTGCCTCCCACTGGCTAGAATGTAAATCGCCGGTGGGATGGCAATCATTTTCCATAGTCACCCGAAGTTCCCTTACAAGGAAACTTAAGGCGATTTCGGAAAAAGAATCGCTCCAAGTGCCAACCCGGGTTCGGGGAGATTAGTCGTCCCGAAGAAGATGTGAATAAATCTCCCCGAATCTGAGCATGTGTCTCTGCCCTAATGATGACAAAGGAGATTTTAGATCACAACTACAGCAACAACACCTTTTTTAGCTGCTACAGTTTAGAGAACCAGTGGTCACAGCCTGCAAATTCTCATTCAAACTGACATATGCATCCACTTTACTGGGTGCGATTCTGGAGCTCCTATAGATGCAACCCAGTACAGTCACCCTGGAAGCTCCAGGTCCAGGGTGATGGCAGCTCAATAGAGGCACAGCTGAACACCATTCATGAGAAGAGCAAGGTTGGACTCATTGGCAACTATGTAAATGTGAATGTACCTTTATCAATTTTTCAGCACCTGTGTTTGAATTTGTAAAGTCATATCTCTGGCCCCAGTGGGGTTTCTGCATATTAATTGGGCAGGTGATCACCATTCATGGTTGTTAACCTGGTTCTCAAACTCCCATTTCATTAACCACCATTGCGGGACAATCTGTGATTGAGACTGGGCCATAGAGCTCAAGAGATAGTTCAGACAAACTCCACTGTATCTCTATGAAGAATATTGAGCTTGCAAGCCATGCTAGGGCAGAGGTAACTGGAGCACAATCATGACCAACAAAATGCAGAAAGCACCTTCAGTTCATAAATGACCCCAAATTAATTCCACTCACATAAATAATGCTTCATTTAAAATGCTGTTGATCTCATCCATTACCCCATATTCATTTTCTTTACAGGTCAGTGTAGAAAAGCCATATGAGGAATGCTGTAACTGATTGCTAGTAAGAAACACAAGCCAACCTACAGGCCCCCGCTCTCTCTCAACAAGGGGTTAATGTATGGGGTTAAAAGGCTGTATGTATAATGTGTGTGTTTAGCATGTTTTACCATCCCTGTCTTTTATTTGTTATGCAAATCAATGCAAAAAAAAGTATCACCACTTACAAAGTTTTGAAAATCTGCAGGTGTATTCAAATACGGTATGGCATGGTTGTGTCAATTAATTACACTTTCTTGGATTTCCATCCATTTTCCCTGATGACTAGTTCTATGGACTTTTATATATATAGTATTAACTAGTAGTCTTCCAGCCTTGTGTAACCAGTGGCCTGGTGTTTCCATGCTGTCTGCATTACTTCTGTCCCATGTAAGGTCCTGGACTGGTTCACTCCTACGGCTTTCCTTTCACTTGTTGTTAATCTGACCACAGGTGATCCATTTAAGCCATTAGTTTGGCAACAAAAAATCCTACTCATTGGACTCATTGCCCAAGTCTATTTCCTGATTGTCCAAGTCTGTTTCATGATAGTTCCTGGGTGAGATTCATGTCTGATTATCTGTTTGACAATTGCCTGTCTTGGCTGTTGCCTGTTCCTGACCATTCTTTTGGATCCTGACTTTGTACTGCGTTTCTGTTTGGTTTGACCCCGACCCGTGTCCTGACTACACTCCTGGTTACAGATTCTGTACTGTGTTGCCTGATTCGTATCAACCTTGGCTTGACCTTCAACTATGCTCTCTGTTCCCCATCCTTGCAGTATACATTATGATTCCCTTGTCTGCCCAGAACTTCCCCCTTGGTCCTCTCACTTTAAGACCTGGCAGCATCCGAGTAGCAGAGGACTCCTCCCAAAGTGAAAGGCGGTTGTTATAGGTAGAAGCATGAGCCGAGACCGGGACCTTGGGGTTTGTTCTGGGTTTTAGTCAGGGCCGGACTGGAAATCACTGCAGGAAGAAACCACAGGGTGCGGATTTGGGCCAGCAGGGCCCATCAGAGCCGCGGGCCCACTGGGTTTGTTTCTGATGCCCCACCGCCCCAGTCCAACCCTGGTTTTAGTATACTGTACGTTACATTTCGCTTGCCTTTCACTAACAGTGCTGTATTTTATACAGTGCTGTATCGCACTCCCATCTCTTGGTCAGTAGGGATTTCCCACCTACACTTGGATAGGGAACAACTCCATCCTCCAATCACCTTTTCCCCCTATATAAGCACAGACCACTTACCAAGGTAATTACTGGCCATATATTTATCAGTTAAGTTTTGTACAAATGCAAAGTTTGGGGGGGATAGCCAGGTTTGAATCTGCTGATGCATAATAGCAGCCAGTACATGGTGCATTGGCAGATAAAGAAGTGAAGTGGAGCAACAGCTCCAGTTCTGATCCATTGGGCTGTCATGACTGAGTTTGCTTGTATTTATACTAGGACCTTACTCTTCTTGTTGAAATACCAGAGATGTCACAGCATAACTGCAGATTTGTTATTTTTGACTTTCCCTTCCAACTCATGCGGGGTCTGATCAGGCTCTCCGACCAACTACATCACCCAACCCTCGTTCTCTACCCTGAGACCACTCCAGTCTCTCTTGATGGGACGCTCTAATTTATACCCACATAGAAGTACAGAAAATAACTCTTGCTTCAAAGAGTGTTTTGAGCTCTCCCCATTCATTTGCAAATGTACATGTTACATATGTAATAAATGTTGCATCTGTGGAAACTCACGCAATTGTTCCGCTGCTGCACTTAATTATGTCAATAGCATTAGCCATATTGTTGTGCCATTATCTGCCTGTTCCTAAGTGCTTCCACTTGGCTACACTCATGGTTCTTATGTTGCTACTAGTTACCATTAGCACAGGAGGGTTTAACACCAGCTTTGATTATTTACAAGCATATTATACCCAGAATGGTTGGATAATTCATTCTTTGGACTCTAGTAACATAACAAGTAGCCACAGAATGTTAAAACCCTATAGCGATTCAACAAACTTCTAGTATGATTCAGACCTTTACTTTTCTAAGTGGTTTTCATTTTTGTTTGTGTTGATTTTGCTTTATTTTAGCCTAAGGGCAGAGACACACGGTCAGATTCGGGGGAGATTTGTCGACCGGTGACAAATCTCCTCTTCTTCGTGTCGACTAATCTCCTCAAACTGCCTTCCCATTGGCTAGAATGTAAATCGCTGGCAGGATGGTACTTGGGACGCTTTGTTTTCCGAAGTCGCCCATAAACTTCGTGCCATCCCTGTGGGACCACAGGGGAAGGCAGTTTGTGGAGATTAGTCGCCCCGAAGAAGAAGAGATTTGTCACCTGGCGACTAATTTCCCTGAATCTGACCATGTGTCTCTGCCCTAAATTGTATAATGCTATCTGGTCATCATGAGCTCTGTCCCACCAACTGAAAACACTCAGTAAAGCTGAGGCTAAATCTTTATCACTATTCATTTTTGTGTCTCTTATCTCTCTATTCAGACCTATTTTCTAGTCGTCCTCCAATTCTCAGTAAACCCACTTCCTGGTTGCTAGGTTAAGTGAGATCCTAGCAACTAATTAAAGACCTGTAGAACACAATGTATAAAAAATAAACTGAAATTCACATTAATTAGTATACAACCTATTTGGCACTAAAGGTTTATTTTAAGGTGACCTATCGTTTTTATAGTGGTTTACAGAATCCCACAATTCCACATTCTTTGCCAGTGTTGTTTTAGGCTTTTGAACTTGTGTTATTGCATATTTAAGGCAGTACTGGGTATGTTTGTGCTTTAGTAGTTGGTGAAGTACCAGCTTAATGTGTTTGGGGAATGAGCATACAATGCAAAATGTGGCTCAGTGCATAAACCCACAGAGATAATCTGGTCTTGACTTTAGTTATAAAAAGTTGAAGCAAGCCTGTGGTGAGGTTTGGGGGGAAATATGTGTTGAGGTTTAGGACCTGCAGTTTTGTTTTGCACAATGATGTCAAATGTTGGTGGATTGAAAATGTTTGTTAAAAAAATCATGGTCCCTGGCAAATGTTTTCACTAGGGTATTAAATTACTATTCAGAGCCTTATTTTCTCATCAGTAGACTGTATGTATGTATGTATGTATATTTTTATTTGTATAGAACTCCTTGAGGGCAAAGCACTGTACAGCAAAACGATAAATTAGTAGTAACAAACAAGGGGTCAATAATAAGTAAGCATTATTATAAATACAATTCACGTAAATATAAAATATATTTACAATACAGATTAAGTGCTCAGTGTCAAGGAGACAGAAAGATAGAGGACCCTACCCTGTGGAGCTTACAGTCTAAATGGGAGGGTAACTTACAGACACAATTCGGAGGGGTATTAAAGCGCTGTAGGTTATAGTTAGTTACACTGTTATATAAGTGCCAGTTTGCAGTTCAGGTGTTATCCAGGTGCTACCAGAGGTAGTCTTTGAGTTTCGTTCTAAAGACATTGAAGGAGGATTCTCTCTGGAGAGATTCAGGAATGGCATTCCAAATATAAGGAGCTGCAAGACAGAAGGGTTTGACGCGGAAACAGCAGTAGTAGTGGGGGGTACAACCAAGCGGTTGCTCTGAGAGGAGCGGAGGTTTCAGCCAGTAACATATAGAGAAACAAGAGATGAGATGTTGTTAGGTGCAGAGGAATGAAAGGCTTTGAAGGTTATGAGAATAACGTAGTACATTATGGCAAACCAGCTTCATAAGAGAGATCTGTGAGCAAATGCCTGAGAGCAGAACTGTGCCAAAGTGCAACCCACCCACCTTAACTACATGGTGCTTTCTTCTTGCATTATGCTTTTGGTATATGTTATGTACCCATGCAACCCAACTGTACTAGTTACTCTAGAAAATACAGGAAAATACCAACATGTCTGGATATGGACTAAAAGTTCATATGGAATTCCTTTGATTCTACTCTACACTCCAATAATTCAGCCCTAATTTATACTCAGCCTCTTTGACCAACATTATCATGTACCTTATCTGCTTGTCTCTTGCAGATTCCCTCGTAAATGACTTTGACACCTTACACTTAGATTGATATTCCTTTTTGTTTGTCATTTGACCTATGAGCTGAATGTTGTATATAGATATATATATATATATATATCAGAGAACACCACCGCTTCATTGTAATCAGCTTGAAAAAGGCACTCAAATGTTCTGAAAGCTTGCTATGATTATATTAGTTAGCCAATAAAGGCATCACCTTTATACCACTTGTGTTATTTTTTTATTTTAAAAGGGTTGCTCTCTAGAAAATACACAAACACACCAAAAAGCTTTTCCAATATATGCGTTTTAAGAAGATTCAAAAGATTTTCAGAGGCTGGATTCAATCCTACTACAGGGCGTAACAACAGAGGCAGCAACCAGTGGCCAAGGGGCTCAGGAATATAGATGGCCCATGAGGGGATCTTGATTTATTAATCATGCAAAAAAACCATAAACCACAACAAGACCCATAAAAGATTTAGCCGCAGGGCCCTGTTACTAAGAAAATCCACTTCATAGATTTATAGGAGGGATTATATGCCCCCACTCTTCAAAAATAGGATATTAGAAGTCACCAAAGAGTTCCATGATGTTTATATTATTATATTTTATAGAGGGGGCTGCAGATAACTGGGTGTAAATAGTAGGGTGCAGCCCTGTATGCTGTTGGCTAGAGAATTTACAACCCACTGGAGAAAATGAAAAGGATATATGTATGGCACTGGTATGATTTCTATTGTGTCTTTAGATAGTACAGGTATATGGTCTGTTACCTGGAATGGGATCCTTCTGTAATTTTGATCACCATTTCTTAAGTCTGCTAAAAATCATTTAAGCATGAAATAAAACCAGTAGGATTATTTTGCCACCAATATGGCTTCATGCAGCTTAGTTACCATCTATTACAATGCACTGTTTTATTATTACCGTGATAAATTAAATCATTTAAAAGATGTGTAATTGTTTGCGTAAAGGGGTTCTTCACCTTCCAAACACTTTTTTTAAATCAGTTGTTTTTAGATTGTTCCCCAGAAATAAAGATGTTTTTCAATTACTTTCCATTATTTATTTTTTACTGTTTTTCCAAAATCTAAGTTTATAGTTGAATGTTCCTGTCTCTGGTGTTTCAGTAATTCAGGTGCAGACTCTAAACTGGTACAATTTTGCAACATTGAGTTGATACATTTCTCAGCAGCATCTTTGGAATATTAACAACTTGTATCAAATCTAACAGCTGCCTGTAATGAAACCCAGAGATTCTGCTCAGCAGGGACAAAGATAAGAAATGTATCAACTAAATGTATCCATTTAGAACAGTTTACAGGGTCGGCGACCCCTCCTCCCAGAGCTGCTTCAGAAGGTGGAAAATGACACTTTACACTTCAATATTAGAAAAACAGTCACTCATAGAAAATAGAAAGTAATTGGAAAAAGTCGTTATTTCTGGTGATCTATCTGAAACCAACTAGTTGTTTGAAGGTGAACCACCCCTTTAATATGTAAGGGAAATGGCCTTCCCGTAATTTAGAGGTTTCTGGATGTGCAAATCCCATACCTGTGCTATATTATGAATATTTATGAATATTGCTTTCGTTTAAATAGATAAAGTGGAATTGTGCACATATAGGCAAAACTTCAATTCTGACAACATGATTAATATCCCTATTCCTTAATTCTTGTTCATGGCCTGTAAGCGGCAGTTATTCATTTCAATTCTTTTTCAGGAAACTTCAGTTGCATCTCCTGTTATACTACGTGTCGATCCGAAGGGCTATTACTTGTACTGGACTTTCCAAAGCAAGGTAAGGCACTTCTCTGTCTTTCTGCGCTGTTTCATCAGTAGCCTTGCCATGTAATGCTGGAAATGTCTGGCCAAGAAAATATTCAGCAGAACATCAAGATGAGCTGGTTTGATATAATAGGCCCTACATCCCACCAGCCATTGCGTGTATTATATAAAATGTCATCGTTTCTAGGCAATTTAGTGCAAGTCACAGGTAAGGGCAAATTCTTTCCCACATCTACCAGCCTATAGCAGCCCTAGAAATAATTACGCAACTCTCAAAATATTTGGCCACGGCTTTGTTTAGTTAACATAGCAAGATAGAAAATTTACATTAACATCAAATATGTCTCTTATAACAATACACCATTAAATAACAGACAGCATGTAATATATCGCCAAATCAGCCTAACAGAAATCCCTGGTAATGCCACTAATAGATATACTGGGCACCAGTCGCTTTACAGGTTATAGATTCAAAAATAAAATTTGTCAAATGACAAAAACTCATTCTATGCAGCTTTCCAATTTAAAGGGGACCTATCACCCAAGCATAAAAATCTGTATAATAAAAGTCCTTTTTAAATCAAACATGAAATCCAAATTCTTTTTTTATTAAAATTACCTCTCAGTTGTCAATCATATATTGCCTGCCCCGTCTCTATGCCTTAGGCGGGGCAGGAAATTGCTTTCACTTTCCATTCAGCACTTCCTAGATGTCACTGCTCTCCTCACATTCTCTCTCCTTCTTCACCATCTAATTATGTAGCCAGTGCATAGACATTGGCATTGGGTGTCCCATTCTGGCACATAATTTGGCATGACGCAAAGCTTGCCAGTGTTAACAAAATAGCTGCTGCCTGCTTGCTGTGATTGTGAATTCCAAGACAAAAAAACAAACAAGATTTTAATCCATTTAAAGTTCAAGTGAAGTTTATTTTGCTTGACTAACATCATAAAATAGGATTAGGAATTATTTCTTAAGGTGACAGGTCCCCTTTAAGACCAATGTAACTAAAAGCAGTACCTATGTCTCTGCTATTATCTGGTCCTGACACAATGTAGCAGAAGCCAACTGAGTACTAGATCTGTGAAAAAGCATGCAAGTCATTGTGGGGATCTGAATTTTGGCTGGAGGTCTGCTGACTTTTACTACAGTGTCAGAAAGTAGCACAGAAAGTAACAGGCAAATATTGCTTTCAATTGTAAAAAAGTTTGCAAGGAACTTTAAAGCCACTGACATTGGAAAGTTGCTTCCGATTACTTTTACTTTCATTAAGCAAGAATTTATTTTGGGGATTATATTCCCTTTAAAAGCTTGCATCAACCAGCAGTCCCAGATTGTTACTGAAATGTCCAGACTTTCTCTGATCTCCTGCACTGAACAGAAAATGATACAATGAAACCTCGATTTTTAGGTACCCTGATTTTAAGTTTCCCCGCATTTTACATTTTTTATTTGTGGTCCCACCAATTTATAACGCATTTCAATGGGTGCATTTCCCGGATTTTAAGTAATGCTTTCCTGGATTTTACATCAAAATATTGTCCTTATGTTCCCAAAAACTGCTTTTTTCCCTCTATGAATGATATTATTTGTGAAATAAAGAGGTTTAAAATACTAACCACAGGGTCGGACTGGGGGGCCCTGGGCCCACCGAGACTGCTGTCCAGGGCCCCCCTCCGGACCCCCTGGCCCCACTATAATAGTGGCGTGGGTGTTCCAACAGAGCGGCTCTCATGCAGCGCTGGCGCGCAACCGGAGCTGCACCAGTGTGCATGCGCAGCTGGAGCCGCACGAAGTGCGGTGTGCGGCGCGCATATTGATTTTTTTTAGGAAGGCCCAGGAGATTGGCAGAGGGGTCTGGCCCGATGGGGCCCATTAGGGGAGTGCACCGGGTTTTTTCCAGGTCTCCCGCTGGGCCAGTCCGACCCTCACTAACCAGATGTATATTTTGCCTTGATTCTGCCTGTAAATGGTCAATTCCAATTAGTCAGCCCCTTGTACAGTCCTGCACCAATCACTTATTACTTTAGGTTGTGTATGTGACAGAAAGGCCTTGCACATGTCCCCCATAGTATAACAATGCACAGTAAATATTGTATCTCAAAGTAAAACTGACTCCTGTACTTATATCCTTTTAGAACTTGAAGAAAAAGTAATTTTAACACATTTCCCTGATTTTACATTTTCCCGGATTTTACATCATTTTTTCCTGGTACCCTAAAAAACATAAAATGGGGGTTCTACTGTACAAACTTTCCTAAAACATAATTGGCTTTTGTCAGAGAGTCCAGAATACGTGGCAAGAGCACCTAGATACATTTGTAACAATTTAAGATAAGCAAAGATACAATTGTAACTATTTAAGATAAGCAGGCCTCTTGGGGAAACTGTGACTTGCAGCTTAAAGGGCAATTCACCTTCATTAGCAAAACTGTAATAACACATACAAACCACAGAAATGTGTTCAAACTTTCCATAACCTGCCAAATTTTATAAAATGGACATGGTAATTAGGGGGTGTGGTCACACAAAAATAGGCGTGGCCAAACACATTTTGCGGCAAATGTTTTTGTCCTTCTGTCTATTTCCAAAATGTTGGGAGGTATGGACTGGAGGAATTTTAATTTTAACCCCACTGGATTTTGCACATGTCATGTCGCAGACAATAACAAGCAATGTGATCCAGTAATGCTGCACTATAAATCTACACTCTGGCAAATGACTTACTGGTTAACTTGATTGTTGCTCTCAAAACTTAGTTGGTACAATCTTATCTGTGTGTCTATGGTCACCTTAAGGGCAGAGACACATGCTCAGATTCAGGGAGATTTAGTCACCCATCAATAATCGCCTCTTCTTCGTGGTGACTAATCTCTCCAAACTGCCTCCCGCCGACAGGATGGCACTCGGAGCGCTTTGTTTTCCACAGTCGCCCGAAGTTTCCTCGTGAAGCAACTTCGGGCAACTTTGGAAAACGAAGCACACCAATTGCCATCCCGCCAGCGATTTACATTCTAGCCGGCTGGAGGCAGTTCGGGGAGATTAGTCTCCGGAAGAAGAGGAGATTTGTCCCTGGGTGACTAATCTCCCCGAATCTGAGCGTGTGTCTCTGTCCTAACTCACATTTTAGCACTAACTCCCAGATGAGGGACTAGATGGTTGATTTATATAAGAATTAAATTGTCCAGGTCCAGTTATAAGTAGCAACCAGCCAGCAGTTTCTTACTGTTAATAGACTTTTTTTTAAACATGTATACTATTTAAAGTGATACTGACACTATAAAACTACTCTTATACATATTAATATGCATTAAAAGTTACCTATAGGTCATGTTGATTATTTTTCACTGATATGTCTGCTATCGTACGTAATTGTTACCTGAAGTTGCTGCTGCTTTTCTGCTTTTTTTTGTATTTTTATAGGGCATTCCTCATTATTGGTAAAAACATTAAGGGGCCGATTCACTAAGGGTCGAATATCGAGGGTTAATTAACCCTTGATAGTCGACTAGGAATTAAAATCCTTCGACTTCGAATATTGAAGTCAAAGGATTTAGCGCAAATAGTACGATCGAACGATCGAAGGATTATTCCTTCGATCGAACGATAAAATCCTTTTCGAAGGATTTTAATCCAACGATCGAAGGAATATCCTTCGATCAAAAAAAGTTAGCCAAGCCTATGGGGACCTTCCCCATAGGCTAACATTGAGTTCGGTAGCTTTTAGATGGCGAACTAGGGGGTCGAAGTTTTTTTTAAAGAGACAGTACTTCAACTATCGAATGGTCGAATAGTCGAACGATTTTTAGTTCGAATCATTCGATTCGAAGTCGTAGTCGAAGGTCGAAGTAGCCCATTCGATGGTCGAAGTAGCCCAAAAAAAACTTTGAAATTCGAAGTTTTTTAACTTCGAATCCTTCACTTGAAGTTAGTAAATCGGCCCCTATGTGTTTCTCATATTTCATTTTGGGTTGGATAAGTCAGAGCTTCTTGTTTTCCCTGCTGAACCTGCCTCCATGTCTCCTTTTGGTATCACGGTCACCCTACCTCCAGGCTCCCAAGGCACTTGTCTAGGTGACACATTAGACCTTCTCTGCCCACACTAAATCCCTGCCCAGGATATGATAATCTTTTTTCTCAGGAGCATTGCAAATATAGCCCCCTTCTTGTGCCAAAGAGACAATGTGGCAACCATAATACTTCTGCTGTGATTAAAGTTTCAAGGATGGTTGAACTCAGGTACCCCAAATATTGCTGCATACTGACATTTACCAGTATTTCTGGGGAAATGTTGGGACAACGCTGTCTGCAAAATCTGGAGCACCATAGGTTTCCAATCACTGTTGTCATTATTCCTCGCCAGCCAAGAACTGGATGTGCACAAAAATAGAGCAGGTTTGAGTCTACTCTATCAATATCTTTCTGAAACTTCTGCTTCTCAGTTTAAAAAACACTTTAGGGCCCATTTATGATGCCCCTGGGCAGAAGTGTAGGAGTGGACCCCTTTGTTCTCATGCACAGAACTGCTCAGGAAAGGAGCTCATCTCATGCTGGATAAAATAAATCCAGTGCTAGATTTGAGAGAGAGTGATTTGTTGAGTCCTGTTCCGCCTTTGCCGTCATTGTCTGAATGATGCACAAGGTATGGGACAGGGAGGGATGCATCTATGTGCCTCCCTCCCCTCATGAATACAGTGCTTCATAATGCAGGTACTACTGTATGCATAGCAGCAGTGGCAGGTATTTGCGCTTCAAAACACAGCTCAGAGACCTACAACAGTTCACTGAAGTTTGAACATAAAAAGGTGATCTTTTTACTTTGCACCCTATCTTCTAGTTGGGAAATGACCCCTTTTATGTTTCAGAAGTTTAGATCATACGTTTTTGGCACCACGTAGCTCATAAAAGGGCTACATTGATATATGAAAACATTGCTGCCATTCAACCATAGTCCCAAGAATATATAGGACAGCAAATAAGTGTTCAACCTAACAGGCCTTCAAGCTGGGGCCTCCAGAGCCTTTACTTTGGTCCACCCGAGGGTCACCAGCTCCATAGTTTGGGAACCAGTGGTCTAGATTGGCAATTCCATTTTACATGTCTGAACATTTAGATATGCTCTATATTCTTAAATATGGTACACACGTTACATGGGAGATTATTTGTGTTACCTGTAGCTGGTTAGAGATATATTTTATTGTATATGTTTGGGGCATAATATACTAAATTCATCACAGAAAACACATTTTAACCTTTCCAACTGTAATTTGTGCTATAAGCCTGCCGTACCCTATGCAGTGAGACCCGTCAGTATCTGCTATTTAATTTGTACTTGCTTTGGCGGAGTGTTCTGCCTCCTTCTGTTCTCTGCTGCTAACCACAGAGCTTGCATCATTATTTCCTTCCTTGCCTTTGTGTCTCTCCCCTGGCCAATTTCCAGGCCCATTGTACGACACCATACTTCTACAGTAATCATTCTGGATAAGAAATTGCTATTTCCACTTCTTCTTTTGAGACTTGTTGAACAGCAATATCAGCACAGAGAGTCAGGTCGGCACAGCCCTGGAGATGGGCGACGGTTATTTACCCATGCTGTTTTTATTTACCTCTCATCATTGAAAACGAAAGTCTGGAAAATAGTAACATTCCTCATCTGTACCTATAGTCCCTTAATATGAAATATATTTTTATCATTTTGAAGTACCAGATGGGCTTAACCCACGTTTAAGTGGACCCTACCCAAAAACAGTTATGTTTTTTGCATAATGAAAAAGTGTGTAATGAAATATTTTCAGTGGTTTTAAAATGATTAGTTCGCAATTTTTAATTGCTTATCTTTCTATTGAGTTCTTCATCTTGGGTTTCCGTGATGTTGGGCGTGGCTATCACATAACCACGATCAGGGGAATTTCTTGTCTGATTTTGCACCGCAGAAATCCCAAACCGGATGTTATAAACTGAGTAGCCCACTGAAAAACTGTCTAATGCCTACTATAAACCAATGCTACATACTATTCTCCTTGCTAATGTCTGTTCCATAAATATGGAGGTTCAAAGATTTGTAATTTTGTCTTACTATGTACTTGTATATAGTTGTGATAACAATAGAACCAAATCTGAACGTGAACCCGACCCCCAGTGATTATAATCAACAGAGCCAGGCCAAGTAGTATTTTACTATATTATTACAGTATTCTACTATACCCAGCACCCTGACAACCTAGTCCCCTGCAAATCCCCAGTGCTTCTGCTGTCTCTACAACCCCCTCGTACGGTCACGCACTACTCCTGGCCACTGCATTATCTACCCAACTGCCCTCTTCTTAACTGTCACTCACTCATCTCTTTACTTCATCCTCAAGCTATCTGCACTCGCTCTAGGCACATGTTTACCCTTAGTTCCGGCCTTGAAAATCACTCATCCTGGACCCAGGCTGATGATCCTCTTTACTGAATATTGCCTGGTACCCTGGGCAGGTGCATTTTTCAGCAAAGAGGAGAACTGTCTGATCTGGTGAATGATAATCTCAAAATGCTGGAAAGGTACTGACTAACAATTTGAGATCATGGTTCGCCAGTTCTGTAAATGTGCGCAAGCTGCACATGTGGCAAAGCCAAACAATATTTGCATGAGGCACTTGTGCTCTAGGAAACTTTGATTATTTTATGTTTGTCAGTCTGGTGTTTTCTAAGAAGGGGTTGCCAGCATTTACATATGAAGTACAGAAGTACACAGAAGTAACAACGGTAGCTAAAGAAGGATTTTCACATAGAAACTAACTGTTTTGCATAATAAAATCAGTTAGAATGGTGGTGTGTAGATGGGATTTCGGTAATATGCCACCATGATGGGTTGAGGGTGTAACAGGCCTTCTTGACCCATAAGCCATAAAAGGGTATATTTATCAGGCAAGCAAACTTCTAGGTCAGGGATTTGATTTTCTAGTTATTTTAATCATCAATTAGCACAAGATGTGGGCGTCTTTTCAAGACCATAAGTTCAAAACAGTTAGCACCACCAAATAGCAAGACTTACCATCCTAGAGTATCCAATAGATAGTCCATGTGTAGCCACAGATAGGCTGGCATACTGCAGATTTGTTATATTTAATTTTGAAATCTGACATGGGCCTAGACATATTGTCAGTTTCCCAGCTGCCCCAGTCATGTGACTTGTGCTCTGATAAACTTCAGTCACTTTTTACTGCAAGTTGGAGTGATATCCCCCGGTACCTTTCCCCCCAGCAGCCTAACAACAGAAAAATGAGATGGTAACCAAACACAAGATAACAGCGGCCTGGTAGATCTAAGAACAGCACTCAATATTAAAATCCAGGTCCCACTTTGACACATTCAGTTACATTGAGTAGGAGAAACAACAGCCTGCCAGAAAGCAGTTTCATCCTAAAGTGCTGGCTCTTTCTGAAAGCACATGACCAGGCAAGGTGACCTGAGATGGCGTCTACACACCAATATTTCAACTAAAAAAATACACTTGCTGGTTCAGGAATTAAATTTTATATTGTAGAGTGAATTATTTGCAGTGTAAACAGAGGAAATTAGATATAAAAACTACATCTCTTTAAATATTTTGTGTAATCAACCATTTCAAATGTAATATATAATTATAATGATGTACTGCTGTGCTTCTGTGGATTAGTGGTGAAAGATTAATTGCAATATAATTAAGCAGAAATTCTCTGTGTGCTTGGCAATTTATTGCTTTCACTGGTTTCATAACTCGTGTGCCTGATCTTGCTGCGGAGTGGGAACACTTTTAGACTTTGCAACGTAAAAAGTTCAAGGTGATATCTTTACATTCTAAAGTAACATATATGTGTTTTTATTTTATAGGAAATGGAATTTCTGGAACTTACGAGCATCAGAGACACCAGATTTGGGAAATTTGCCAAATCTCCAAAGGTAAATGCTGAAAATCCAACTGGGGTAACTGAAATGCAAAGATAATATGAGGTGTTGGTCAGTTCTGTGCAAGTTGTAATATCTGTTTGCAGGCAGGGGCACAAGTGCTTACAGCCCTGCTTCTTATAGCCCATACACACTGTGATCTGTTCCTTGCATCAAACTCCGGAGCACCCAACATCCCCTGGTGCCACTGGACTCCAGAGCACCCAGCGTCCCCTGGTGTGAAGGGTGCTCCAGTGATAAGGCAAGCTGAGGAACTCAGGATAACAGGAGCAGCAAAAAAAACAATATTGTGCTCTCTGGGCTAGTGGTGTGCACCACCCTTGCCCAATGCTGCCGCTGTAAAGTAAAGAGCAGAGTGTGCGTGGGTCGGGATTTCATTGCTTTGGCCCTATCAGGGTGGCAGTAGGGGGCTTAAACGCCCCTGCTTGAAGTTGTATCACCAATGACACACAAGGAAGGGGATGCCCACATCCCATCAATTTGCTACCCCTCTTGTACGCAGAGACACAACTTAGGTGTAGCAAGATGCATGTGGTATAAGAAAATAAGCCCTATTTTCTGTTTCTTGGCCATTCAGTTAAAGGAGAAGGACAGGTTGAGCACCCCCAGTGATTGTGTTTACTTACCTGATCCCCTGGGATGGTTCTCCTGTTAGCAGAAAACTGTCCTGACCTGGGGTTCTTCTCAACGAGCACCATGAAGTGATCCTCTTTTTCTTCTGCTTCTTCTTTCTTCATTCCCTTGGGGCCATTGTATGCACAATGAAAAAAATTGTTTTGGGTTAATGCACGGCTTTTTACTCTATTGCACATGTGCAACCACCTGAAGAAAGAAGAAGTAGGACAAGGATTGTTCCATGGTGCTGGCTGGAAGAACCCCAGGCCGGGCAGTTTTCTGCTTACAGGAGCACCAGTCCAGGGTATCAAAAAAGTGATCACTGCGGGGGTGACTAACTTTCGACACTCACCAAGGATTGCAGCTTTACTTATCTCTTAAGAGTAGGGTTGCAAAATACTTGCCTTACTATATTTTTATATTTCTTCCCCATTCACATCATTGTCATCAAGTCTTATTTTTACCGACCAGGTTGTAACCCTGGGCGAGGGCAAAGTCCTAGGAAGCGTTAGGGACAACTCACCTTGCTTGGCTGCTCCTTGCAATGATACTGTCTGTGTAATTCAGGCTTCTCGCTTAGAAACAGGTTATGGAAAGATTTGCAGTGAATTGTGCAATGTAGCATTACTATGTCATTACCTGACAAAGGTGGAGGGTGCCCCCAGATCCTGGTAATTTTAATAAACAAGGTAAACTCGCCTGTGCAGTATATGTGTATCACTCTTACTTCATATTGAAACAGTGCCTAATGTCTAGGGAGTTCTCCAATACCTACAGTTTAGGAGGCACAGCTTTTTACTATTACTAAACATTGAACAATTATTGTATTTTTCACTGAAATGCAGGTGTTTGCCATGAGCTCCTCCACACTAGCACTGCATTCTCATAACTGCACACACGTACAAATTGCTTTGTTGTAGGCCAAGATTTGGATAGAACAGATGAGGAATTTTCTTTTTAAGTGCCAAGTGCCACAAAAACTGCCCTGGTTCTCTTGTGATCTATTAACTGTTAACTGTTTCATGAAAATAAAGAGAATCATAGTGACCAACCATAAACCCTATTTCTGGGACTTTTTGGAATAATGGTTGCTGTGATAACCATACAAACACACACACATTTATGTAGGGGTTGTGTACTTTCTGCCATAGCCTCATTGAATTCTAGCACTATCATCTGACTCTCACCTTGATGCTTTGCAATTTTATTATTATTTGCATAGTAAGCCATGAATCCAGTTCAAATTTGCCTAGGGGAGGCAAATCAGCTGCTCTCTGTTGTTACAGTGTCTCGGTCAGGTGAAAAGGTTTGTTGTTACTCTTGAATGCTGAGGTTCCATATTTACATGTGCTCCAGGTTGGCCCTTCTCCTGGTTTGTTTGCCACATAAACAAATGCACTAATCTAATGAATGCTTGTTTGCATATAAATCTCCAGGGATACACCGATTCACTAGCTAAGGACGGAGTACCTGACGTACAGCTGAAAAAGCAGACATCATATATATGAAAGAGCTAGAGATGTTAGGGCAATGGCACACATTGAGCAGTTTGAGCCATTTAAGCGACACTGCAGGCTGGCGACAAAATGACCGATCACCTCTCTATATTAACTCAATGGCAGCTGTCTGCACATGTGTCCGGGGACTGATGCTCAGGAACATTGACTGCCATCTATGGGGATGGGTTAAACAGACCTAAACCATGCCAAATAAATGCACCCACAACACAAGGGAGTGTACAGACTTTGTGTGAAACAAGCACTGGGGACTTTCATATAAGATTACAGACAATAGGAAATAAGAAGTGCAGAATCAATTGCTTCTCCTAGCATTTACAACAGTCGTTTTTGGACATTTTAAGTTCAAGACCCTCTTTGTGGTGCAACAGATAGTTGGACCCCCTTACCCTATTCCAAGGTTACAGATATAAAATGACATCCTACAGTATTTGTCATCTTAATTATCCTGCTTGCGATCCAAGAATATATTAGACTAAAATGTCCAAATGGAAACCAGTGGGCCAAATGTGGTATTTCTGTGCCCCCTGCCACAGTCGCGGGTTAACTAATCTTCTCATTTGCAATTGTCTTAAATGGGGAAAGGTGGGCAGCTCTAATCTAGTGCTGCAACTAAAGGTGGCCATACACGGGCAGATAAAGCTGCCGATATCGGTCATTTAGACCAATTTGACAGCTTATCTGTATGGGGGCTTCCGATGGGTCTTCCCGATCGATATCTGGCCACGATATCGATCGGGAAGGTTTGATTTCTACCCGACCGACCAGTTGGAGCCCCTTGCTGAACGTTCAAATTACCCCAGATATAGCCGTGCCGTTAGTGGCATATCAGGGAAAGATCCGCTTGTTTGGTGATGTCGCCAAACGAGCGGATCTTTGAGTCTATGGCCAGCTTAAGTGATCAGCCTAGATCTTATCCCTAGCTAACCTTCAGGATGGGCATCCAGGACAGCAAATAAGCATTCATCCCAAACCTTACATTAACTGGCCACCAGATAGGGCCCCCCATCCATTAGTTTAAGCCCCTTTCTTCAGGCCGATAATCTGGGAACTTTTGTTTTACATTATAAATAGCAGCTGAGTACAATGTCATCTGTCAGATTTATCATTATATCTAGTCAATCAGTGCTGCTCTATTATAATATCTTCTGCCTACAAACCACTCTCTGAGGATTCTGGGAACTGTAGTTCAGCCAAATCCATCCCTGCTTCTGTGTAAAATAATGAACTAGTTAGACTGTGGGTGGAACAGATTGGAACAGATGGCCAAGACGTCGATGCAGGCTTGTAGGTCATACCCTAGGGAAATTCTTTCATGTGTTGGAAAAGAAAACAATGCAATAAGGGCCCAACCCGGGGGAATTTACTAATCAGAGATAGAGAAAGAGGTGTAACCGATGTATCTTTCTGATGAAACAAGAGACTCGACTCCTGGGAGAGATCTGTATGATAACTCTTTCCATTCAGCCTTCTCACTGTGCCATTTACTGTCTGTGGGAGAGAAATAAGGAATTTGTCAGCCCCAAGACCCTGAGTCCATTCATACAGGCTTCCCGATACTGAGCAAATCCCAATTATTCCAGGTATGGGATCCGTTATCCAGAAACCCATTATCCAGAAAGCTCCTCATTACAGGAAGGCCGTCTCCCATAAACTCCATTTTATCCATAAAAATCCAAATTTTTAAAAATGATTCCCTTTTTCTCTGTAATAATAAAACAGTAGCTTGTACTCGATCCAAACTAAGAAATAATTATCCTTATAATAATTGCTGGCAAACCCAGCTTATTGGGTTTATTTAACGTTTAAAAGATTTTCTAGTAGATTTAAGGTATGAAAATCCAAATTACATTCATCCCTTATCTGGAAAACCCCAGATCCAGAGCATTCTGGATAACAGATCCCGTACCTGTATTTAATAATTGATGCAGGTCTTTATGCAATTATATGCAATGCACTTTGTCGTAGGGAGAGAACAATGACCAAAGCTTGGCCTGCTTTATGTCTACGACCCCAGGAATTGCAGTGATCATTTTATTCAGTTACGGAGCAGCTTTGCCGCTGCCGAAAATCCTCCATAAGGAGATAACAGTCGTATGCTGTTTGATGTCAGTAGGAATTTTCTGCAGGAAACAATGCAGCCTATAAACCTCCCTTTATATTTATCTCACTCCACACTTAGTAATTGTCCTGTGTACCTTCATCAGAATAGAAGAATAGAATTCTCATGGAATCAATGTTATGTAGGAATTATACTCCCACTCTGCCACCTGCAGGTAGCTTCAGGCACTTGCATATTCAGTAAATCACTTCTAGTTATTTCATTTATAGATAACGGGTTTATGTACCATTATTATTATTATTATTATTAACATGTATTTATATAGTGCCAACATATTTCATAGCACTGTTGTTTCTGAAATGAAAATACTCAGGCCCTAATTCATCAAACTGCCTTGGGGTAGGGATACTTGAGGCCTTATCTATCTAGCTGCCTTGGGGTTGAAGCTCAAAGACTTTCACAAAATAGCATGGTAAGGCAATGCCCTCATATTTCCACCCATTCACTTACAGTAATAATAATAATGGATTATATATATATATATATATATATATATATATTCCCCTACAACAGTGGTCCCCAACCTTTTTTACCTGTGAGCCACATTCAAATGTAAAAAGAGTTGGGGAGCAACACAAACATGAAAAAGTCCCTTAGGGTGCCAAATAAGGGCTGTGATTGGCTATTCTGTAGCCCCTATGTTGACAGGCAGCCAACAAGGGGCTCTACTTGGCACTATACTTAGTTTTTATGCAATTAAAACTTGCTTTCAAGCTTGGAATTCAAAAATAAGCACCTGCTTTAAGGACCCTGAGAGCAACATCCAAGGGGTTGGAGAGCAACATGTTGCTCACGAGCTACTGGTTGGGGACCACTGCCCTACAAGATGGTAGAAAGGACTCAAATAGCTCATTAAGCCCTGTGTCTAAATATGTATTAAATGTGTGTGTGTATGTTCTTATTTTTTGCTTGTCTGTAGGACAGAATTGGCAGTTGTGAGTGCAGAGCAGGAGTCACTGTATGTCCAGTCTGGTAGCAATTTGCCATATTAATGCATTGTGTACACTCGCTAATCCCATCTGCTGAAACATATTCTCATTTCCTGCTTGTTATCTCATTAGGAAATGCAAATGCATTTTATCTGCAACTAGTGTATAGGCCATTTACTCTATGTATTTGCTTATAATATAATACATATAATAGTATAAGGGACAGCACAGCTGGAATTGTTGATCCAAAAACCAATCAGTGGCCAAGGAACAAAAGCAGGGCATGTGCTATCTGTGGCACTGATATGGTGGTGACCCAGGTTGTTACTATAAGATAACTCTATAACCATCAGACATAATTAAATGTTACTAGGTCTGTGACTGGTCCATCTCATAGAATTTCTTTTCTTTCTGTTTAGAGCCAGAAACTCCGAGAGGTCTTTAACTTGGACTTTCCAGAGAACAACTTCCTTGCCAAAGCCTTGACTATTGTATCTGGACCTGACATGGTGGACCTGACCTTCCATAATTTTGTGTCCTACAAGGAAAATGTTGGCAAGGTAGATAAATCTTAATCTCAATGGGATGCGGGTCACATTGTCTGTTGCTCTGGTGCCATTCTTCCCTATTAATAACATAGAGAGCAAGTATCAGCTTTACTACTATGATTGGTAAAATTGCCAGGTTTTTAAGTATTACAGTGAACCTGTTGGGGTGTGTTTGGGCTTTATTCACAGACCTGTCTTTAGAGGGGTAAAAATTGATTAACTACCCAGGGGCCTGCACATACTGGGGTCTCGTGTATTTACTAGAAAATCACAGGCTGGTTTTGCTTCCAATAAGGATGAATTATATCTTAGTTGGGATCCAGTACAAAGTACTGTTTTATTATTACAGAGAAAAAGGAAATCGTTTTTTATAAAGTTTGTATTATTTTGATAAAATGGAGTCTATGGGTGAGTCTATGATGACGGGTTCCAATATAACAGATCCAATACCTGTACAGGTATGGGACCTATTATCCAGAATGCTCGGGACCTGGGGTTTTCCCGGATAACGGGTCTTTCTGTAATTTGGATCTTCCCACCTTAAGTCTACTAGAAAATCATGTAAACATTAAATACACCCAATAGGCTGGTTTTCCCTCCAGTATGGATTAATTATATCTTAGTTGGGATGAAGTACAAGCTTCTGTTGTAGTATACAGAGAAAAAGGAAATCATTTTTTAAAATTTGGATTATTTGATTATAATGGAGTCTATGGGAGACGGCCTTTCCGTAATTTGGAACTTTCTGGATAACGGGTTTCCGGATCCCATACCTGTACTATAAAACTTTATATCAATGTTGCCCAACTTGCAGCCCTTAAACTCCCAGCAGTCAAAGAGAGTGCCACCAGATGAAACTTCGGGCGATTTAGCGATATGTCGGTCATACCGCAAGCAATTTCAATTATATGCAATGGAGGGGCATTTTAGGGAGTTTAGTCACCCACAGTCACTTATAAAAAAAATGCAAATTTCCCTGTCGGCCACTGCCCTTAAAGGTCCATAGTTGATGGGCCACAGGTTTAACATCCTGACTCAATGTAAAAAAAATGAAGCCGCTTTATGGGATACAACTGCATCTTCTTATTTTTTTACTGGGTTTAGATTTAGACAAATCATTTGGGAGTGGACAAACTGTATCCAACCCTTAATGATTTTTCATCACTGGACAACTGAATGCTGACATTTATTTTAGGTAATGCAAATGTTACATAATGATTTTGCTCAAAATGTGAATGTGTATGCAAATTAGGATTTGCATGTATTTGGTATTTGAACAAATACTTTGTAGAGTTACTTTGTCATTATTCAGCTGAATCTAAGCATTATGGAACAAACCATTCCTCCAACATGGGAATCCATTACAGCGAGATGGTATGTTCCATGAAGTCTCATTATAACTCTGTAACTGTGGCCCTGAAAGCAAATAGTATGTGTTATTTTAAAGGGAAAAGTAGCAGGTATGCAAGTGGTTAAAAGATCTTCCACTTCAGCTTTACTGACCTGATGCACAACATCTGGACGCAAAAGTAACACAGATATAGGATCCGTTATCCAGAAAGCTCAGAAGTTAGGGAGGGTCACCTCCCACAGATTCCATTTTTAAAAAAATATTCCAAATTTTTCTTTTTCCCTGTAATAATAAAACAGTACCTTGTACTTCATCCCAACTAAGATATAATTAATCCTTATTGGAAGCAAAGCAATCCTATTGGGTTTATTTAATATTTACATGACTTACATAACTTTATAGCAAGTATCAGCTTTACCACTATGATTGGTAAAATTGCCAGGTAGTGACCCTAGTTTTTGAGATTAAGTATTACAGTGAACCTGTTGGGGTGTGTTTGGGCTTTATTCACAGACCTGTCTTTAGAGGGGTAAAAACTGATTAACTACCCAGGGGCCTGCACATACTGGGGTCTCATATATTTACTAGAAATTCACAGGCTGGTTTTGCTTCCAATAAGGATGAATTATATCTTAAAAAAACAGTACCTTGTACTTCATCCCAACTAAGATATAATTAATCCTTATTGGAAGCAAAACCAACCTATTGGGTTTATTTAATATTTACATGACTTTCTAGGAGACTAAGGGGGTTATTTACTAAACTCCAAATTCAGAAACCATGATTTTTTTAATAAAATCGGACTTTTAAAAAATCACAAATTTTTCAGAATTTATTAAACCCCGAGGATGGAAAAGTCAGAATCAGAAAATCCGGCATTATGTTTTGATGTGCGCTGGGTTTCAATACCCTTTCGGAGTTTTTGGCCAAAAATCTGAGTTTTCAGGTGAAAAATCCGAAAAAAAATTGAAAAACCGTATGAAAAATCCAAAAATATTGTGAAAATCAGTTTTTTCCCACAAAGCAAATTTTCAGGAAAATGTAATAATAAACTAGCTCAAAAAACCCGAGCGGATTTGATCAGAGTTTGTAGCAGAAAATGTTGAGATCAATTCGGATTTTGATAAATAACCCCCTTAAAGCATAAAGATCCAAATCAGGGGAAAGATCCATTATCTGGAAGACAATTCTGGATAACAGCTCCCATACCTCCCATACCCATGTGACATAAGAGCTCCCAGACTCGTATGACATTTTCGTTTTTAACATGTTTTGTCTTGCAGGCCTGGGCAGCGGATATTCTGTCAATTGTCACAAACCCTCTGGTGTCCAACGCATGCCGGTACTGCTTCTATGAGAAGATGTAAGTGTTGTTTTAAGCAGAAACTATACCAAAGACAGAGTTGGTATGGGGACCCATGGAGTTCTACTTCCTGGCACCAATGTGGTTTGAGAAGATATAATTAGTTCTCCTTTAATTAATTTTTCACTGCTTCAATTAATGTCTTGGTATCCAATTTGTTATGAATCTCATTTCTTGTTTTTGTTTGTTACAGACACGTGAAGCTGCAGCTACAACTGAATTCCGAGGGGAAGATTCCTGTGCGCAAGTAAGTTTCAGCACCACATATTGCATAATGGGGGGGTTATAGTTCTGCAACCAGAGCTAAACTCAGTGTCAGGAAAAACTAATATTGAGGACAAAGCAGCAACAAAGCATAGGTCTATCCTTGACATATTGGGCCTTGGGAAAGGTACTTCTGCTTTTGTTTGATTTAGAAATGTGAATACTCAGATGTATCTCTTTAAACCAGGGGTCACCAACCTTTTTTACCTGTGAGCCACACTCAAATGTATAATAAGTTGGTAGCCCCTATATGACAGTCTATGGGATACTCTGTTTGGCAGTACATCTGGTTTTATGCAGCTAAAACTTGCCTCCAAGCCTGGAATTCCTGCTTTGAGGCCACTGGAAGTAACATCCAAGAGGTTGGTGAGTAACACATTGTTCATGAGCCACTGGTAGGGGATCCCTGCTTTAAACCAATAACCATCAATCAATAACCATTGAACACCTTCCCTACGGTATTTTTGCTGGAAGTGAGATTTGATCACTCATGATCAAATTCAGCAGAACCTTATAATTTTATTGAGTTTTGAGGGAGTGTATTTCTTAGTATCATTCAGTGGCGGAACCAGGGCCCACACCCCCTCAGGGCCCCCCGGCAGCCCCTGCGCCACTGACAAATGCGGCCAAATGCGGCCGTACGGAGGGGGCGGGGCCCGGCTGCGCGGCAGGCACCAGGGCCCGCCCCCCTCTAGTGACGCTACTGGTATCATTTATATAGCCCAAGCTCAATAAATATGGACCAATTGCTGCCCAAGAGACAATACACGTGTTTGTCAGATGACCCACAGTCACGATTCTGGTTGGTGATTATAGTGACATTTAAAGGGAAGGATAAGGTAACTTGTGGCTAACTAACCAGGTTATTACACATATTAGCCACTTATAATTGCTGGCAAACAACCAATAACAACGTGCCTTACAGAGATAAGTATGAATCAGAAACCTGTCCTCCTGCCTGCAAATACAGCTAATAATGTTAAAAGGGTCAAAAATATGTGACCCCACAGACCATAACGACCAATAAAAGAAAGATACTACATGCGGCTAGTGATTCCCGCTATCCCCTCTAACCAAGGCCTGAATAAGACATGTATTTACCCTTTGTATCACATCCCACCTGCTTGGGACATAATCTAATTAAAAACATTCCTTTATGTTTCCTTTTTTGGTCTTGGCCAGTTTTTACCAGATGTTTCCTGCCGACAGAAAGAGAGTGGAACAAGCGTTAATCTCTTGCCACCTATCAAAGGGCAAAGTAAGTGCTATTGGTAGATCTTTCTATGCAGTAATGCAAATAACCCCCAGACATTCCAGCAATACTGTTCTAAACTTAAAAGACTTTATATATATACAGTGTATTGCCCCTAATGGGCTTAGTAATGGAAGAGTAGATGAGGTTTAAGACGTTTTACCCAAGATGCACCGATTGGGCTGACATGTTGCATCTAATGTCCAACTCGATGGGCACCAATGAAATGCTTTTCTAGCTTTTAGATTTCAAGTGCCCATTTAGTTTGCAAAATGATCATATTGTTTTGCTCAGGGATACTGTTTTTGCCAGGGATAGAACAATAGGAAATAGGGTCTGTCTGTGGGAATTGGGGATCACATGCATAGCCATACATGAAACCGGTGATCTGCTTTGTATTAGGGATACACCAAATCTAGTATTCGGTTCGGGATTCGGCCAGGATTCGGCCTTTTCCAGCAGGATTCGGCCGAATCTTTCTGACTGGCCGAACCGAATCCTAATTTGCATATGCAAATTAGGGGCGGGATGGAAATTGCAGGATTTTTTGTCACAAAACAAGGAAGTAAAAAATGTTTTCCCCTTCCCACCCCTAATTTGCATATGCAAATTAGGGTTCGGATTCGGTTCGGTATTCGGCCGAATCTCTCGCAAAGGATTCGGGGGTTCAGCCGAATCCAAAATAGTGGATTTGGTGCATCCCTACTTTGTATATTTATTCATTTTTAAAGGTTTGTGCCAGGCAGGCCAGAGAGCTGCAATAGCGCTACTTGCCGTTGGATAGTTGTATCAGGATGGCTAGCTTTTTTTTTTTCTATAAAAACAGCCGTTCTGTCAGTGTTGTCAGTCTATCTGTCATGTGTCTTGGTGGGATAAGGACAAGGGTTTGACTGTGGAATTCCCACCTTTCCTCATCCACAGCACTAGACAAACGATCATTTTTAAAATGATAGGGATAATCACCACTATCCATGAAACTCAGGCCCTCACTACCTGACCAGCATGGGTCCTCTGCAGCACTGGGTCTCCTGGTGTCTGACTATTTTTGGCCTAACTCACATTTTGAATTTTCAAAAATTGTCAATCTGTGCAGAAAACTGGATGGGTTTATATTAACCACCGTTGTTCAGCATTTTCCATGTCTTCATATAAACAACATGTTTGTGTGTATTCAGTGCCTCTATTTTGCTCTCAGAATGACGCAATCAACCCAGAGGATTTCCCTGAATCCGTCTTCAGAACGTTTCTCATGCAACTCTGCCCTCGGCCTGAAATTGATGAGATCTTTACCTCTTAGTGAGTTCATTAACAGAATATACCAACTGACACCCAAATACTGTAATTTACTTATGTATAAAATGAAAATGGTACAGCTTTTATCTGGAAAATGTCCCTTTTGTCCCCCAATGTATAGAGTTCCCAGGTACTATCTCTTTCCCTGTAGCATAGGTTTGACATGATAGAAAACTTCAGAGTAATGGCTTTATGCCATCCAGGAAATCATTGTGAAATCTGGAAGAATTGAAGTACAGGTATAGGATCCGTTATCTGGAAATCCATTATCCAGAAAGCTCAGAATTACAGTATGGCCGTCTCCCATAGACTCCATTCTATCAAAATAATCCAAATTAGGAGAAGGAAAGGTTAAAACTAAGTAAGTCTTATCAGAAAGGGCCACCTAAAAATACCAGTAAATCCTCAAAGTAATGCTGCTCTGAGTCAAAAGAAACACCATTTCTTTCCTTCTATTGTGTACACATGGGCTTCTGTATCAGACTTCCTGCCGTCATCTTAAACCTCCTTGCCCCTGGCCTGAGCATGCTCAGTTTGCTCCTCTCCCTTCTCTGCTGTAATCTGAGCCCAGAGCAGGGAGAGACTCAGGCAGGAAGTGATGTCACACCAGGCTAATACTGCAGCTGCTATCCTAAACAAACAGAGTTTCTAGAGCTTTTTACTCAGGTATGGTAAAATATTCTACAAAATAAATATAGCATTCTAGCTTTCACTATTGCAGCTAATCTATTGGCAATAAAATGCCTCCATAGCTTTCCTTCTCCTTTAAAACAGTAGCTTGTACTTGATCCAGACTAAGATATAATTAATCCTTACTGGAAGCAAAACCAGCCTATTGGGTTTTTTAATGTTTATATGATTTTCTAGTAGACTTAAAGGATACTCTCATGGGAAAACAAGATTTTTCCAAAATGAATCAGTTAATAGTGCTACTCCAGCAGAATTCTCCACTGAAATCCATTTCTCAAAAGAGCAAACAGATTTTTTTTATATTCAATTTTGAAATCTGACATGGAGCTAGACATATTGTCAATTTCCCAGCTGCCCCAGTCATGTGACTTGTGCTCTGATATACTTCAGTCATTCTTTACTGCTGTACTTCAAGTTGAAAGGATATCACCCCCCTCTCCAGCAGCCTTACAACAGAACAATGGGAAGGTAACCAGATAACAGCTCCCCAACACAAGATAACAGCTGCCTGGTAGATCTAAGAACAGCACTTAATAGTAAAAGCCAAGTCCCACTGAGACTGATTCAGTTAAATTAAGTAGGAGAAATAACAGCCTGCCAGAAAGTAGTTCCATCCGAAAGTGCTGGTGCAAGTCACATGACTGGGGCAGCTGGGAAACTGACAATATGTCTAGCCCCATGTCAGATTTCAAAATCTGTTTGCTCTTTTGAGAAATGGATTTCAGTGCAGAATTCTGCTGGAGCAGCACTATTAACTGATGTTAAAAAAAACATTTTCCCATGACAGTATCCCTTTAAGGTGTGAAGATCCAAATTATAGAAAGATCCATTATCCAGAAAACCGCAGGTCCCAAGAATTCTGGATAACAGGTCCCATACCTGTACTAGGTAATTAACATTATCGAAAATAGCAGAGGCATCAAGTGGGACAATCGTGATGCCAACCTGGAGAACATCAATACAAGAGCCCTATTTGAGTAAAAAGTTTTTCACATCTTGATATACAAAATACAGTTTTAAGTTTTTGTTTTTTTAAATGTAAACTACATATTAAGCTCCCTGTGTTTCTCCCTGGCACCCAGTCACTCCAAGGCCAAACCCTACATGACCAAGGAACATCTCACCAAATTTATCAACAACAAGCAGAGGGATTCTCGCCTAAACGAGCTGCTTTTTCCTCCTGCGAAGATAGAGCAAGTACAAGGGCTTATAGAGAAATATGAACCCAGCGTTATTAATGTACAGAGAGGTGAGTTTCTGTTCCATTGCTGACTTTTTTTTGTCTAAGATCTGAGCATGAGCAACTGAATCATTCAAGAAAACACAAATCTCCTCTTCTTCGGGGCGACTAATCTCCTGAACTGCCTCTCGCTGGCTAGAATATAACTGGCGGGATGGCACTTGGAGCGCTTCGTTTGCCTCACGAGGAAACTTCGGACGAAGAGGAGATTTGTCGCCGGGCGACTAATCTCCCCGAATCTGAGCGTGTGCCCTGACCCTAAACCTTAGTGGTCTATCCTTTCTTATTTTGTTGTGGGATATTCTGCAACAGAGATTCTGAGCTACTGTATAGTTCTTTAACTACCACTACTGGATGGTCAACACTGACATATTGTGGTACTATTGCTATAATACCCTGGTATACCTGATGTCCTTCACCTTTTCCACCTACAACTGCTGCCCTATGGATACCAGCTATGTGGGACCCAGGTAGACGACCCAATGTTTACCCCCCAAAGACAAGTCTAGACTGTACATAAGTACAGTATGTTGGTATGCCTGTTGATGCCTAAAGTCATGTGTTGACAATGAAATTCAAAGTGTCCAGTCTATTGTAAAGACTATAATTTAAGGGCAATGGCATATTGGACGATTAGTCGCCTCAATTCGTAAAAACCCTGATGCACCAACTAATTGCCAAAGATCCTCTCCTATACACAAACATACAAGTCATCACTGTAGCCCCAATTCTCCACTGGACCTTTTTCTGAATATAGTGGCTGGTAAGTGGCCAGTACAAATTGCCATTACTAATGCCATCGCAATTAGTCGGAACAATCTGTTGTTTTTTTTAAAAAAAAAAAAAAACAGCAACTAATCGTCCTGTGGGTCATTGCATTCATTTTACAAGCAAAGGGCCTCTATTTTGTTTCCTAAGGAAAAATCATGTGCATATATAGGATTGGGCCATTTATAGAACCTTGAAGGACATCAAGGGCTGATGAGAATATGGCAATATGGGATGAATATGGAAGTAAAAAAAACAAGATATTGCCATGAGATTTTTCAAAGAGAACAGTAAAATGACAAATTGATTTTGCTAGTCAAATATTTGGGATTCTGTTGAGGACATGGACACTTCTTCAGAAGCCTCTTCCAAATTCCTACAATGCTAAATTCATTGAATGGGTTAGTAAGGCACAAGGACTGAAGAAAGAAGTAGTGTGGAGCAGACAAACTGGATATATACCAACATATGGATACTCTGGTGCTCTCTAGAATATAAATATAATATATAAGAACTGCAGAGGTCACAGTCAGAGGGTGTATATGAGGCCTATGTCACTAAGTCAGACTCGGTTTCCCTACCATTCATGGACTGCTGCAATGGAGATGGAGGCTTTGAGAATCAGATCTCTATACAGAAAGGAAGAAAGGTGGTGAGCAATGCAGGAGGGGGATGTATCTGTTGGCTACTGAGCCACTATGACACTCAGGAACTATTCACAAAGAGTAAATGAAGAGGGTAGCAGAAGAACTACAGTATATGATGATATGTATATTTTTCTCACAGGCAAATCTTTCTGTCATGCTGGTTTTCCTCCAGTTTTTACTTAAAGTAGATAAAAAAATACTGATTTTGGTTAACTTGCTGAATTTAATGACTGTAGGGTAGCAAGGGAGACATGATACTGAACTGGTATCTCTACTGATTTTGTATGTGATTCGATTTTATGGGGGGTGGAGAAGTTTAGCCGAGCTATACAGATATTTCTTATTTTTATTTACTGCCAGTGCTATTTGTTAGGCTTCCCAGTAGAGAGCAGTAGAACCATTTCACATAGTCTGCCTCGATGCCGTGAGCTAAACTTTACCAGCAGTGCTGAGGAGGAAAGCACAACACAACAATAAACCAAAAAAGCCAAAAAAGTACTGTAATTACAATACACAGGTGCAATGATGATATATAGGTTTGTGTCAATCCTTGAATATAATGTATAACAGAATGGGAGATTTCAATAAAGGACAAATTACCCTGGGAGGGTTAATATATAAATATGTAGGGCTACTGTCTTTATTTAAGTCTAATTAATCCTGCTAAAACCTGGTTTATATCTTAATGTAATAGGTGGACTGGTGTAATTTAATGTAAAGGTAGTTTTCCAAAGTAAGACTTCAAGATAGCCACCCTCTTATTCATGATAATTACACTGCTTGAACTCAAGATGATGGGGATTATTTATTAACATAGGCTAAATGTATTTATTTAAAATTATTTATTAACATAGTTCTCTCATACAGACCATTTCAAGCCAGGTCATTTGTATTATTGGGGAAAACATGAGGCAGGGGACAAGTTGAAGGGCTCCCTTGAGGAAAAGTGAACAGCCTTGAATGGGGGTGGCATTCCTCCCAACTGTCACGAAAGTCCCGATTTCTCTGCACTGAACAGCCAAAAAAGATACAATGTTTCTAACAGAGAGCCCAGAATATATAGTTAAGATAACACTTGTAACAGTTTTGTCCTTTGGGAGAAGTTAGTAATGTGTTCAAACTTTCATAACCTGGCAAATTTTGTAAAATGGGCATGGTAATTAGGGGGTGTGGCTGCAAAAGTGTGTGGTCAAAAAATGTTACCACGCTGCGTGGGGCAAATTTCTTTGACCCTCTTTCCATTTCCAGAATGTTGGGAGGTATGGGGATGGGACTGTAGATAGTCTACTGTTGTTGGGTAAGGAGGGGGGGTAGGCTTTCCGATCCCTTGACTGTGCTTCAGACTCCCTCCTGCCCCATAATGCATCAGTTTTGAATGGGATTAAATGAGCGTGCTGGCACCGGGCATAACACCAGGTAATTGAATAAACCACCTGCCCTGTGGTTGCTAGTATTCCTGCTAAACTAATATGATCAACCAAAGATGAGTTAAAGGAAGCCTTGTCTGAAATACAATTTATCAGATTTTACATATTTTGTTGTCACCACGATATATTGACCTTTTCTCTCCTCTAGGACAGCTGTCTCCAGAAGGAATGGTCTGGTTCCTCTGTGGGTCTGAGAACAGCATTACGTCTCTAGATAAAATTCCCATCTACCAAAACATGAGGCAGCCCGTCTCTCACTACTTCATCAACTCCTCGCACAACACGTACCTCACAGGTATTTGCTTATTTCAATCCAACATCTTTGCTCCCTTTTTCTATAATAATATAATACCCTTCCTTTTCATAACTATTACATAGTAAAACAGGTTGATGTGCTTTTCTTTCTAGATCATGAGTTTCTTTAATAAAATAAAAAAAAAACACTTCCCGGTTTGCCTTTATTATATCCATCCTCCAGACTGGACAGGTTCATTTTCTATCGCTTGACATCACCGTTGCATCTTGCATTTATCGGTCGTATTCCTTTGTTGCATTTCACTGTCGAGTTTCAGGGGTGCATGCGTCTCAAATTGCTTGTTTTGCAGAATTACGAGATGAAATCATTTCCCTTTAGTCAATGAGAAGGAAGGTGCGAAGCCTGGAGGATAGGGTTGGCAGCACTTTTATGGAGCTTTCAAGTGTTGGTCATTGAGATAGGATGTGGATTCTTAGAGGAACATTTATTGTGATCCCAGCAGTACAGTAACAGTTTTGGGCTGGAGGGTAATGAAATAAATGGCTTTTAATCAACAGACTAGTAAATGCTTCCTGCTGATTGGTTGCTGGACCTGGAGCTATGAGCTTGTAGCCATTTTTGTGCTTTCTATCACTTAATTTCCCTCCTCCTCTGTTTTTAATATGCTATTATTTTAATTACACTAATAACAGAACAAAGATATATTTCTAATGCCCATCACTACAACATTAACAGTTAGTTATTTTCATTAACCTCCCAGCTGGTCAGTTTTCTGGAGTTTCGTCACCGGAAATGTACAGACAGACGCTGCTTTCTGGCTGCCGTTGTGTTGAGCTTGACTGCTGGAAGGGGAAACCACCAGACGAAGAGCCAATCATTACCCATGGCTTCACAATGACCACTGAGATCCTTTTTAAGGTAGGAGACTGGTGGGAGACACAGTTATGGATCTGTAACTAATGATCTAGAACAGGGATTCTCAACTTTAGGCCACAATACAGGCCAGATATAAGATATTTCCTAATTGAAAGGTAGATCTAAAGTAAACCCTTCAAATGAATTGATATAATCGTACTTAATTTAGTGTTATATCATTTTAGACTGATACTACCAGGCTTTTGGTTCAATTGAGCAACCACAGAATTACTTAACTCTACAAGAAGTGCATGTTCAAAGCCATGTTATTCCTGTAGAAGGGGAAACTGGTTCATCGTGGAGGTTCTCTGATTGTTCATACGGAATCATACCAATAATCTGGGTCCTTCCCTGACATTGGTCTTTATAAAGTGAATAAGGCACAGAGAGGCTCCAGTATAGCAAGCCATGTGTCCTTGTAAATCATATTAAATGTGCTACTTCCAGGAATAATGAAAGGTTCTGTGCATACAGTTAGCCAACATTAGATTTTCAGTCACACTTTACAATTTACTTACCAATAGGATGTCATTGAAGCCATTGCAGAATCTGCTTTCAAAACGTCTCCGTATCCATTGATTCTGTCTTTTGAGAACCATGTGGATTCGTAAGTAGCTGTATCTTTGTCATATCTAATATGAAGTACTAGCGGAGACACTGAACATGAGGAGGGAGTTTTCTGCTGCATAGACAGAACCTGTGCCGGGGGGTCATTCCAAACAGAATTAGTAATGACTTACTACACCAGCGCTACTTTACGATGTTTATTTAGCATTTTGCAGTGCTCACTTATTACAATCAAGCCCCATGTTGAGAAAGTAGTGACATTCAAATAAATGGTACACATGCAGACACAGACACCATTTAGGAGATGGGACTTGTAACTTAAGGTCACCATTAATGAGATACCTGCTAATGGTCCAGATCTCCTCCAGGCGATGCCCCCTCATGGAGTAAACCTGGCTTGAGTCCATTTCCAAACAAGTTTACCTTCACATTAGATAAGGTGTAGCCTGATAGAGCTACCTAGAGCTACTTGGTTGAAGCCAAGTGCTGCACTTGATAAGCTATCATTACAGTCTTACATCCCTGGGGTGTACTATTTGAAGAGCTGTAAGTGTCACTGTATCTAAAACCTCATTAACTTGGACCCTGCTGCCCAACTTCACTAAAGGATTTGCTCAAAGTCCAAAGAGTCCAAAGAAGAAGAGCCATGTACTCACTCCTATAAACTATAGACATTGTCATAACACCCTTGGGCCAATAAGGTATACTTTCCTCCAAAAGGTCAAAGGTAACCAGACTAAATAGTAGTGGAGAATGGCATAGATGGAGCATATATTCCCATTATAAATGAATGAACGAATCCTTGAACGCCATCAGGCTACCATAAAATGAGACTCCCTATTTAGCCTTTCTTATAGAAAGTCCTTTATAGTGACTTGCCTATTACCACCTCTTTGCCTGCTTCCATGCACATGTCCATTTAGCTGTACTAAATCCGACCATACAGGATTTTAATGTATTTTCCCTTTTGTGCATGTGTGTTCTTTGCTCATGTGTTTAGCCCAAAGCAACAAGCAAAAATGGCAGAATATTGCCGATCCATTTTTGGAGATATGCTGCTGACAGAACCTCTGGAGAAGTATCCGGTAAGTTGTACATGGTGCAAGGTGCATGTGATTCCAGAATGTTTCCCTTATCTATATGTTGTTAAATGTACAAACCTAACTAAGTCCTTCAGGAGCCCCAAGCTCAGGGGAAAGTGAGCAGCTATTGTTACTACCTGGACCCCCTGACTGCATTCAGCTGCTGGTGGGGTGTTAGAAGTTGCAGGTTAGGAGCAATTGGTAGGCAAAAAGTTGGACATCTGTTGTGGATATAGTAGAAGTGATTTACATTTATTTTACTGTTCACAGTGTATTTTGTACTGGGGTTCCTGGAAAATAAATTTCTGCCCTAACCTAAAACCGGACCTGGGATTAAGTTGACCAGGGTCAATTTAGGGAGTAGGGTTGTGCTTGAGTTAGAGAATGCAGATTTATATATGTTGGTCCAGCATAATCAAGCGGCTGTACTGTCATATATGCTGGCATTTATATCAGCATATGCGTTGTGGGAATAATATCTGCATGTTTTTTTAAAATATTGTCAGTATCTCTTTAAATGTGTTTAGGAGCATTACATGTAGCTTGGGCAGAACGTCAGGAATCCAATTAAAAACAAATCAGTACAAATTAAGCATTAGCTTGATATACTTTTGCTGTTCCTCTGGACCAAGGGGATGAGTTGATAACACTGGATACACTTGAAGCACTTGGGTTAATGGACTGGCTTTTGCGGTTTGAATGATCCCTTCACGGCAATGCTTCAGAAAGCGGAAATGTCTGTGCTGGATAAGGAACAGATCTGAATTTGATCCTATAACTGTTTTTCCCCACAGTTAAAACCAGGAAGCCCATTGCCAAGTCCTCAGGAGCTGCTGGGAAAGATCCTGATAAAGAATAAAAAGAATCAGTCCTTTGCAAACACCGACAAAAAAGCAAACGTTTGCGATTCCTTCTCTACAGAGCGGACTAATTCCCTTTCCAGTGAAAATTCCGGTACATAAATAGAAAATAAATTATTCCCATATACTGGGGTAAACAGACAGCCAACTCAGTAAAGATCTGTTTGGATAAAGCAATGCGGTAAAATGTGTTCCACATCTCCCCTGTCCCAAATGACAATGTTCTCACACCTAGGGGCACATTCACTAAGCTCGGGTGAATGAATAAAGGGAAAAAAACTCGAATTTCGAGGAGTTTTTTGTGCTCCTCGACTATCGAATTGGCGTAAATCGCCTGAGTAGAATGATTCGAATAGATCGAGCGAAAAAACACTGCGACTATTCGCCTATTCGATAGCCGAAGTACTGTCTCTTTTAAAAATAATTTGACTGCCTACTTAGCCAGATTAAACCTACCGAATTGCTTTAAAAGCCTATGGGAAAGTCCCATAGGCTTTTTTTCTACGTTTTTGATCGAATAAAAAGGCATTCGATCGATCATTCAATCAAATGAAAATCCTTCGATCGAATATTCGAATATAAGCCCATTCGACTATTCGCCAGCGCGTAAATTCGCCTGAATTCCCTAACGATTCTATTCCCTAGTCGAATTTCGAGGGATTTAACCCCTCGAAATTCGACCCTTGATACATCTGCCCCCTGGAGTCTCCTGTCTGTGTGCTTATACATATCTCATATATGGTTCATTTCTAGGATTGGGGACATTAGAAAGCTGCACTGCCCAGGTCCAGTGCCTAGGGCAGCATTGGACTTTTACTAAATACAGACCTGTATTGTTGATTCCCAGTTTATGTTATCTTGTATGAATATGCAGCAAACATAGACTCCTACTGACATGTCAGCACTGCTGGAGCAAAGCTTTTGTCCAAGTGTCTGTTGAAAATGCCTTACTATGTACTGTTCCAGTCCACAACAAATTGTCAAGTCTTAATTCAAGAGCTTTGAAAAAATTAGTTGATGTTACGACTATCCTTTATTTATCTACACTGACACATTTACGCACATAGACATCTCTGCTATATTTCATAAGCTGATTTACCATGTACATTTCAACATGCAGTAAAGCATGAGAGCGTGGGATATGCACAGAGCATTCCTTTAAGGCAGTGTTTTTCAAAATTCCAAATTGGTTTGGCTGAGAACTAAGGTTTCAGGCTGAATTTAGGTTTCAGGTTTCCGAATGAATTTCTCCACAAAAACTGGCCTTCAGATTGGGCAAACCTATTGCTCTAGACCAGTGATCCCCAACCTGTAGCTCGTGTTCCCATTGACCTCAAAGCAGGAGCTTATTTTTTAATTAAATAATTTAATTATTAAAACCAAATGTACTGCCAAACAGAGCCTCAATGTAGGCTGCCAGTCCACATAGGGGCTACTAAATGGCCAATCACAGCCCTTATTTGGCACCCCAAGAACATTTTTCATGATTGTGTTGCTCCCTTACTCCTTTTACTTCTGAATGTTGCTCACGGGTTCTAAAGTTTGGGGATCACTGATCTAGACTCTCTCATGAACCAGCCCTGCAGTTTGCGAACCAATAGTTTATATATATTGCAATGAGAGAGACTGTGGGTGAAATGTGATAAACCAAAAATATTTACAGCCCATATTTTTTCCTGAATTTATCCAGAATCATTAAGTCATTTACAGGTTTTCCTGAACCTGTGATGGCAAAGACCAGAAGTTGGTTTAATGCTCTTAGCTTCCCATGTAAGCAAGTTATTGTATGGATGCTGTGAACCCTACAAAGAGATAAAAATGTAATGTTTATGTCTAGATGAGGGGCCAGAAGAGGGGAAAGAGGCAGAAAATGAGGAAATGACAGAAAACACAGATGAAGAAGAGATGAAGCAGATACAGTCAGATGAGGTATGTTTTCTCTCATACTCTTTTCTACTCTACTCTATTAAGCAGTTCTAAACTAATCTAAGCCCTTAAATATTTCAGCATCATTTAGGCTGTAAAATAATCTCCCAGCAAGAATCGCCAAACTTATAGCAATCAAATGCAGGTATGGGGTCTCTTATCCAAAAACCCAATATGAAGAAAGCTCCAAATTACAGGAAGACAATCTCTGATAGGCAAAGAATTCTAATATTATGTTCTGTAAACATAAATGAATAATACATATTGGTGGTAAAACAATCTAGTTGGGTTTATTTAAAGGAACAGTTCAATGTAATAAATACAAACTGGGTAAATAGATTGTCTGTGCAAAATAAAAAAATGTTTCTAATATAGTTAGTTAGCCAAAAATGTAATGTATAAAGGCTGGAGTGACTGGATTTCTAACATAATAGACAGAACACTACTAAAGTCAGTGACTTTAAGGGGGGCCACATGGGACATAAGTGTTCAGTGAGTTTTCAATTGATCCTCAGCATTCAGCTCAGATTCAGAATCAAACAGTAATGAACAATGTCTCTGATTGGTTACTGCCTGGTAACCAATCAGTGGAAAGCAAGAGAGCTGCAAAGCAGGAAGTAGTGTTCTAGCTATTATGTCACACATCCAGTCACTCCAGCCTTTATACATTACATTTTTGGCTAACTAACTATATTAGAAACATTTTTTATTTTTCACAGCCTATTTACCCAGTTTTTATTTTTATACTGAACAATTCCTTTTTTTTTTTTTTTTGCAATCTTTTTTTATTGCTTTTACAAAACATAAATCAAATAAAAATAAAATACAAATCAGAACTTTGTGGGTAGTCTTATTACAATACTTTTGCTTGGCAGTTGTGACATTTTATACAATCCTTAGTGAGATTACAATATTCAAATGTAAAACATAGCAGGTTTAGTATATAATTCCTTTAATGTTTAAACAATCTTTTGTAGATTTAGGGTATGGCAATCCAAATTACGGAAAACAAACATCATCTGGAGAACCTCAAGTTTTAAGCATTCTGGATAATAGATCCCATATCTGTTCAGCTTTATAAAAATAAAATACAATTCCAAAAATCATATTCAAGACCTTTTCCTATACCCATATCCTTCATCTTTGCTTTTTATTCACACAGGGTACTGCAAGTCAGGAGGCCACAGCTTATGAGGAGATGTCAAGTTTGGTCAACTACATTCAGCCAATCAAATTCGACTCCTTTGAAGTCTCAGCACGTAAGACTAATGTGTGAGAGTGAGCTCCGGCAGCATAATCTTAAATCATTTTTGGGAATATTGGGAATATTTTGGGGGCAATCAGGAATATTTTGCAATGTCAAGTCCATACATTGTTTGCCATTCCCTAGTGGACCCATTTAGGAATAAATGAAAATTTAAGATATAATGCCACACATACTATAAAGAACTCCACACTATGGAGTGCCTATAGTTATCCACCTAGCCGGCTCACCACATATTGTCCATCTCCAACCACCCACTTTTCCACATTCAGTTCCCAAACCTAATCATGTTGGGACTGGTGGGGGCCACTCTAAACCACAGTCCACCGATATCAGCTTGCCCAACACATTTCACCACAAGGGCAGATTCTGGAGGATAACTTAAAACCCATGAAGTTGACAGACTTTCTTGCCTGGTTTCCAAAGATCCAATGAACCAATTTCCTCTTCTGTTTCTACAAATACATAGAAATAGGTCTACAAAGTAATACTATATTTTGATCCTTAGTATTTACTTATTGTAGGGCTACATGCTAATAATATTGCTTTATCTTCTAATTCCGTGTTTTCAAAAACAGAGAAGAACCAAAGTTATGTTGTCTCTTCATTCGTGGAGACCAAAGCCTATGAGTTACTGACCAAGTTCCCAGTACAGTTTGTTGAGTATCCTTTTCTATAACCAGAACCTTACTTTTGTATAGAGACACACTACTTTTCAAGTAAATGCATTTAGCAGTTGAGTTACGTCTTGCTCCAAATCTCAGTACTAAAATATTGAAATAAAATGAAATTCTCGACTGAAGGCACTGCATTGCTATGGGCTGATTCCTATACAGTTGGCGCAGATATAACAAGAGGCAGATGAGCCGTATTTATCCCAAAGGCACCAGGATGGACTCGTCAAATTATATGCCCCAGATGTTCTGGAATGCCGGCTGTCAGATGGTGGCACTCAACTTCCAAACCATGGGTCAGTGACAGATGGCAAATCTTCTGCTTTATAATCCATCCATGCATATACGATCTACATTATATTCCTGTTTATTTTAAAACAAAGCTCTGCTTGTCTTCTTTAAACGATGGGGGCACCAGAGGTGAGCTGTAGTGATGTTACTGATAATGTCTATAAGAGGCTCAAAGAGAGACACAGCTAATGTTTATCTGAATAATGTACAGTAGTGATGTGCTGGCCTGCCTGATACCCGTGGGACCCGTGGGTTGGGCGGGTTCGGGCCAACTTCGCACTCCTCTTCACTGGTGGCCACCTAGCACTGCCGGCTTCTAAGTTCTTGTTTTATAGACGCTGCTCCTGCTAGCCCTGCCCCTTTTGTGACATCATGGGCGGGTCAGTGCGGGTCTATATAAGGAAGCCGGTAGGCGGGTGTGGGTGGGTGCGGGTGAAGGTAGGGGCAGGCTTCAGGCGAGTGCGGGTCGAGAAAAACCCAACCTGCACATTATTAATGTACAGTACTGACTATAGGCCTGGTCTGGACATCAAGGCATTAAGGGGGTTATTATTTAGAATAGGGGTCCCCAGCCACATTTAGATGTAAAAAAAGTTGGAGACCAACATTTTCATGCAAAAAGTTCACAGGGGAGCAAAATATGGGACGTGATTGGCAATTGATAGCCCCTATTTGGAGGCTCTGTTTTTATGCAACCAAAAGTTGCCTCCAAGCCTGGAATTCAAAGATAAGCACCTGCTTTGAGGCCAATGGGAGCAACATCCAAGGGGTTGGAGAGCAACATGTTGCTTGTGAGACACTGAGTTCACTGATTTAAATACTGGACAGAAGTGCAAGAGCACTAAGGGGTGCAAAAGATTACCTGTAGATTAGAAGCCCTGGCAGGCCGGGCCTGTATTGGTTGGTCTATATGTTTTATATCCATGTGTGGAGCTACATTACATGTTTGCACTATATAAGTGGTTGAAACCATAATAGTTTTAATGCATTACCCATTTTCAGACATACCTATGCAGCAGAACATGGCGCTGTTTGAGTTTAATGGCCGCAGCGGTTACCTTCTGAAACACGAGTTTATGCGTCGGGTTGATAAACAGTTTGATCCATTTACAGTTGATCGGATTGATGTAGTGGTGGCCAATACAGTTTCAATAACAGTAAGTATGGCGTCCCTAGAACTAGGGCAGGGTCTAACTCCCCTTGCATGTTCCTGTATTATTACAATATATTGCTCTTCTTTGTATCTCAATAGATCCTTTCAGGACAATTCCTCTGTGAAAAATGTGTGAAGACCTATGTAGAAGTAGAGTTGTTTGGGCTGCCTGGAGACCCTAAGCGTAAATACAAAACCAAATTAACATCTGTACCAAACACCATTAACCCAGTGTGGAAAGAGGAGCTGTTTGTGTTTGAAAAGGTAAACCCATTCTGGGGCAATTCCTGGTTGGTGTTAAAACTTAACACAAAATAGGTTCCTAATAAACAGCAGGACATACAAATAAAATTGTGATTTACTTTAATGTAACATATCCCTTATTTCCCCCCCTCAGATTCTAATGCCAGAGTTGGCTTCCCTTAGAGTTGCAGTATTTGAAGAAGGAGGGAAGTTTATTGGCCATCGAATCATTCCTATTGATATCATCAGATCAGGTACCAATCACTCACTTACTATCTCCAGCATGTCTGTAATACCAATGGCAGAAATGGGTCTAAACCAAAAATAGTTCCCGTTTCTCTAGAATTTATAAGTTCTTTTTTCCACTGGCAAAATCTGACCTAGAAATGTCATAAAATATTATGAATTATATATTGTATGTTTGTCTTGCTCCCAGGATACCATCATATTTGCCTTCGCAGTGAGAGTAACATGCCTCTTACCATGCCTTCTCTCTTTGTGTATGTGGAAGTAAAAGACTATGTACCAGATGTCTGGGCAGGTAATTTTTCTAATTTTTTTTTCTGTCAGCCCTACAATTATTTGTGTGCACATTGTGTTGTGGCTTGTGTTTTCACACCTACAGCTTATTGCAACTGCCCTAGGCTCAGCATAAGAATGCCTATTGAAGTAGTGCAGACATTCGCCTCTAGGACAAGGAAGGTACTAGGAGATAGCAGGTATAGTAGGGAGAGATGGTGCCTATAGTAACAGTGGGATAATAGTCTCGGAAGGGAGTGTGACTGTGGGATAGCAGGTCTAGTAGGGAGAGATGGTGCCTATAGTAAGAGTGGGATAATAGTCTCTGGGAAGGGAGTGTGGCTGTGGGATAGCAGGTATAGTAGGGAGAGATGGTGCCTATAGTAACAGTGGTATAATAGTCTCTGGGAAGGGACTGTGACTGTGGGATAGCAGGTATAGTAGGGAGAGATGGTGCCTATAGTAAGAGTGGGATAATAGTCTCTGGGAAGGGAGTGTGGCTGTGGGATAGCAGGTATAGTAGAGAGAGATGGTGCCTATAGTAACAGTGGTATAATAGTCTCTGGGAAGGGAGTGTGACTGTGGGATAGCAGGTATAGTAGGGAGAGATGGTGTCTATAGTAACAGTGGGATAATAGTCTCTGGGAAGGGACTATGACTGTGGGATAGCAGGTATAGTAGGGAGACATGGTGCCTATAGTAACAGTGGGATAATAGTCTCTGGGAAGGGAGTGTGACTGTGGGATAGCAGGTATAGTAGGGAGAGATGGTGCCTATAGTAACAGTGGGATAATAGTCTCTGGGAAGGGACTATGACTGTGGGATAGCAGGTATAGTAGGGAGAGATGGTGCCTATAGTAACAGTGGGGATAATAGTCTCTGGGAAGGGAGTGTGACTGTGGGATAACAGGTATAGTAGGGAGAGATGGTGCCTATAGTAACAGTGGGATAATAGTCTCTAGGAAGGGAGTGTGACTGTGGGATAGCAGGTATAGTAGGGAGACATGGTGCCTATAGTAACAGTGGGATAATAGTCTCTGGGAAGGGAGTGTGACTGTGGGATAGCAGGTATAGTAGGGAGAGATGGTGCCTATAGTAACAGTGGGATAATAGTCTCTGGGAAGGGACTATGACTGTGGGATAGCAGGTATAGTAGGGAGAGATGGTGCCTATAGTAACAGTGGGGATAATAGTCTCTGGGAAGGGAGTGTGACTGTGGGATAACAGGTATAGTAGGGAGAGATGGTGCCTATAGTAACAGTGGGATAATAGTCTCTAGGAAGGGAGTGTGACTGTGGGATAGCAGGTATAGTAGGGAGAGATGGTGCCTATAGTAACAGTGGGATAATAGTCTCTGGGAAGGGAGTGTGACTGTGGGATAGCAGGTATAGTAGGGAGAGATGGTGTCTATAGTAGAAGTGCGAATAATAGTCTCTTGGAAGCAAGTATGGCAACATCTATCCTCTGCTAAAGATGGCTATGGATAGTCACTGAAATTGAACAACAGCTTTACTGCCACAGGTTGGCTACTGTGTAGATTTAAGAGAAACCATGTTTATCTCTTATTGTGTATAATTAGGTGATAGATTATGTGTCTAGCGAAAAGATATGATTCGGACCGCATCAGAGCTCACCCTGTTTCTGTGTCCTTCCAGACATTGCCATCACGAGACGCCGGCAACTCCGCGCTGGTAGAATTCTGCTTGTGTAGACGCTGTTCTGGAAATCCATTAGAAGGCACAGACTGTTTCTTCAAAAATCGGCTTTTGTACCACTGTGTGTGCACTAATAAAGCCGATTTTCGAAGAAACAGTCTGTGCCCTCTAATGGATTTCCATAACAGTACCTACACAAGCGGGATTCTCTGGTGCTATATATTATGTGTCTACCTTTGAAATGTAAAAAGACTAACTAGAATGGTGTAATTTTTTGTTTTTCAGATCTCAGTCATGCTCTGACTAATCCCATCAAACATTCCAAAGCCAATGAATGCAAGCCAATTAAAGTAAAATGTGGGACAACAACATCTTCTGATGAGGTGAGTATTTGATTCTGGTTTTATATAATTAGCATTGGTTAAGCAGCCTATAAATATAGTTGTGTGGATGCTTCCATCTTTGAAATAGCTCAGTCGAGAAGCAACACTTCTAGACAGAATCCATTGTATGGAAAAAAAAAAATATTCATTAGCATTGGGTTTGTGTAAATATATCCTTCTTGCCTTTTGTTGTGTTGTTACAATTATTTTTCTTTGCAAAACATTCTTGTTGATCCAACACAGATCTCCAGCACTTCCCAGCTCAATGGTATCCCTGGGCCCTGTAAATCCTTGAACAATTCTGGGCAAAATGGACCAGCAGGTAAAGTGGGTATGGGTGTACAGTCTTGTTTCCGTTCAGAACTGTATCTTATATTAGCCCAAAACTACTTTTTAGTATGGCAGGAGATGGAGTTATTACTTGGTGCAGATGTATCTGATTAGACCAACGCTGGTCTCGATCGTATAAATATTCTCTGTATATTTCAGGCTTGCCCAGCAGTGGGGTACAGGAGGCTGCAAAAGAAATTACAGGTACGGAGGATAAAGACGTTCCCAAAATAAGGTTGAAATAACTTCAAATAAACACTTTCATTTCATTTTCAATGTCAATGAAGTTATCTCCTGTAGGTTTCATGCTGGGGTCTTACATGTGCAAGCAAATGATACCATAAGGGCAGAGATATGGAGTCAAACCCTCTTGCTTGGTCCTTTATCTACTGACCCCCTCCTTAATTCATTACAAGAATATAGATGAAATCATCGACAGTGAATATTGACCCCCAAAATATCAATTAATAGTAAATACTGTAAAATAAAAATAAATAATATTGAATATTTTCATCAAAACAGCAGAGTACATTAATATAATTATTGTTAGCTAGTCTTTAGTAAATAAAGATGACCTGTGTGTAATGATGGTGTGAGGACTTGAGGCTGGTGAATCGCCAGCCCATGGCTAAACTCTGTTTTGATACTGGTATATAACACTTTTAGAGCTACAAACTGCCAATGAGGAGGAGTTGCAGAAACAGAAGGGATTCCTAAAGCTTCAGAAGAAGCAAGAGAAGGAGCTGAAGGAGCTGGAGCGCAGGGCTCTGAAGAGAAGAGAGGAGATTATACAGAAATATACCAGTGTCTTCTCTGACCTCTACACCCAGGCTAACAAAAGGAAAAACAGCTTACGTAAAGGGCAGAAAAAGAAGAGGTAATTGATCACAGATTCTCATTATCTGTACTTGACTGCTGCCCCAATAGCAAAGCCAACCCCAGTACCCGTTAGCAGCCAATGAGAAGCTTCTAAATGCACCTGACTCTTTGTCTTGCAGTATACCTGATGAGGATTATGGCGCAGTGTGGGGAGCTGGAGAAATACCTGGCAAGGGGGACCCCCAAGTTCTAGAGATGAAGAAGAAGATGGAAGAGGAACTGACATGTCTTGGGGAGGAGCAGTATGAGACTATTCTAAGGAAAAAAGAGCAGCATTCTAATGAGGTACGTCCACTATGGGATGTACTCAGTATCAGTCTGACCTGCACAGACAACTGCACCCATCAGTGGGTCCTAGTGCTTAGCCAGTCATTTGGCCTGCTGAGTTTTTATATATAAGAGATACGTGGGAAAACTGGGGTATGAAGAAGAAGGTGAGAAGAGAGTGAAGGCCAAAAAATAAAAGATGCAAAGGGAAAGTAGAAGAGATAATTAAAATAAGTCGCTCTTGATGTAATAAGAAGCAATGGGAGAAGAGACAGGAGGGAAAGCATTATGAGAACCAGTTGTCCAGTGGGTTTGATGGACTTCCCTGTCCAACACTGGATGTACTCAAGCAGAGGAAGATGGGGGTGCAAACATGGCCACAGAATGTGAATAGACCATGACAGAACCCACATTTTCCTATATTTACAAAAGTTCTGTTTTTGTATGAGTTATGTCTAATCTTATAACAATCCTTATTACAATCAATAGCAAATCTCCAAGCTGATTGAGCTGGCACAAGAGATGCAAGTGGTGGAGCTAAAAGCCCTCAAGGAATCTGCAGAAAGGTATGGTGCTTGTTTGTTCCCCAATATACCACTTCAGCATGTGATATTTGCCTCCCCATATGTAAGTCTATGAACATGGTTCTAGTTTCATGTGGAGCAACTAACCACAATAAGACTGCTTTCAATCACGTGTGCTGTCTTTCCCTGCCTACCCTTCAATATGCCTGTCCTCACATGGGCAACCTCACTCTTCATTTATATACCACAAGATGTAATGGGCCATTAACCAGGGACCAGAATGTGATTCGCTCAAAGAATTATCTAAATATTTAGCAAGTTACCAATCATTATCCCATCAGAAGCTGGGCTTCCTTTCCTAGAAAAACTGGCAATAGGCTTCTAAATGTGAACTACCTGCTTCTTTTCCAAGGAAACGATTCTAATTCATTATTTAAAAATATATCCTAAAATGTGTTATTTAAATGAGGCACAAGGCCTAGGAATGGGGAGACCTGCCTTTTGTCAGAGTTCGGATTTGGTTTACGTAAAAGACAGGGAGGTTTGTGTCCATGCATGCGACTGATGCGTCTTTCCGCAGTGATACTAAACAGATGAAGAAGAAGTTGGAGATGAAGAGGCTGGACAGGCTGGAGTGTGTGAGCAAAAATACCATGGAAAAAGCTTCCCAGGACAGGTAAGGAATTCAGTTATTCTAATCGTTGTCACCCTGAGATGAGAATCCATTGCTCATGAACTGGGGAGTGGGAGCCTCAGAGGAAACAGGAAGTTCCCTTGCTTTATTAGTTGTGTATAACCTGATCCTGTCCAGATGCTGCTCAGAGCTGGGTTGTACTTTACCATAGCTCAGTCTCTAGGTAAGTGCTGCTATCCCCATATAGAAATGAAATGTCAGGAAACAAATAATATTTATTATGAATTTAAAATTTGATTAAGATTTTAGTATGGAGCAGAAGCTCTCATTCCACATGTAGAGTTGACGGACCAATAATCCTGGGAATCTCCTTTTAATCCCTCCATCTAAGAACCAGATAGATGTAATTGCAGTTGCAGATGTATGTGGTGGGGTAAATACACACACAAGCCCCTATGAAAATTGCTTTGCTAGAGTGGAGAGGAAGTTTGACCTGAACTTACCCCCGCTACAGAACCCGAGGGGCCCTTTTGTTGAGAAGAACATAGATCAAATACATATTATACTGAGTAACAGTCGTTGAACCTTCACATTGGTGTCCTCCTGTGGGAAAACTTATAAATGGAGCCCTACTTTTTATCCACCTTTATTAAATCTGATCCTTCAGTCCCTAAGTGACAGTCACAGGCATAGAGCTCAATGTATTTCTGATCATTACTTATCTGTATACGGAGTAATTATTTTCACAAAATAATAGTGTTCTATTTCTGTGTTTTAAGGTTAAAAAAAGAGATAAATAACTCCCATATCCAAGAAGTGGTGCAGGTTCTACAACTGGTGAGTTGGTTCTACAGTGTTAGTCAGGCCCCAACTGGCAATCTGTGGGTTCTGGCAAATGCCAGAGGGGCTGCTGTGTGGTTCAATAGAAAGTTACCATATAGTGGGCTGGTAGGGGGCTGTTTGGGCCTCTGTGTACTTGGAATGGCAGGGCCTATTTTGACTCCCAGTCCAGGCCTGGTGTTAGTTCATTTCAGAACTTCAGAATACTTTCTAAGTTTGATGCATGCTACTTTGCAGGTACTTGCAATTACAATGGAATTCTAGGAAATAACTATGTATTGTGGGTTAAAAAGTATGGAAATTTGTGACTTGCACTGGTTGTGTAGCTGAGCTCTACTTTGACTTATGACCCTCATGTCCTACTGTTTAGAGTAGAAATATAAATAAACCCTTGTTGTAAGAATATAAGAATATCAGGACATTTAAAAGTGAATTTCTCAAGCCAAAGCTTTGTACATTTTATAAAGAAATCACAGACATTTTTTTCATTTCAGTTAGTAAATATATTCATTGTTATTAGTGGAGTACAGAGCACATTATAGTGGAGAATATGGTACCCACAATGCTGATAACCACCCGTGTATATCCATTTGGCAGTTACAAGAACATCTTTTCTTCTGTCCTTTTCAGGTATCTGATAAATGGGCTAAAAACCAACAAACGTTAGAGAAAAATCAAACTGAAGGTCTGCAAAAGATCAAGGAAAGGGAAGATCAGGTATGTTCAACAAAAAGTTGGGGCGGCTGCCATTTAGTGCAGAAAAAGTAATCACTGGATATTTATCAACTTAAGGGTCAGGGCATACGCTCAGATTTGCAGAGATAAGTCGCCCTGCGACAAATCTTCTCTTCTTCGGGGCGACTAATCTCCCTGAACTGCATCCCGTCAGCTAGAATGTAAATCACTGGTGGAATGGCACTTGGAGTGCTTAGTTTTCTGAAGTTGCTTCACAAGGAAGCTTCAGGCAACTTCGGAAAACGAATCGATCCGAGTGCCATCCCGCCGGCGATTTACATTCTAGCTGGCGGGAGGCAGTTCAGGGAGATTAGTTGCCCCGAAGAAGAGGAGATTTGTCACTGGATGACTAATCTCCCTGAATCTGAGCGTGTGCCCTGACCCTTAAGGGCCTCTCTGGGCAGCTCATGGAATCATTAACAGTGGAAATCTTCATTGGATGTTGTTGTCCTTACCACCAAAGAAATCTGCAATGAATAGCCCTTTTACCCACACATTTTAACCCAGTTGCCATAGTTTTAAGGTACATTCAGGATTTGGCCCACACTCAATAGCTTCTCATCTTTAAAGGAAAACTATACCCCCCAAACAATGTAGGTCTCTATTAAAAGATACTGAATAAAACAGCTCATGTGTAAAACCCTGCTTCATGTAAATGAACCATTATCATAATAATATACTTTTTTAGTAGTATGTGCTATTGGGTAATCATAAATAGAAAATTGCCATTTTAAAAAATAAGGGCCGCCCCCTGAGATCGTAAGATTCACTGTGCACACATACAAACCACATGTAAGGTCACATGAGCCAATTAACAGACAGAATTCTGCCTTTTGCTTCCTCACTTCTTCCTGTTACAGTTAGTGTTGTAGTATTTCTGGTCAGGTGATCTCTGAGGCAGCACAGATAGAGTCACAAAATGGTGGTTCAAGGCAAGAGATGTAAAAGGGCAATATTTATGTAAATATATATTCCAGTTTGGTAAGATTCTTTAATATGTCATTCAATTTGATATAAACTATCTGTTGCGTAAGTGTTCATTTTGGGGGTATAGTTTTCCTTTAAGAAAAAAAATTCATCTTAGACTTAGGGAACCTTAGTAAACACAACACTGATTTTACATTATTTACATTTCAGATATCCCCCATGGGAAAAGTAGTTATGCATCTTTGTACAGAAGTATGCCATTATCTATTGGTCTCTAAACCTTTCTCAGACCCTTTTTTTCTCAATGATTTTACACCCCACTGTGACACCCCAGCCTGTTGTTGGCAGCATACTCAATGCTAGAAGAGCAGGCTCATACCTTTATGCAATCTAAAGAGAAAACACTTTTAAAAAATCTACCCTTTCATATTCCCATCAGAAAAGTACAAAAAATAAAATACAAAATGAAGATACTATGACCCTCTAATATTTTAAAGGGATTCTATAAGTTCCTGATATCAGTACTTGACTTTAATGTTGCGGTGCTCCTAGGTGCAGGTCAAAGGAAAATAAGCTGAAAATACTCCAATACCTATTGATTTGTTCAATGTGTGTGCTCAACAGGTTCAAAAGGAATTACAGGAAGAATACATAGGAAAAATAAATTTGTTGGCCGCTGAAGTGCGAGACTTGGTGTATAACGCGATGGTGAACTTTTTCCCTACTGAAGCCAAAAGTCTTAAAAAGGAGCCTAAAAGTTCTGCAGTGGAGAAATGGGAGGCTCTCATAGCTAAAGTGAGCAATGTAGAGACCTTTGTGTCCAGTCTAACAGGAAACAAGACAAATGATCTAAAAGATGAAAAATTATCTGCAATGGGGATTGTATGGGACGGGACAGCTGCTTCAGATCCAGCGCGAACTGAAACTTCCACACCAGACTTGGCACTAAGTGAAACACAGAACTTGTTGCAAAAATCTTCCATAAATACAGATAAAGCAGCAACCCTAGAGGAATGTTCTCCATGTAGCGAGGACAGCAAAGAAGAAGAACCTGCAGAGATGGTGTCTATACATTGACTGTTGGTTGAATCGAAAACCAAAAAATACTCTAACACTTTGGGATGTGGCTGGACAAGTAAAATCCAGGTAACTGGCACAGATATTGTGCAGGCTGGAATCATTCAGCAGAAGATAGATTCTAAGCATGAGGACAATTAGCCTGTGAGTCATGTAGAAAAATTTAGATGGAGTCTGTTTTCATTTAATTATTTTGTAAACTCAGAGGTGTCTTATGACACCATGGGTAGTCCTGTGCGTCATTTTTCTAAACATTTTATAGCACGGACATCAAACTGGTGTAAATTACAACAATCCCATACTGGAAAGTGGTGCTGACAAACTGCTATAGGGTAGAATGTGGTCATCGATGAACTATAGCTTAGAGGAAAGTTTCATAGTCTTTCATCCTGAGGAGTTAAAAGCAATCTAGAGTGAGATTGGGGTCAATAATATCCAAGATAGTCTTGTAAATATAACAAGAGTGACTGTTATGACATCATACTTGCAGGGCCTGATCAAGTGTTGCATTATAACAATGGACCAGAAAAAAACACTGGTCTAAATGTTATGTATCAATGACTATGGGTGGGTAAACGTTCTCAAAATATGTACTAAACTATAAGCTTTTCTGCATGAAAATACATAAGCCTTTTTGAAGTAGGTCTGATGTTCACAGAGAAGTGCTGCTTTCTGGTCATTCATTATTAATTGTAAGAGGAAATGAGGATTATACTGACCTCCACAATATGTTGGTGTCTCTCATGTGCGTTTGGGTATCAGGTATTCTCTTTGAAAAACATTGTAGAATGTGGTCTATACAGGATTTTAATGAATACATGACGATATTTCCAAAGCCATGCACTTTCCCTTGCTCTAGTACTTTGACCCTCATCTCATCTCCTGCTCTTCGCTTTTAAAAACTCTTGCATCTCTCTTCTCTTCTTGAAACTTAGAGCTGTCTTGTCTTCTCTTTCCATTAGGGATGCACCGGTTTGGGATTCACCATGGGTTCGGGGATTCGCCCCCCAAATAGTGGATTCAGTGCATCCCTACTTTCCATAGCTAACAGATGTCTCCTATTGCCCCTAGCTACCAGTTATCTTCTCTCACTCCTCATAATCAGCTGCCTTCTCTCACCCTAGTTCCCAGGTCTAGTATCTAACCCACTGGACCACATTTCTTACCCATGTTCCTCATTTCTTCTCTTGCTTTCACTTCAGACTTCTTCTCTTACCCTACCTTGGTTCATTTCTCTTTCCCCCAACTCTTGCCCACATTCTCAACAGTCTTTGGCTGATCAAGTTACCATGTCTCTTTAATCTAGGTCTCCTTCATCTTATCTTGAACAAGCTTCCAACTCTAATCTCTTTACTCACTCCTCAACTTTCAGTTCTTACTCCAGCTCATTTTTCTTACCACTGCTTTCCTTTTCTTGTGCAAAGACTTGGCTCCCACCCCTTCCTCCTTTCCTACCTTCCCCAGGTTCCCAACTCTGCAATCCAATCTCTCAACTCTCTCCAGAATTAATCTTTCTCAGTATGGTAAGAGACACAAATATCCACCAAACCATATATGCTGTACTCATGAAATCAGAGTAGTTCCCACATTTACAAATTGGAGGTTTAGAGTATGCCATGTTGGTAAGCTAAATTTGGGTTAAAAAGACCAAAGTCCATCAGTGCACAGAGTTACATAGTTGTGCATAAGATGATGCATAATCTCTCTAAGGAGCTGAAGGATGTTATTTATATATATAAAAGTATACAGTGATACAAATGAGGGACTATATAAACCTGCCATATGCCTACTACCTGGTGTATTGGTACATTAAATGCCCTATAGATAAAAAAAACCAATAACATGATATATTTAAAAGCTTAGAATTGCTGATCCAATGGTCAGTATAAAGAAACAACATGGCTGCTCCAACTCAGATGGAAAATAAAAACACACAAAGAAGAATGTTCATTGCAAAGCTCTATAGCAACAAGAGCAAATGATTTCAGTCTTATCAAAAAAAAGGTGGAACTTGATGGACGTGTCTTTATTTTTTTATCCTCAACTGCTATTTGCCACGAGGCAGGAGCCACAGCGCCAAGAGAACTGTACTGATGAATATTGTACCTCTGCCTGTTTTATTTACAAGTTCTATTTATTTTTATATGACGTTTTATTTCCTATTAGTTTTACAGGGGTGGCAAGTGTTTGGTTTCTGAAGCAAATCGTAAATAGTTTTGCTGTTTTTGTTGTAAAACTGGTGTATAGGATAAACAATATGGGTGTTAGAAAACCAATGGTTATAATAAATCAATTTTTTTCTGATTAAACGTGTTTCATCTGATTAATGAACAGTTACACTAAACATTCATTCCATTAGTACAGTCAGTCTTCTGTAGTGATATGGACAAAGCTTGTCCCGTAACATGGAGCGACCAATAATAAGCATTTTTCTCATACAGTTGGAATGCTGGAGGCAAGTAGCTGATTGGTTGTTGAGGGAACCTTTTGTTCTTATTATTTAAATGCCCCGTGAGGCTGATTAATTAAAGTGACACCATGTCTAGAGCATCTGCACAGCGGTGATGACTTTTATAGCAAAAGCTGCTGCTAATCAGACTGATCCACCAACAACACATATGGTTCTTATTTACACCTCTGCCTAGCTCCTTCATATATAACAAGCATTGCATGCTGCACTTGGGTTACCCAGGGTAACCATACCTCCCAACATTTTGGAAACAGAAAGAGGGCCAAAAAGATTTGCCGTGCGTAGCACAGCGAATTGTTATGACCACGCCCACTTTTGTGACCACACCCCCTAATTACCATGTCCATTTTACAGAATTTGGCAGGTTATGAAAGTTTGAACACATTTCTGTGTTTTTTATGTGATACGGTTTTGCTAATGAAGATGAATTGCCCTTTAAGTTGTGTAAGTTCTATTTTATCTAAAACCATTTCAAATGTATGTTAAGTATATATTCTGGGATCTCTGCCAAGAGCCAATTAAGTTATAAACTTTGCATCTTTTTCTGGCAGTTTAGTGCACAGATCAAAGAGAAACTCGGGACATATCAGTACACATCCGGGACTATGCTCAAAACAGGACGTTGGGAAGTATGGGGTAACAACCTCTCCTAGAAAAATCCACAAGCATTTCAACAATGACACCATCTACCTGAAACCATCTGTACAAGAAGCTACTGTAAAAAGTTATACATAGGGATGACAGCCAGGAACCTGTCCAGTTCAAAGCTTTCTGTCCGATTATCCTCATTGTGAAAACTGGAGAGAAAGCCACCAACTGCCAATGTCATAACTCAGTCCCCAACATCATCACACCTGCCCCATCATTACTACTTGCCCCCCGGCATCATCAGTTTGTACCTGGGCTTTTTATGTTATCTTTTATCATAATGCACTTTGTTCTAATTTAAATTTCTTATATAATAATTACAGTTTGTAACATTATTCCACAATTTGTATTTTTACCTATGGTGGTTAATATGTTATAGGTTACGTAGATAACCAGCTGAGAAAGTGGATGTGAAACCCTAATGAAGTGATGGTTTTACTTTCTATTAGGGATGCACCGAATCCAGGATTCGGTTCGGGATTCAGCCAGGATTCGGCCTTTTTCAGCAGGATTCGGCCGAATCATTCTGCCTGGCCGAACCGAATCCGAATCCTAATTTGCATATGCAAATTAGGGGCGGGAGGGAAATTGCGTGACTTTTTGTCAGAAAACAAGGAAGTAAAAAATGTTTTCCCCTTCCCACCCCTAATATGAATATGCAAATTAGGGTTCGGATTCGGTTCGGTATTCGGCCGAATCTTTCGTGAAGGATTCGGCCGAATTCAAAAGAGTGGAATCGGTGCATCCCTACTTTCTATACCTTTAGGGTAAGGCCACACGAGGAGATTCAGGGAGATTTTGTCGCCTGGCTACTAATCGCCTCGACTTTTGAGCAACTATCTCCCTGAACTGCCTCAGCGTTTTTCCCCATAGGCTACAATGAAAAGTCGCCTGCGCTAATGTACACACGGCGATGTGTTTTCAATAGTTGCCTGAAATTGCCTCACTGAGGCAACTTTGGGCAACTATTGAAAACACATCGCTGCATGTGCAGTAAGCGCAGGCGACTTTTCATTGTAGCCTATGGGGAAAAACGCTGAGGCAGTTCAGGGAGATAGTTGCTCAAAAGACGAGGCGATTAGTAGCCAGGCGACAAAATCTCCCTGAATCTCCTCGTGTGGACTAGCCCTTAAATTCATAAAATACAGGTATGGGACCTGTTATCCAGAATTCTCGGGCCTGGGGTTTCCGGATAATGGATGTTTCCGTAATTTGGATCTTCATAAGTCTGCTAAAAAATAATGTAAACATTAAATAAACCCAATAGGCTGGTTTTGCTTCCAATAAGGATTAATTATATCTTAGTCGGGATCAAGTACAAGTTACTGTTTTATTATTACAGAGAAAAAATAAATCATGTTTAAAGGGAAACTCCGGCTTCCAAACCAAAATTTGATAAAGAGGCCTGCATAACACAGAAACCCCTATTATATCCATCACAGTTACCTGTTTCCTCAAAAAGTATGATTAAATGCCATTTTCTATGCCGTTTTTCTCTTTCTGCATCATTTGAAATCCTGGCAGGGAAGGAGGGACTAAACACTGATGTTACAGATTGTAACAACTACTCCACAGTTTACATGCAGGAACTACATAACCCACAATGCATTGTACTATGATGTTCCTTTCCTTATTGAAATCACATGTGCAGGGAATTATGGGGTTTAGAGGATGTGGTCTAATTACAGATGGCTGTTGATACAAAGTAACAGTAGTCAGCCAGCTCAGCAAGGGGCTAGGCTTAGGGAACTGTTCCAAACCATTAAAAATCATGAAAAGTCTGCATATTTTTTAATTGATGTATATTGCAAAGTTGCTTGAAATTATGTTTACTTTTCAAAAAGTTTGTTATGTTTTTGTAGAGTTCCCCTTTAAAAATCCAGCTAAAATGGAGTCTATGGGAGACAGCCATTCTGTAATTTGGAGCTTTCTGGATAACGGGTTTCCAGATAACGGATCCCATACCTGTATATAAAATAAATAACTATAATTATAGAATAACTCAAAGGTTCATAGCTGTGTGTGCAGAGTAAAGGACTTTGAGTGGAAAACTCATTTATACCAGGTGAAAAGTCTGCTGGTGGGCCCAGGGCAAATGCCATGTTTGCCCATTTATTAAAACTGCACTGATCCACACAGTGAATTTGGGTTGTCCTTTGAGACCTCAGACAAAACAAACACCTATGATTCACCTATGGGGAAAAACCAGTGCTGGATACAGCCCCCATTGCATATCATCCTCTTGTGATCTGTAAACAACTCAAGTCTTTTGTCAGGAGCAGGTCACACTTTAGTGCTGTGTGTCTTTAAATGTAATGTGTTCCATTTAGTATTGGTAGTTACTCAAAATGAAGTTAAAGGAGAAGGAAAATAATTTTACCTTGGGGGTGCGAATTTACTTACTTTACCTGACACCCCAGGCCTGTGCTCCTATCACCAGAAAACTGCACCGACCCGGGGTTCTGCCAGCGAACACCACAGAGTGGGGTACCTGACTTTTGGAACCAAAAAAGACTTTCTCCTTTAATCTTTGTATGACGTTGAGTGTGGCCCTTGACTGGACACCACAACTCAGCAGTCACCCTCCAAAAAACAAGCATGGCAGAAGAAGCAGTGGCAGACACCATGCAAGGGCCACATTATGTAGACTCTGTTGTGCTATTGGTTCCACATCATATGTATCATGTCTCAGAGGCTATTTGTCTGGGCAGGGCCCCCGGGAGCCTCAGGGAATGATCAGAACCTGTAGTGAATGTAACATGTCTGTAATCAGGAACTGTAAACTCCCAGGCCCCCCAGTAGCAGCATGGGCTGCACCCTTTATAGATACATACTGGGTGCCCTGTACACTACAAACCAGCAACCTCCAGTGTTTTGTTTATCAGAGTTGGGACATTTTGCCTTTGCCTCCTTTCTGAACAGTCAGTTTAAGCCTTGTTTTGTTCTTGGTCCAATTATTCTGACATAGAAATTATTCTGATGTAGAAATTGTGTATATTAAAGCATTTTCCACGTACATAGGAAAATACATTTGGATCATGCAGAACTGTATTTTATGCCTTTATGAGTCCAATCAAGGGCTGCAGGCTGCGAGCGCCTCTCCCAAGACACTTTCTTTTGTGGTTCTTTTTCCATTAAACACTGTAGCACAGAATGTGCCTGGGGAGCTGGTCACAGAGCGGGACACCCCTCCACCTGATCCTCATCTGATGCAACTGCTGAAAGACTTTCCTGGAACACCAGCCGCACCCTTTCGGCGTTCATTGGTCTGGCAATATCTAACCATGTGCACAAACTAATCAGTGTGTCAGTCTGAATTGGCCACTTAGTCTTGCACCCTGATGCCGGCATATTACTTCCAAACAGCTTCTGCAGAAATCACTTATTCCTGTACCAGAAAACACAAGCTGAACTACAAAAATGTGCTCAGAAGCAAAAAAATGAATGCATGAAGGGTCCCCTCACTCACTATCCTTTACTGCAGCGCTTTCCTTATGTTTTGGGTACAAGCCTCCCCCTTCTGTAGTCCAATGTTGGTCCCCCCTTTACCCATGAAGAAGGATTCTGATATGTGGACAAGAGATTATCTGCATTCACCCATATTAACAATTTAAGGACATTAAAGCAACTTTCAATTGGTCTTCATTATTTTCTAGTCTTTTTAATTATTTGTGTTCTGACTCTTTCCAGCTTTCTAATGGGGGTCACCGACCCTATCTGAAAAACAGCTGTTCTGTAAGGCTACACATTTATTATTATTGCTACTTTTTATTAATCGCCTTTGAGTTAACTTTTAGTTTTATGTAGGGAGTGATATTCTGAGACAATTTACAAATGGTTTTCATTTTTTATTATTTGTGTTTTTTTTAGTTATTTTGCTTTTAATTCAGCAGCTCTCCGATTGTCAATTACCACAGTCTGGTTGCTAGAGTCCGAATTACCCTAGCAACCATAAATTGATTTGAATAAGAGACTGGAATATGAATAGGAGAGGGGGTGAATAGAAAGATGAGTAATAAAAAGTAGCAATAACAATAAATGTGAAGCCCTACAGAACAGCTGTTTTTCAGATAGGGTCAGCGACCCCCATTTGAAAGCTGGAAAAAGTAAGAAGACAAATAATTAAAAAAAACTAGAAAAATAATGAAGACCAATTGAAAGTTGCTTAGCACTGACCATTCTATAACATACTTAATGTTCATTTAAAGGTGAACCACCCATTTAAGTGGCAGATTCATCAATTCATCCGTATTGATTCTTATTGGATTTTTCTATTTTTGTATTTATCAGTGGGTGAAAGTTATAGTTCACCATTTGATAAAAAATCTTCTAAAAAATCCCAGAATGTGTGTGTGTGGTGAACTCTAATCTCACATTTTGATAAATCTGCCCCTTTGACATTTTGCGCATTAAACTACTAATAAAATACCCCCCCCCTTTTTTTTTTTAAGTCATCCCTGGTCTGGCCATTCCTACTCCCATTTCATCTGACTCCCAAATGAATTAATATAGATCCAGGGACAGAAAATGGGTGCTCATCCCAAACTGGAACCTACTGTACCTAACTGTCAGCCTGTGTTTCAGGAGAATTTAGGAGAGCAATTAAGCATCCTCCCAAAATCTCATCCTATCTGCATTACAGGTTGGTCTCCCTACACATTAAGGGTTGATAATCCCTAATTTTGGGAACGTCTGCCTTAAAAGAAAATTATACCCCCCAAACAATGTAGATCTCTTTAAAAATATCATGTATAAAACAGCTCATATGCAGGGGCGTAACTATAGAGGAAGCAGACCCTGCGGTTGCAGGGGGGCCCAGGAGTGTAGGGGGCCCAGTGAGACCCTAATTAATTAGCAATTTTAATATATCTTGGTAAAATAGGCCAGTTTATAAATATTTTGGGGCCCTAAATTGAATTTGCTATGGGGCCCAGTAACAACTAGTTACGCCATATGTAAAACCCTGCTTCATTTAAATAAACCATTTTAATAAAAATATATTTTTTATTAGTATGTGCCATTGGGTAATCCTAATGGAGTCTTCTCATTACAGAAGCCAGTGAACCTACAGTGATCCTTGCCCCTTCTAACCATTACAACAGAATATCTGATTTCTCCAACTTCTCCTATTTATAAAACCCAAACACCAATTACAAATTGAATTTTTGAACACATTTTTAAAAACTGTTTTTTTTTTAAATAATTTCCTGTTGTTTATAAAGAACATCTTTGAAACTGATCTTTCAATGAACATTGTGACATAATTTCCCCCACTGGAAGGCAAAATTTCCTCTTTCCCATTAGAGGCTTCAGAACCTTCTTGGCCGTCTAGATAGATAGATTAATAGATAGATTGATAGATAGATTACATCATGTATCCCCAACCTTTTGAACCTGTGAGCAACATTCAGATGTAAAAGGAGTTGGGGAGCAACACAAACATGAAAAATGTTTTTGGGGTGCCAAATAAGTGTTGTGGTTGGCCATTTGGTAGCCCCTATGTGGATTGTCAGCCTACATTGAGGCTCTGTTGGGCAGTGCACCTGGTTTTTATACAACCAAAACTTGCCTCCAAGCCTGGAATTCATAAATAAGCACCTGTTTTGAGGCCACTGGGAGCAACATCCAAGGGGTTGGGGAGTAACATGTTGCTCACGAGCTATTGTTTGGGGATCACTGGATTAGATAGATAGACAGACAGACAGACAGACAGACAGACAGACAGACAGACAGACAGAGAGAGAGAGAGAGAGAGAGAGAGAGAGAGAGAGAGAGATATACAGATAGATATACAGATAGATAGTTAGATAATGGCTTCAGCTTCAGCCTATGGAATATTTTGGGTTACTCATACTTGTTATTCCCAAATACAGGAGAAATAACACAGTGGTGCAACACATATCTGAAGTTCTACACTGACCCTTAAAATATGACACACTGCTGATAATTCCAACAGGTCCTCTTCATAGGTCAGTCAAGGAACCTCAGGGGGGTTCCTCACAAGAATGTAATGGCTGCTGAATGAGATTAAAGAAAAGATCTTTTCATAACCGAGAGCAACATCGATACTAAGCAAATTCTAAATCTAGCTTGGAAATGAATGTATCCTAGCTGGAATTTATTTACTACTAAAATATGCTGTCCAGGGCCAAAGTCTCTATATGCCGTTCTGCATTCTTTGCTAAAGTAACATATCTTTTACTATGATAAGTCATTTTTAAACAGTTCTGTTTATTTGCTCTTCTTTAACAGGTCAGACAAGGTGGGAAATGTGAATGTGATCCATGATAGCACTGAGGAACAACAAGACAAGGTTTCCATAAATGAAAGTATACTGTATCAATATCTATGAGCAGACAGCCTGCCAAGCAGTGAGTGGCCACTAGAGGGAACCGTTTCCTAAAACTGGCCGTACATATTGAGATCCGCTTATTTGGTGAGGTCAGTAAATACACCGATCTCTCCCCGATATCAGGCTGCAATATCAGGCTGATCTGATCGCGACCATAATGAGGAGAAAATGGGCTTGAGGACCCCATTAAAGAAAGACTATACCCCTCAAACAATGTAGGTCTCTTTAAAAAGATATTGCATAAAACAGCTTGTATGTAAAACTCTGTTTCATGTAAATAAACCATTTTCATAATATTATACTTTTCTAGTAGTAGGTGCCATTGGGTAATCCTAAATAGAAAACTGACATTTTAAAAAATAAGGGTCACCCCCTGGGATCCTAAGATTCACGGTGCACACAAACACAAACCATACGTTAGGTCACACGAGCCAATTAAAAGACAGAGTTCTGTCTTTAGCTTCCAAACTTCCTGTTACAGTTAGAGTTGTAGTATTTCTGGTCAGGTGATCTCTGAGGCAGCACACAGACCATCACAAAATGGTGGTTCAAGGCAAGAGATGTAAAAGGGCAAGATTTACTTAAATACAGTCATATTTAAAAGTTTGGGAATCCCTCCTAATTCTTTGGAGTTTTGTTTATCTTTGGCTGAGCTTTCAAAGTATAATAAAGAACATGCCTTATGGAAACAGTAGTATTTCAGCAGTGACATAAAGTTTATTGGATTATATTGAGACATTTTGTGCATACTGCTACTAAAAAATGCCTTACCCTTTAAACAAAACAGGGATTGTTTGTCCATATATTGCAATATATTTAAGCTGCCAACTACGTCAAAGTCATCCCATATCTGGCCAGTCCTACGCTCCATTTTCATCTAATTCATAAAAAATTCTATTGCTTCATTATACATTTTACACAGGGACTAAGTTTTACCACCCGTCCCAGCTATAGTCAGGTGATCCCAGTGGTGGCCAATAAAAGGGCAACCAAGTTTGGGAGTTTTAACCTTGAAATCAGCAAGTGAGTTGCAGGTAAAAGGTATGTATTTTGTGGTCACAGCCTCATTGCACCCCGCCTAATGGGTTTTAAAATTTAGTGGTGAGCACAACTTTCCATTGTTTGTTAAAGTTTATTGGATTAACAGAAAATATGCAATATGCATCATAACAAAATTAGACAGATGCATACATTTTGGAACCCCAACAGAGATATTACATCAATACTTAGTTGAGTCTCCTTCTGCAAATGTAACAGACTCTAGATTCCTCCTATAGCCATTGATGAGTGTCTGGATTCTGGATGGCGGTATTTTTGACCATTTGTCCATACAAAATCTCTCCAGTTCAGTTAAATTTGATGACTGCCGAGCATGGACATCCTGCTTCAAATCATCCCATAGATTTTCCATGATATTCAAGTCGGGGGACTGTGACGGCCATTCCAGAATATTGTACTTCTCTCTCTGCATAAATGCCTTTGTAGATTTCCAAGTGTGTTTAGGGTCATTGTCTTGTTGGAATATCCAACCCCTGCGTAACTTCAACTTTGTGACTGATGCTTGAACATTATCCTGAAGAATTTGTTGATATTGGGTTGAATTCATCCGACCCTCAACTTTAATAAGGGCCCCAGTCCCTGAACTAGCCACACAGCCCCACAGCATGATGGAACCTCCACCAAATTTGACAGTAGGTAACAGGTGTTTTTCTTGGAATGCCGTGTTCTTCTTCCGCTATGCAAAGTGCTTTTTTTGTTATGCCCAAATAACTACATTTTTGTCTCATCAGTCCAAAGCACTTTGTTCCAAAATGACTGTGGCTTGTCTAAATGAGCTTTTGCATACACCAAGCGACTCTTGTTTGTGGCGTGATTGCAGAAAGTTCTTCTTTCTCATCACCCTGCCATACAGATGTATGAATTGTAGAACGATGTACAGATACACCATCAGCAGCAAGATGTTCTTGCAGGTCTTTGGCGGTGATCTTTGGGTTGTCTATAACCATTCTCACAATCTGCATATGCAGCTCCTGTATTTTTCTTGGCCTGCCAGACCTGGGTTTAACAGCAACTGTGCCTGTGGCCTTCCATTTCCTTACAGTTGAAACTGTAATCTTCCGAAATAGCAGCGTGTGTCTCTGCCCTAAAAGTGAATTTTGAATCCTGAATGCTGATAAGTATTAACTAAGGAAGCATGGAGTCTGAGATAAATTAGTCTAAATTAATTTTAGTCATTTTCATTGGTGTCTGATGGGCACACTTATAGGGCAAGCAAAAAGCACTGACAGGCAGACAGCTAGTGTATGTTAGTAAACTAAGTATTTGATATGTTGAGAAGCAGTGGGCACTACGATGTGGGACCTATTAACCAGACTGCTCGTGACCTGGATTTTCCGGATAACGGATCTTTCCATAATTAGATCTCCATACCTAAAGTCTACTAAAAAACATTTAAATATTAATTAAACCTAACAATTGGTATACCTTAGTATAGCTTCTAGTAGAAGGAATTATTTTATTATTACAGAGAAAAAGGAAAAATTATTTTATTAAAATGGAGTTTAGGGGTGGTGACTTTCCCATAATTTGGAGCTTTCTGGAAAAACTGGTTTCTGGATCGGTATCAAAGATTTTATATGGCAAGTCAATGGGTACAGTCCTCCTAAATATAATAAAAGTTAGTGGGTACTGGCACCCCAAGAATATTATACAGTACAAGCATGTTATACATGGCCATGGGCACTGATACCTAAAGCACCCCAGCACAGTTCTAGGGTACAGTTTAAACACTTTGCCATTGTTGTACCACCAACACAGCCAATGCTATGCATGAAGCAACATGAATCATAGGCCCACAACCATATACATTTATGGATGTACAAAAAATATAGATGACCCTTCTCATATTCTATTTTGTTGCTTCATACTTTATTACCTGCCCTCTATTTACATATTCTCTCGTGTTTTTCTTAGGGATGCAACGAATCCACTACTTTGGATTCGGCCAAATCCCCGAATCCATCTTGGAAGATTCGGCCGAATCCCTAACCGAATCTGAATTTGCTTATGCAAATTAGGGGCGGGGAAGGAAAAAGTGGAAAAAATTGGTTTACTTCCTTGTCACGTGAAATCCGACCCTCCCCACAATTTGCATATGCAAATTAGGATTCAGATTCGGTTCGGCCAGGCACAAGGATTCGTCTGAATCCGAATCCTGCTGAAAAAGGCCGAATTTTGGCCGAATCCCGAACCAAATCCTGGGTTCGGTGCATCCCTAGTTTTTCTTCATTTTCTATTTGTTATTCCAGCATTTTTTTTAGTTAATTTTTGTGCTTTTTTTATATTCCACATCACAAGAACCTCCCTTCATTCTTAATGTTTTTTCTCCTACTCCTCTCACATCCGCAAGTTTATCAGCCACTTTTCCCAAATCCACTCGCTCTCAATTTCAGCTTCTCTGCACATTTATGTGTCCTTTTCTGTGTATTTTAAGTACTTCTTCCCAGTCTCCATAACATTCTGTGACCCATTTTCTTCTTTTTCTGTTTAATATTTTCTTCTGCTCTTTTTAATACTTTTTTCTACCCTACCTACGGTCTCTTCTCCCCCATAATGTTCTATTTTGACAGTGACTGCTCCTTTAAGGGCTAGTCCACACGGGGAGATAGCCACGCGTTTGCGGTCGCGGCGACAAAGCGCCGCGCCAGTCGCCAACCGGCGCAGGCGACAGTTTTGTATGGGCGCCTATGTAAAAACGCCTGTGCTAACCACACGAGGCGATGCGCTTTTCAACAGTCGCCTGAAAAAGCCTGGCGAGGCATTTTCAGGCGACTGTTGAAAAGCGCATCGCCTCGTGTGGTTAGCACAGGCGTTTTTACATAGGCGCCCATACAAAACTGTCGCCTGCGCCGGTCGCGGCGCTTTGTCGCCGCGACCGCAAACGCGTCGCTATCTCCCCGTGTGGAATAGCCCTTACTGACCTGGCACAGGAAGCTGTAGCAGACAGGGAAAAAAGAAGATAGTGCTGTAATCGTGAATGCTTAGAGGCAAACAGTAATTGTCCTTCCATGAATATTTTAAAATTGGCTACTAGTAACATTCTCTGCCCCAGATGGAGACAGACCAGCAGAGTAAGTAAGGGTGCCGTCTTTTTTTCTCCATTTTTCTTAACTGCCAAGCAGGTTTGGGGAGGCTTAGCCTCCCCAAGCCTTATTGAAAATCTGCCCCTGCGTACTAATGATTGTGCCCATCAGTGCAGCACTGGTTGAGGTGCAGTGCTGCGTCCGCTGTATGGGGGCTCTTCTGGACGGCAGTCTAGCGTGCTAAGTGGAGGACTGTGGCAGAGATGCCATGCGGCTAATTCAATTCAATCTTGAAACCACCTGCGAGCGCTACCCAATATACGGTCGGTATAAACCTTATTTCGTTTGACTGTCACATGTCCGCTACAGATAGCAGCGCCGAGGACACATCATTTGCAAACCCGCTGTAACTAATTGGAAGTATATGTTGCGATAGTTATATGGCCAATGGAGATTATCTGGACTGTTTAGTCATTATTGTGCATCACAGGTGCAGCCAGCGCACTCTTAGCATTATACAGACTCCAGCACGCATAGAAAGCAATAACCCTCAATATTGGAGCTATCTTTGAACTAAACATTGGCCTGTGGGCATTTTGCAATCCCTTCATTTTCACATTATATGATATTGGGCAATGCTGTTTTGTTTCTAAGTTTTGGAATTTTCCTATCAGGACCAACATGGATTCACTAAATTGAACCATAACTATAACTAAGAAATCTATAACTACAATTTTGTATCTATTGTTCCAAAGCCTTCTTATCCTTTAACACTAACGGATTACCAAGTTTTTTACACAATAGCATGCGATTTTCCCATATCTGATTAATACAATCAGCCTTTGGGGTTATGTCCTTAGAGAAGGGATCCCTTCAGCTTCATATGCAGCGCTGCTTAGTTTTTAAATGGTTTTAATTCTATGTGATTATTATGGCATGGTGGCGAATAAAAATTGCTTTTTATTTTATTCTAATGTGTATCTACTTGCATTATCTCTAGATCGTTTCTGACACTTGCATTGTTGAGTTAAAAGTCCCTTGTGGTTTTCGTTTTCATATTGCTAATTTAGTGGACACCCCAATACCAGTAGTCAGATATAATCTCATTAAATCTTATCTTAGTCACTTTGTTGTTGGCTGCACATGTATTGTTATTGCTACTTTTTATTACTCATCTTTCTATTCAGGCCTCTCCTATTCATATTCCAGTCTCTTATTCAGTTGTTAGGGTAATTTGGACCCTAGCAACCAGACTGCTGAAATTGCAAACTGGAGAGCTGCTGAATAAAGAGCTAAATAACTCAAAAACCACAAATAATAAAAAATGAAATCCAATTGCAAATTGTCTCAGAATAGCAGTCTCTACATCATACTAAAAGTTAATTTAAAGGTGAACAACCCCCTTTAAATACACCACTTATCCAGTACCAAGCACTGTTCTGCAGGCTGACCATAAGGCCTTAAAGTACCCAGATCTGTTCTGCAGGATGGCCTTATGATACGGTCCTTTGCTGGCTCAATGCATGATAGATTGTGGGTTTATCACTTATTGTTATATAAAGGCTTAGGCTCGGCCTGCCTGCTGTTTTGCAACTGAAGCCGTTCTAATTAGCCATCGGCACCTGGGCTTTGAATCCCAGCAAATGTTGTAAACAATAAAGCAGTCCCCAGAGCCAATGTCTCAGGCACAAAGGGGAACATAATAACCACAATTCACAGTGGAGGAAAATGTTCTGTACGACTGCTCAGCTCATTAATGTGGTTTCCTACAGCTTCCAAACTGCTCATACCAGTGCAAAGCTGATAGGGACTCAGGTGTGTCAAGGTCTTCTTGGGCAGTTCCATGGTGCTCTGCATGCCATCAGTCCTCACAGCTTATGTACCCTTAACAAGATATACAATGTCACCCAAAAGTTCTGTGACAAAATATATTGTATAGTTTTATTTCCCCATTAAAAACGGAACCCAGTCTTCCAAATTTCCCAGTAATGGAACTAGAAATGAATGGCAAAATCATTTTAGGGCCCCATAAACTTTTATTTTAAGACCATGTGATTTCATATGGTCATTGAACTTCTCTGTGACTTGTAATATCCTTATTAGTCACTATATATATATATATATATATATATATATATATATATATATATATATATATATATTCACTAATGCACACCAGCCATGCCCAATAATGACCCCTGAAAAGTGTGGGAATGGGAAAGAAGAGAACGAGGGGGACAAAAGAGGCCGTAGGATGGAGGGAAGAAAAGATGAATATTTGGAATGAGGCAAAAACTATTTTAGAAAATGGTGGAAAAAGAGGTGGAAGGATGGTGGTCAATTATATAATAAAATATAAGGAGACAGTTAAAAATAAATCAAAAAGAAGGGAAAGAAAAGTCAAAGAACAATGCTGCCTGGTTGCTAGGAAATATGAGGATATTAGAAGTTACCTCGGAGTTCCATGACCTGTATATTAGAAGTTACCTCGGAGTTCCATGACCTGTTTAAAAATACGAGGCCTTCAGCCATGAAACTCCTCGGTAACAGATGTACTTTGTACTATTTCTTAGCTGACACTTAAACCATCACAGTTAAAAGTCAGTGTCAGTGGAAGTGCAGCAGAGCCACTAGCAAGGATGAGGGGGAGGACAAGTAACAGCATGTAATTAGCCTGTTTGTAGTCATGAACACAACTTGCAATGGGAATCAGCCCAAAATGTTTTGTGTTAATCACAACTACATTAAAGGTTAACTATTTACATTGCTCCTTGATGCTAAGGGCTAAATACAAAGTATCCTGTGCATCAGAAGTGTTCGTCCCTATTTGGGTATAACTTTTTGCTTCTTCCCTACATGCTGCATTTGAGCTAGGTGCCACAGACTACTCCACAAATATTTATTTAGAATTTCAGCACTTGATGATGCTGCATTAAAGTCTATATGGCTTCTGCTACATTGTTTTAGGACTCAAAACCACCAGTTCAGGGAACAGACAGATTCTACAATCACTGATAAGGTACAAGTAGAAGGAAAGGCTGTATTTACTTGGGGTGCCAAAAGTTAAGCACCCCCAAGTGATTGTATTTACTTACCTGACACCCCAGGTCGGTGCTCCTATCAGCAGAAAACTGCACTGGTCCGGGGGTTTTTCCAGTGAGCAACACAGAGCGATCCTTTTCCTGCTTCTTCTTTCTTCCTGCAGCTGAGCATGCGCAGCGGAGCTAAAAGCCGAACTTTAACGACAAAGTTGGCTATTCCATTCTACTGAGTATGCGTCTGCCCCGGGAAATTTGAAGAAAGAAGCCGATCACTCTGTGGTGTTTGCTGGAAGAACCCCCGGACCAGTGCAGTTTTCCGGTTATAGGAGCACCGGCCTGGTCTGTCAGGTAAGTAAATACAATCCCTTGGGAGTGCCTAACTTTTGGCACCCCCAAGTAAATACAGCCTTTCCTTCTCCGTTAAATAATAGTGATGTGATGGTTGACAAAATGTTGACCGGCAACCAACCCTACCCCGTCTGCATCATTGTGTGTGTCTGTGATTTGGCACTGACCAATGGTGATATGTGGTATCAACGTGGCCATTTATCAAAGGGTGAAAATACAACAATATCTATTTTCACCTAGAAGTCCTATTAAAATGAAAAGAGGGCTGGGACATTTCTCTACAAAGGAGAAAGCAGGAAAGGGGTGAGATGCCAAAGGCATAAAGCAGGTAAGAGATACAGCACGGCAGGACTGGTACCAATTAGAACTGGTGTATGAATTAAGTGACAGACAACTGGCAATGTCGGTAGAAAACAGTGGGATAAACATTGGAACAGGGAAGGCATAGGATCAGCTCAGGAAGAGTAAGTTGCCAACATGACACAATTAGAGCACAATCCCACAGTGAGATGATGTTGGCACAGTAATACAGAGCCTGGCAAAGGGACAACCTGCCTCCAGCCCTGCCACCCAAGCCTCTCTCCCCGTGAACTGTTATTCTTTCAGTGTCTGGGGCAGCGGTGATAGATTTGGCCAGATTTTGAGCTGGGGACCACCGATTTTGTCCCAGTGTCCCGCTGTCCCAGTGGAGGAAAGTGAGACAGGCACTAGTGGCTATACAGAGAGAGAGAGAATACTGGCAAATGGTAAGGAGGGCAGTGAGATAATCCTGGCACAACTTTGGATCACAGACATATATGTATGACGCAATGACTACATAATGCACCAAAGTGCAATCACTGGAACTACTGCAGGTCATATTTATCAAGACATCATCAAAGCAATTCTGGGACATATATATATCATTTTTTTCCCCAGACATTTTTGGCCTGTTCTCATATTCCAGGAACTCTGACCCCACTTAATGGCTTTTTATCATTTATAGTAGCTGGTCAACTCCAGAATGTGGGTTAGGGCTCTTACAAATGAGAGCTGGTCCCATCCTTACAATGATGCATGTAAGTGTTTTGTGCACAAATTGTTCTCAAATATTGCCTATAGCTGCCATTCAGCCTTTAAGGGCTCTTACACACGGGTGTTTTTTTCTGCGTTTATCGCAAGTTTAAACGCAGGTTTGAGAGCAAACAAATAAATACCAATCTCGTGGCCTTATATCGTGCACTATGAGTATCTACCAATCTCATGGCCTTATATCTTGCACTATGAGTAGCTACCAATTTCGTGGCCTTATATCTTGCACTATGGGTATCTACCAATCTCATGGCCTTATATCTTGCACTATGGGTATCTACCAATCTCATGGCTTTATATCTTGCACTATGGGTTTCTACCAATCTCATGGCCTTATATCTTGCACTATGGGTATCTACCAATCTCATGGCTTTATATCTAGCACTATGGGTTTCTACCAATCTCGTGGCCTTATATCGTGCACTATGAGTATCTACCAATCTCGTGGCCTTATATATTGCACTATGGGTATCTACCAATTGCATGGCCTTATATCTTGCACTATGAGTATCTACCAATCTCGTGGCCTTATATATTGCACTATGGGTATCTACCAATTGCATGGCCTTATATCTTGCACTATGAGTATCTACCAATCTCGTGGCCTTATATATTGCACTATGGGTATCTACCAATTGCATGGCCTTATATCTTGCACTAGGAGTATCTACCAATCTCGTGGCCTTATATATTGCCCTATGGGTATCTACCAATTGCATGGCCTTATATCTTGCACTATGGGTATCTACCAATTGCATGGCCTTATATCTTGCACTATGGGTATCTACCAATTGCATGGCCTTATATCTTGCACTATGGGTATCTACCAATTGCATGGCCTTATATCTGGCACTATGGGTATCTTCCATTCTCATGGCCTTATATCTTGCACAATGAGTATCTACCAATCTCATGGCCTTATATCTTGCACTATGGATATCTGCCTGTTCCACACAATATCAGGACCAGACTGGTCTGTTAGGGAACCAAAGTATCTCCAAGTGGGCCCTAGAAGGTGCACAACATGCATTGGAACTTGTGTACAGCAGCCACTTTTTCATGATGGTAGGTTTCTGGCATGGGGTAGTGCTAATTTGACATCACATGACCCTCTTTTTCCAGCATTGCAGTAATGTAAGCAATACCTACCTAACTTAAAACAGGTCTGTGAACCTACCTAACTTAAATCAGGTCTTTTTGCCTACAAATCTTTAAAAAATGAATATACGATCTCCTCCTACTAGAAATCTCTAACACAATATGCTCTGAATCCAGCCCAAAATAATAATTCCTCAAAAGTGAAAAACAACTGTGGTACCTACATTAGCAGAATGAATTTCAGAAATGCAGGACATTCGCCTACACACAGATTCTGTTAAAGCAAAACTGAACCATTGGGCAACTTGGCGACCTCAATAAATGATTAGACATTGTATGAACTGTAAAAAATGATGGAACCTGCCAGACCATGAAACTGACCTATATCGTGTATAATGTAAAAGTGTATAAGATACTTATATAATTCACCCACCTAGCAGATACTATAACTAATTTGTTAAAAATATTGATAGAACGTAGTGGATACTCTCTATATAGATCTGAAATTTAAATATTTCACATTCTCTAACACAGGTTTCTCTGCCTGGAACCTCTCCTACCTGCCCCACATTTCCTAATAAAACCAAATCCTGGACGAGTATCCTTCAGATAATATATCATTGACAGTGGACAGATTCAGCAAACAAATGTTGAGATTTATGTTTGGGATATTTGTCCCTTCTTCTTCTTTTCTATATGTATTATAAATACAGTAGAGCTCCCGTTTTACGTTTTTCAGGGGACCGGAAAATAATGATGTCAAATCCAGGAGAATGTAAAATCAGTGAAATCTATTATGCATAATATATAGGTGGGACCACAAAACAACACTGTAAAATGAGGGGAAACGTATAATCAGGGGGTTCTACTGTATGCAACTGGTACATTAATATACATATGTTATAACTGCACAACTTTGTGTGTGTTCGAAAATTTAAACTGTTGTTAAACTCAAATTAAAATTGTAAAAAATAAATAAATAAAAAGGTACCAGAAAGCATTTGCCATTGCATTATATAAGCGAACGCTAACGAAAGGACCCAATAATGAGGGGGTATTAGCCATCACTGAGAGTGGGGAGACAGAAATCCATCTCCGCCACAGCTTCACGTCTTCTCTCTGCCATCTGCAAGCTGCTTATTCTCATCCCCGGGGCTTGATGGATTAATAGCAGCGAAATTGTTTAACGTGGGAAGGAAAATAGAAAGAATGATAGGTTTCCTGAGACTGCTCCACTCCCCAACGCCTCTTCTGTAACAAAGGAGGGGACGGGGAGATGTCTGAATTGTGACACAGTCCTATTTATGCACGGTGCCCTCCTACAGACTGGCAGCAAAATGCTACTTACTCCATCCAAAGTGCACAGTCATCATGCCATCCAAAGTGCCATCCCACTGCCACCGACCGACTGGCAGATTAGGCAGAGACAAAGCAAGAAACTGCTTTCTGCAACGATTTGTCTGGTGTCCGAGGTAACATGTCTGTGACTGAGGGTAATAAATACAGACATATTGCTTTTAAACCCCAAAGGGCTGGACGATATATGGCCAGACAACTAGTTCCGCCACTGATTAACAAAGAAAATGATCAGGGCAGTGATGCCATTCTCCTATAGGAATCTTCCTTCTGAGCAGTCATTGTGCTGCTGACACTCTATCATCTGTTTCAGAGCAAACACCCCGACGACCCTTGCTGCTTCCCTGGGTCTGACATGAGCAATTACAAGTGATTAACCACTTTCTTGTCCTTTAAAGGGGTTGTTCACCTTCCAAACACTATTTTTAGTTCAGTTGTTTTCAGATTGTTCCCCAGAAATAAAGTATTTTTTCAATTACTTTCCATTATTAATGTTTTACTGTTTTTCCAAAATCTAAGTTTAAAGTTGAATGTTCCTGTCTGTGGTGTTTGAGTCTGGCAGCTCAGTAATTCAGGTGCAGACTCTAAACTGTTAAATTTTGCAACATTTAGTCGATATATTTCTCAGCAGCATCTCTGGAGTATTAGCAACTATTGTATCAAGTCTAACAGCTGCCTGTAATGAAACCCAGAGATTCTGCTCAGCAGGGACAAACATAAGAAATGTATCAACTAAATCTATCCATTTACAACAGTTTCGGGGGTCTGCGACCCCCCAGCTGCTTTAGAAGGTGAAAAAAGACACTTTACACTACAATATTAGGAAAATGGTGACACATAGAAAGTAATTGGAAAAAAGTCTTTATTTCTGGTGATCTATCGGAAAACAACTGATTGAAGGTGAATAACCCTATTAAAGGGGATCTCCACCCAAAAACTGTGTTTTGCAAAAGGATATAATATGGACACGAAAACCCCAAATCGCTAGCACCCCTGCCCACTCTATTCACCTCTTTTTGGTTTTGTATAAAGAAAAAGAGGGAAAGTTTCCCCTTTCAATCAAAAGAACCACCCAGGGCAGATCTTAGATTCCTGCCGACTCCCCGTCTCTATTTGGGTGACTAAAAAAAAGGGGGTAATGTTTGTCCCCTATGTCTTTCTGTGTTGGACTTAACCCTTCAATCCAGTAGCTCCTTCTGTATTTATTTCCCCACTCAGTAAATAACCCTACAAAGTGCAAGTGCTTCATTTACATAAATGAATCAATTAACCTCTGTTGAGACTTTTAAAAAATTGATTTACATTTATAGCGTGATTTTGTGCTTCAATACGGTGCCGCTAAAAACTCCAATTCATTCAAATTCATTTTCAATTAACAGATAATTTATCAAATCCTTTTTTGGCACTCTAGCACTTTAGTATTGGAATTGGAATTGACCATCTACATTTTATTATTCACATTCGTAACATGAACTGAATTAGAATTTACAAATGACTATATATAGCAATTCATTGAAAATGAATTTGAATGAATTGGAGTTTTTAGCGGCACCGTATTGAAGCACAAAATGACGTTATAAATATAAATCTATTTTTTAAAAGCCTCAAGAGAGGTTAATTGATTAATTTATGTAAATGAAGCACTTGCACTTTGTAGGGTTATTTACTGAGTGGGGAAATAAATACAGAAGGAGCTACTGGATTGAAGGGTTAAGTCCAACACAGAAAGACATAGGGGACAAACATTACCCCCTTTTTTTTAGTCACCCAATTAGAGACTGGGAGTCAGCAGGAATCTAAGATCTTTTGATTGAAAGGGGATACTTTCCCTCTTTTTCTTTATACAAAACCACAAATACTGACATAAGTCAGATCCCCTTTTTCAATCAATTTTACACATCTGACGATAGATCAATTTTCCTTTTAATCTACTCTGTTCACCTCACAACAACTCTACCCATAAGCCCTTCCTGGCCTCCCCCAAAGCGAGGGCGTGTTTCCCGTTCCCCGGCTGTACCATTCGTCACTAAGTGCCGGGGAGAAGAGACTCTGTAACTTTTTCTCTGTGTGGCCGGCCCCCTCCCCAGCCTGCAGCATCACCGGTACCTGTTGCCATGGCGACAAGAAGTTATATAGAGCGATGTCTTGAGAGGCCGAAGGACTCACCCGACTTGGGGACTGACCGAAGCCGTGCTCTGAACTGTGTAATAAGTGCTGCTGAAGAACGACTACTTATTCCTACGGAAGCGCAGCGGGGACAATTACCGTAAAACATGCTCCGTCCCCGGGACCTGAAGCGCAGCTCGGGCACTCGGACCTTCCTGGACGCGATGCACGGGGGGAAGGTGCACCTGGCGCGCTTCGTGCTGGACGCTTTGGATCGGAAGATCGTGAACTCGCCGGCCGGGGAGCAAGGTCGCACTCCGCTCATGTTCGCCGTGTGTCTGCGGGAGTCCGAGCTCCGCACCAGGTTCATGCGCCTCCTGCTGGATAAAGGCGCCGATGTGAACGCGCAGGACGAGGCGGGACGCACGGCGCTCAGTCTTTCCTGTGAGCTGGGACACCTGGATGCGGTGAAGATGCTCGTGCAACACAACGCGGACCCCGAGATCCCCGACCGAGCAGGGAACAGAGCGCTGATGTACGCGGCATCGTGTGGCCGCAGCGCCGAGCTCCACTTCTTGCTCCGCTCCTACAAGCGCTTCGGTCTCCGCCTCGATGCCAAGAACCGGGCCGGGGTGTCCGCGCTGGAGGCGGCTCGTTTATCCGGCAACCGGGAGTGTGAGAAGGCGCTGAGCGGCCGCGAGAGCAGCAGACCTGGCAAAGAAGGGGACGGGGCCGGCAGGAGTCCCAAGCCTCTCTCTCGGCAGGTGCTGGAGCGCTTTGCGCGGCCATTCAGGAAGGCGGAGGAAGAGGAAAGACCCGCCCGCGCGCTACTCAATCGCTCAACTAGTTGCGCCCCTGCACCCCCCAACCAGCAGCCGCTCCCCTCCTGGAGGCAGAAGTCGCTACCGGAGAAGGAGCTGCTGGAGGTGCCGGGCTCTGCCCTGCTCAGAGCGAACACCTGGGATGGGCAACAGGCGCCTGGGGGCGGAGCTTCTCAGTGTGGTCGCCTGTTCCGCAGGGTCACATCGCCCGACTTCTACCAGGGCCTCCCTGCTGGCATTCTGCCCGGCTACCCCGGGGGCATGAGGAGGGACAGCAACTGCAGCAGGAGCCAACTCATCTTGCCCAGCGGCCGCCAGCCTCTTGTCCAGTGATTGTGGCACCTCAATAACTTACCCCCAGGCTACGAACTGGCCCCTGATGGACAAAAGTGTTTCCTAAGAAATAGGGCTACTGTATGGGCTACTGTATGGGCTACTGTATGGGCTGCATCTCCCCATGTTGGACAGTCTCCTGGAGGAGCAACTGAGGGGGGCAGCAAGAAAGTAACCTGATTAGGGTAGTATTTACCCTTGGAAACTGCTTCCTGCTAAACAACATCTGCCCCTAGAGACTCACACAGAAGCTCATAACCTATGGCTCTGGCCTGAACATTGGGTCCAGCCTGTATAATTGGGGTTTTTGATGCAGGAATATGTCTTACACCTGCTCTGTATTTCCCATTCTTAGACTGTAGAGATTAAAATGATTTTTTTATCATCAATTCTGAGTCCAAGCTTCAGCTCCACATCTTATTCCAAAGTCTAATCGTTGCACTAAAGGGATTGTGGCCTCCCCCCAACCACCCAGGGAAATGTTATCCTATGGAATGAAAAATGGGACACTAATTTGCCTCTAATGCAAAGACCTTTCATTATGGAACAATAAACGTGGCTTCTAGATGGGCACAAAACTCCAAGGGTGTGGACTGACTGTCAGTTATTGGCAAAATGAAGGGAGGTTCCCCTGATGGCCAGTAGACAAACCAAACAGCTCTTGCCATTATATATTCTTCCATAGTAAGACTCATACTGGACTTCCCACTAGTAAATACTGACCTATCACACACTCCCTGCCTCTCAGATACACAGGAACACTCACTATGGCTGGTAGACATTTCACAGAATTTTTCTGTGAAATGTCTTTTTCATAGAAATGTCTTTTTCATAGAAAAAAACGTTTTTTCTGTTCTGATGATCAAATTGACTTGGGTCAGTGTGAGAAAAACTTTACTAAATGCTCTGGCCATTAATGTCCTCTCCTGGGACCACATTCCTCGTGCAAGTGAGCGGATACTTTACGGCAATTCCTGATTGTCATATAACTGTACGGGCAGACATTCATCTTGTAGTTTGTAATACTTCTAACAACTGGTTACATTCCATATACCATAACTGTATGATAGAGTCTCTATGTTAAAGGGGAACTTCACCTTAACTTATGTATGTACCCAGTATGTTTTATAGGTGGGTATATTCTATGCAAAATATTCCCACAAACCCCCCCTCCCCGTATTACTTTTTTCTGCAGCTGCCATCTGGTTGCCAGAGTCATCATACCTAGCAACCAGACTGACAGCGAAGGTCCAATTTTATTGCTATTCTCATTTTTATTGCCTGTTTTTTCTTTCTCGGTTTATCTTACATTTTGATTTCAAGACTGCTACCTGGTTGCTAGGTTTTTTCGCCCCATATCAACTGGACAGTTTTATTTCCAAGAGCTGCAAAACACAAAATGTAAATAATGTAAAATAAAACACACCCAAAAATAAGTAATAAGACCAGTTGCAACCTGTGTACTAATTCTACTGCCTTGACCATACTAGCACTTACATTTAAGGTGAACCGTCCCTTGGAAGGGGTTGTTCAGCTTTGAGTTAACTTTTAGTACGATTTGCAATTGTTTTTCATTTTATTTGTGATTTTCGAGTTGGAAATCTCCAAATTACTACATTTATTTGAATAAGAGACTGGAATATGAAAAGGAGCGGGCCAAAATAGACGAGTAATAAAAAGTAGCAATAACGATACAGTTGTAGCCTTACAGATCATTTGTTTTTTAGATGGGGTCAGTGACCCCCGTTTGAAAGCTGGAAACAGAAGAAAAAGGCAAATAATTCAAAAACTATAACAAATACACAATGAAGACCTATTGAACAGTTGCTTAGAATTGCCCACTCTATGACATACTAAAAGTGAACCACCCCTTTAAGGTTACCTGATCATGGGAAAGTCAAATCATGGGCACAGTGCAGCTCAGCAACTTGCATTTATTAGACGTGCCCCTGATTGCACCCATGAACTAGTAGCCTCGTTTTAGTTTACTGGTAATCATTTATAAAGCTGTTTACATAACCTTTTCCTTAATTCCCGAACATGTCTATGGAAGAAGGCTCTTCGGGCCAGATCGGTAGTTGTTTATGGAAAATATAAGCAATGTTGTCCCTGCCGCTATTCACTAACACTGATCTAATCACCTTGAATGGGTGGCTTCCTATTGGATGCAGTAGCAAAGCTCTGTACTGTACATGTGGCCCACAGGAAGGTTCTATTACTGTAACCAGTAATTTGCAGTGGTAGATGCCACCTTTCCCAGCCCTACATTACAGAGCAACCTGGATCAGCATTCCCATCATACCCTTTTGTGGTGGCCGTGGCTTCATGCCATGTTATTTTTCATGTGAAGCCCCTTTTTAGTGCCTATTATTTTGTAAACCCTAATAAAATGAATCTTTATAAAAGAGACTCAATACATTTCCTTTGGCTGTCACGTGACGTTACTGAACAGGTAATCCATCACAATAGCGACTTTATTTATTTTTTTTGCAGGGGATGGTATCACTGTATATTTGTTATATACACTTTATATGCAAGTTAGTGCTTTTTTCTTGAAATGTAACTCAGCATGTTGGGACTTGTAGTACATCATGTACTTTAGTTATGGCTGTTTTATAAAGCAAATAAAGAATGATTTCCAGCCCTATGTTCATCTTGCAAAGAGCTAGAGACTGCGCTTTGTTAGTGTATAACCATTACCAGTTCCTAGCTAGTAGTTGTGGAGTTCCAATATAGTTGGGCTTATATGAGTTGTATCAACAATGAGTAACTTTACTCCTGGTCAGAAATCCATTGCAATCAATCAAATCTAACCAGTGATTGATCACTATAGGACACTGCCCAGGTGCAAACGTGTCTCCCCATGTTTATATTTGATAAATGACTCCAGTGTTTTGATCTCTGGTGTGCCATAACCATAAAGGCAAAGTTCACCTTTCCATATTATTTTGCAGGCTGATGCAATCCAAAATAAGTTACTATTGACTTTCAAAATGTTCACGTTCTGCTTACCAACAGACTTCTATGCATGGGAAAGATTTGCTGTTTTCTATTATTTTCCTATTTCCTGTGTTAATTCCCTATTCTTCTTTCAACCCGTCATTTAAGCCACTGCATGGTTGTTAGGTTCAGTGACCCTAGCAACTCAAAAACAGTTTAGCGCATGAGAATGACTAGTTTAGCTTCCTAAGGTAGAAATAATAAGTGCTACATGACATCCATTCCATGTCTGCTTTCTCTATAGTTACACCACTAGACAGTAGGCTGATTAGTAATGAGCAATGAACTCACATCCACACCACATGGCAGGTCAGAAATCAGTGCAGTCTGCGTCAGCTTCTATCATTGAGGAACCTTATTTTCCGCTTGATGATTTCCAGCAAACGTTAAGCTTCTCAGCAGCTGCCCCAGGGCACACTGATCATGTGCAATATCATCATAGGAAGAGGGACATTTTTATATTTGGGAAGGCAAATCAAAGGCATTTCTGCACAGATTACTATATAGTGTTCCGGGGCCAATCCCATATAATACTCCAGAAGACATGGCATGATAAATACAAGGCTAATCCCCAGAACACAGAAAAAAATATAGTTCCGGTTTCATCGTTAACACATTGTAGGTTAAAAGAACTGTCAGTCTAATTTCCCAGAATATATGTCAGGGCGTGTCAATAACATGTATATACCACCAAACTGTGTTCATAGTTGGTTAAGATTGGGAGCTCCTGTGGACAAGTTTGAAAGGCTGGATCATAGCTGTTAAAGGGCTGCAGAACTTCTATGCTGGTACAATAAGTTCATTATATAAAATACATCATTCCTGCCCATATTTATTTTTAGGCGTAAGTTCTCCTTTAAAGTTAATTTTCAGATGAAGTTGCTTTAATCCCTAACAAACCTTACACCATGTTTGCAGTGTTTCCTTACTGAATGACACTTTGATCATCATTTCGAACAAACGAGTCTGAGGTTTATATTCCAATAATAAACTGCCTCTATAATGTGCTCATATTCATTGTGTAGAGGAGTGAAGAATAGTTCTGAAAACAAGAGGTTGGCCATTGTCTGGAGATGATCCAGGGCAACATTTACTGATATTCAGGGTGCAGCATGATGGGGAAGTTCTGAAGCCTGCATAAAGTGGTACAGATATAGGATCCGTTATCTGGAAACCTGTAATCCAGAAAGCACTGTGAATTACAGAAAGGTGTTCTCCCATAGACTCCATTATAGTCAAATCATTCAGATTTTCTAAAATGATTTCCTTTTTCTCTGTAGTAATAAAACAGTACCTTGTACTTGATCCAAATTAAGATATAATTAATCCTTAATGGATGAAAAACAATCCTATTGGGTTTAATAAATGTTTACATGATTGTTAGTAGACTTAAGGTATAGAGATCCAAATTACAGAAAAATGCCTTATCCAGAAAACCCAAGGCCCCGAGCATTCTGGATAACAGGTCCTATACCTATACATAAGTGAGAAAGCAATGACGGTTTTTTTTCTCTGCAATAACTGAAGCTTCTATCATAAATAACAGACCCTTAAAAAGATAATTTTTTGCCCACGGTGCATAGTTTGCCCCCCCCATACCAATATACTTTAACCCCTATATGTAATAAAAGCCACTATTTGCCCACTATTTGTGAACCCCCCGCTAAATAAATCATCGGAGGGGCTCGTGCACTGCAACCCCCAACCTCCCTCCCAACCACCACCAACTCCCTGCCATACGAGTGCCTACTCCCTGCTTGCTTATTACCCACCCACCTACTCCCACCGCCCCATGCCAGTTTCCCGGCCGGCTGCTTCCCCCTTTCCCGCTATAGGTAAGAGTGCGGCTGGAAAAGTCCAATTTTTCAAAAATAATTTTCTTTTTCTCTGTAATAATAAAACATTACCTTTACTTGATCCCAACTAAGATATAATGAATCCTTATTGGAGGCAAAACAATCCTATTGGGTTTATTTAGGGGCCGATTCACTAAATTCGAGTGAAGGATTCGAAGTAAAAAAACTTTGAATTTCGAAGTATTTTTTGGGCTACTTCGACCATCAAATGCGCTACTTCGACCTTCGACTACGACTACGACTACTTAAAAATCGTTAGACTATTCGACCATTCCATAGTCGAAGTACTGTCTCTTTAAAAAAAACTTTGACCCCCTAGTTTGGCAGCTAAAAGCTACCGAAGTCAATGTTAGCTTATGGGGAAGGTCCCCATAGGCTTTCCTAAATTTTTTTGATCGAAGGATATTCCTTCGATCGTTGGATTAAAATCCTTCGAATCGTTCGATTCGAAGGATTTAATCGTTCGATCGAAGGAATAATCCTTCGATCGTACGATCGCAGTATTTGCGCTAAATCCTTCTACTTCGATATTCGAAGTCGAAGGATTTCAATTCCTAGTCGAATATCGAGGGTTAATTAACCCTCGATATTCAACCCTTAATGAATCAGCCCCTTAATGTTTAAATGATTTTTAGTAGTCCTAAGGTATGGAGATCCAAATACAGAAAGATCCCGAGCATTCTGGATAACAGGTCCCATACATGTAACGTGTATTAGTTGAATGGGTTGATGCCTTGGGTGTATTTCCAGCTCATGATCTTGAGAGCAGTTTAGCAAATATAATAACATTTCCCCTTTAAGAATGCTAATAATTCTGTTAATAATCATTTCCTTTTCAGGAGGATCAGAGGCATCAAAATCAGCAAGAATGCTTCAAATTCAGCTTTTTTTTACTGGGCCTACATAACTGGCTTGGAAAATGCATTTATCTTCCTTTATCAAAACACAGAGCAGACGCATGCCATGACTGAAGGTCAGGAGAAACAGTTGATATAAATATATATCATGAGAAAGTGGCCATTTTATATAAACTTTCTCACACAAAAAAACCCTTGTTGCTATTTTTGTATCTGTGCTGGTAACCGGTTAATTAGCCAAAGGATGAGGTCAAACTGCTGCACAAATACTGCTTGAAGCCCCCAGCTGTAACTGAGCCAGGGGTATCCCACACATGATGCAGCTCCCACCGTCCCTTAGTAGCTGAGCCACGGGGTTCCTTAGTATCGTACAGCTCCCAGCATCCCTTAGCACTGGCATGTCAAATTAACTGGAGAAACAAAAAGAAAGGCTATGTTTATACTGGAGAATAGGGCAGTTTAAAATATGTATATAAATGTTATTTTTATTTGTAAAGACTGCATGCACTCTTTAATACGGCACACACGTCTATGTTTGGCTCCAGTTATAAATGTAACTAACACATTTCATTGGTACAAGAGATAACTTGAATACTTGATACCAAAGCCCCTAAAATAGGTTATAAGGTTAAAACACGGGGGCCACCAATTAGGCTTGCCACCTGGCCGGTATTTTACAGGCCTGGCCGGTAAAAATTATGGTTGATTCCAATGTTATTAATAGGGAAAAAAGATACAGTAAATATATAGGAAGGCTGGTATTTTTTTCCAGAAAAGGTGGCAACCCTACCACCAATTGGTGTTAAATTCAGAAAGTAGTAGAGGGCCTCCAAGTAGGTGAAAGAGAGAGAGGGGGGCTACATGTGGTATAAAACACAAATTTGACATTTCTGCCTTAAGGTGGCCATACACAGGAAGATTTGAGTCCTTAAGACTGAAGGTGGCCATACACTGAGAGATCTGCTCGTTTGGCGATGTCACCTTGAGGTGGGCAATATCGGGCTGATCCGATCGTGGGCCCTAGGGCCCAACGATCGGATCCTAACGCATGGGAAACGGGGGTCGGATCGCGGGACCGCATCAACGAACAGATGCGGCCACGATCCGACGGGATTTTTTGTCGGGGGGCCCCATACACGGGACAATAAGCTGCCGACAGGTTTTATCGGCCCGTGTATGGCCACCTTGAGTCAGCAGCCTATCTGCCCATGTATGGGGTTAACCAACTAATATCTGGCGAAAATCAGACAGATGTCAATTGGGTAGGTTTGATTTTTACCTTGGGTCGAGGTCTGAATCGACTCGGCGATGTGGTCCCTGGCCAACAATCCCTATTCTGGTCATAATCCAATAGTTTGGCCCTAGGGCTCAGTAGCAGAGCTATAAGTATCATGGATATAAAAATAATGGCTCTCAGCAGCCTACGGTAGCCTAGCTAGGGTTATAATGGATATAGGACTACGGGATTCTGGAAGATTAACAGCTCAAAGCATTGTGTTGGTTTATTTTAAAGGTTTTCTTTATTGCATTTTTTAAAAACATTTTATATAGGAAAAAAAAGAAGAAGGAGGGAGTATAGAAAGGGGTAGAACTTCGAAAGAGACCTAGGTAGAATAGAAAAGAGTGAGGAGAGTATGGGCCTCATTTGAACGTCTCAGAATAATGTTGGAGCGGATAGGTCTAATTGGACAGACCAAAGTGGAAGAAGTGATATTGTTCAGCTACTGTCCTTATGAGCCAATAGGTCGAGTCTCTTCATATCATGTTTACACAGATCCCATTGTACCCTCTGCAGAGGGAAAGTGGGAGACATTTAAATGCTTTGGATCTCCCCCAACCAGGCATTCCATATTTCCTGGGTAGCCTCTATAGCTACTTGGACTTGGAAGAATGTTATTAATTATTTTTTTCCAGAAGATTAAAGTTGGAGGTGCTGTCGCCTTCCAAGTCATCAGGATGGCTTGGCCAAATGAAGAAGTTGCAGATGGCACACCCATTCGCTGGTATTCAGAGATAATCCTTCAGTTATTCCCAATAAGCAAAGTTCAGGGGACCAAGCTTGCCTTCTGCGTAGTGCAATATCTCTACCCAAAATCACTGGATTTTGGGACAGTCACAAAATACATGTGAGGTGTCAAGTATATACGGTTGAGAAACTAGCTCAAAGCAATGTTTAAGGGGCTATTCACCTTTAAATTAACTTTAGTATGATGTTGAGAGTGATATTTTATAACAATTTGCAATTGGTTTTCATTTTTTATTGTCTGTGATTTTTGAGTTATTTAGCTTTTTATTCAGCGGCTCTCCACTTTGCAATTTCAGCAATCTATTTACTTGGGTCCAGATTACTCTAGCAACCATGCATTGATTTGAATAAGAGACTGAAATATGAATAGGAGAGGCCTGAATAGAAAGATGAGTAATAAAATCAAGCAATAACAATATATGTGTAACCTCACAATGCATTTGTTTTGTAGAGTCAGTGACCCCTATTTGAAAGCTGGAATGAGACCAATTGAAAAGCTGCTTAGAATTAGTCATTTTATAACATAGCCACAAACATTTTTACATGTGGTGGATTCTCAAGCACAATAAAAAAAATTCCTTGAGATGAGGGTGATACCATGTGAGTAGCCACATTCCTGTTGATCTATTCTTTAATGACAGTTTATTCCAATAACAGAATTCTAAGGTGCATTTACCACAATCTACTCAAACTCTAAACACAGTGGTTGAAATTAGAACAGGGAACAGAATGCACTGGACCTCACTCATGGCTCAAGCCTCCCATATGTATGAGACCTGTTTATATCTAACACTGGTATAATGTGCATATGGAATGTCTCTTGGAGCAGGTACTGCAGGTAACACAGAATACTTACATCAGACCTGTGCGCTACAACTCCCAGCAGCCGCATGATGGGAGATTTGCCATTGAGTGTGAGATCCATTGTACGGAATACTGAGAAGCATCATATTGTTGTACAAAATAGCCATCCTATAGCCTTATCTTGCTTCATTAAAGGAAAACTAAACCTTGAACAATGGAGGTCTCTATAAAAATATATTATATAGAAAAGCTCATATGTAAAACCCTGCTTCGTGCAAATAAACTATTTTCATAATAATATACTTTTTAGTAGTATGTGCCATTTGGGTAATCATAAATAGAAAATTGCCATTTTAAGAACTAAGGGCCGCCCCCTGGGATTGTAGGATTCACAGTGCACACAAACATACCATACATGTTAGGTCACATGAGCCAATTAACAGACAAAGTTCTGTTGTTTACACCCACACTTCTTCCTGTTACAGTTAGAGCTGCAGTATTTCTGTTCAGGTGATCTCTGAGTAGGGTTGCCACCTGGCTGGCCGGTAAAAATAATGGTTGATCCCAATGTTATTAATAGGGAAATATATAGGAAGGCCGGTATTTTTTTTCCACAAAAGATGGCAACCCTATCTCTGAGGCAGGACACAGACCATCACAAAATGGTGGCTCAAAGTAAGAGATGTAAAAGGTTTTATTAAATATATATTCCAGTTTGGTAAGATTCTTTAATAAGCCACTTACTTTGATATAAACAAATGTGTTGCTTAAGTATTCATTTTGGGGGAAAGTTATCCTTAAATAACATTGAAATCAATAATTTTCAGCAGGGCAGTTATGATGGCGAATTTCTAACGTTTTCGCTTCTCTGAAAAATGAGTGAAACTCGAAAATTGACGCACGACGGGTTTGACGCAAGTGACTTTTCTGATACGCGTTCATAATTTTTTGACGTCGGTGAATTTTCACAGGAGTGAATTTCTACGGAGAAATTTCTGTGGGAAATTCACCATGAATTCGTACCTGGCAAATTTATTCGCCCATCATTGCAGGGCAGGCCAGATGGCAACCGTAACTGCAATGAACTATTTACAAAGGTCAATGTAGAGTCCTTCAGCGGGTTGGGTACCCACGGGTTACCTGCAAAAACCTGCGGTACACTGCGGGTATAAGATCCGGGTGCGGGTACGGCAGTTCTGTGTGTCTTCTCAATAGCGATTTTTACTCCTTTTTTCTGATCACGTCTACTTCCGATGATGTCACTTCCAGTTTACAATGACAGCACTTCCTGTTTTACTCCTTTTTTCCCGATCACGCCTACTTCAGATGACGTCACTTCCGGTTTACAATGACAGCACTTCCTGATTCTTGATGGTCAGCGGGTCCGGGTTGCGGATGGGTCCAAGCGCGCAAGAATGCAGGTTGCGGGTCTGGCTTGCGGACTGCAGGTACGGGTTCCAAAAAATGGACCCACGCAGGACTCCAGGTCAGTGTGAAAGATGACTTAGAAAATAGAGAAAGCAGGTACAGCAATGTGATCTTAAGCACAAAAATGTATATACACAGGTAACAGAAAAATAGGCTGATGCATTTCAAGCCTATGAGCCAGTGCCCAGTGTAGGTGCAAAATGTGTCAAGCTTGTCTTTTTATTTTTTACTTATATAAATACATTTTGGTATGTGTTGTGAGACCCCATCGGTAGGGCCTGCTTTCTATATATTTTTGAAATAACCATTTTCCGTTCACCTTGGATTGAGCTTCTGACATGTCGAGTCCAAAAGAAAACCAAACAAACACGCCTCATGCGCCTGGTCAGTATCATCCCTCGGGGGCCCCAGCTGATCACTGAAACATCGGCGCAATGCAAATCCACAATCTCGGCCTGGTTTCCTGTGTGAGTAATTTCTGGAGAGGATCTTCCTCCGTGCAGAGATTTGGCAGAGAAAGAAGAGGAACTGGAGACAGACGGATTCTAAACAAAGCCAAACAGTGATCATCACATAGGAACTGATTGTGTCCAGTTATCAAAGCTCTTTTATTAGAACATTTCTCTTCAAAGTGCTTGGCATTCACATACAAGCGGGTTCCGTCTCACAGCAGCTACACACAAGCCCCCCTGATTTCTGCCTAAACTCATATTAGAGTTGCAAGGGACAAGCTATCAGCTAATACCAGGGGGGTTCAGCCTGCAGCCCTTAATGTGCTGAAGTCAAGGGCATCGGCTGAGACATTCCTGAATTAAAGCAACAATAACTGGCACATGCAGTACGTCTTTTGGAACTTATCAAATGAATAAAAAATGGGTCAGACTGGGAAGAATTTATCCGCTAATTCCTGAAGCAGAAGGAACACTTTAAAAGTATATTTAAATCATTGCAGGATTAAAACATGAAACATTTTAAGGAAAGAAGAGCTTATTCTAGAATGAGGGGCAGCCAACAGCATGGTCCGAAGATGCAGAGGTACAACATGAAACTATGTGCCAATAATAAGATGATACAGGGGTTGCAGCTGTACTGAGGCCCTGGGAACAAAAAAAGGCACCCAGAGATGTCAACTAACCCCTCCTCATTAGGGAAATATTGATCCCCCTCCAAGGCATTTAATGTTACCATTTAGACAGAAGGTTCCCAAACTTTTTTTACCCGTGAGTTACATTAAAAAATGTAAAAAGAGTTGGGGAATACCAAATAAGGGTTATGATTGGCTATTTGGTTGTCTCTATGTGGACTGGCAGCCTACAGGAGGCTCTGTTTGGCACTTCACATGCTTTTTAGGCAACCAAAACTTGCCAACAAGCCTGGAATTCAAAAAGAAGCACCAGCTTTGAGGTCACTGGGAGTAATAGCCAAGGGGTTAGTGAGCAACACGTTGTTCATGAGTAACTGGTTGGGGATCACTGCTATAGAGAATGAGAACAAAGTTGTAGGAATAAAAGTGCAAACATTATGCTAACTGCATGTCTGCAGCTTCAGCACCATGATAGGTGGGATTTAGGGGATATTGTATAAAGTTGTGGTAACTACTAAAAAAAGCTTAGGAAAGCTGAGGTTACTGCAGTGCCTTGCACATTAAGATGCTGCTGTAAGCATATTTCTGTAAACCATTAGGGCTCTTACACACGGGCGTTTTTTTAAACACACGCTGAGCACGAAAACACGCATATATTACGTTTAAAAATGTTTTTTTGCGCAACTAAGTGTGTTTTTTTTCTTTTGCAAACACAACTCTGTTCTATTGATAGCGGAATGTGATTCAAGCGCAAGAAAATGCAACATGCTTTGCCTAAACAAACACAATAAAAGGCAACTCAGAACCCTTACAAGTACAGCCTGGTAGAATATAATGGAAACTATTAGTGAATGTGTTTATTTGAGCTCAAACCTGCTTTTAAATGAGTGTTAAACGTGAAAAAACGCCCATGTGTAAGAGCCCTTAAAGGAGAAGGATAGGCATATTTAATTGGTGCCAAAAGTTAGGCACCCCAAGTGATTGTATTGACTTACCTGACCCCCTGAGCCGGTGCCGGTTCGGGGTTCTTCCAGCAAGCACCACATAGCGATCCTCTTCCGGCTTCTTCTTTCTTCAAATTTCCCATGGGCAGATGCATGCGCAGTACAACGAAATATCTAATGCTGAATTCTTTGTTAAAGTTCATCTTTTCGAGTACTGCGCATGTGCACCCGCGAGAAGAAAGAAGAAGCTGGAAGCCGATCACTCCATGTCGTTCGCTGGAAGAACCCCCGAACCAGTGCAGTTTTCTGCTGATAGGAGCACCGGCCAGGGGTGTCAGGTAAGTATATTTAATCACTGGGGGTGCGTAACTTTTGGCACCCCCAAGTAAAGAGTGCCTTTCCTTCTCCTTTAATGTAGCCCAGTGTATTACCTATAAAGTGGATCTGAACTGAATTGCAGCTATTGAGAGGCCTCTGTATGTCTAAACACTAATGTCACCTTATTAAGCTGTTCATAGATTTCTAACTACGTAGTCCTGGCTTTAGAGAGGAGCACATATCGTCCCAGACTGCTTATAGATTCCATCTACACAAAATTAAGAGAACATCACAAAATATAGTTATTTCTGTGGTACCGGCACCCTCTGCTGGACAGTCATTGAAGTGCCTTCTGTAAAATAGCAGCCAGGTACCTGAAGGAAATTGGTTTGGCAATGTACACAAAATAAGGTGCATCTGCTGTGTTTCTTTAGAATCTCTGTTACAGTGTACAAAATAGAAGATATACAATAACTACCTTGCTGCTATAGAATTGAGCAATACCATGCCCCCCCCCATTGCAATGAATTGCTTGCTCCTTTGACAGCCAAGGTCTCAGTAGTGTAAACAATGACATCTGACCCTGTTTAACAGTAAAGACACCAGAAAAATGGTCCAAATTTTTTTTCCATGTAGCTTATTTCTTGTCAGAAAACCAGTGTATCATTGGGCAGCAATATGCCATCTCTGCAGGTTTTAGATGCCCCAGATGTGGCTATATTGCCCGTACCATCACAGTGGGGCATCCTTAACCCCAAGAAGTCACAGTCCAGATTCTGGCACTTGCACAGAGGCGCCAGTTAGCATGCAGAGTTCCTTTTGCGGTATTGCTGAATGAGGGGCACCAAGCATTCTGGCAGACCAGCTTGCAATAGAAAAAAGTGGTCCAGCAGCTCCTGGGCAGTCGCTCTCTCAGCTGCATCTCGAACCAACATCCGCTCCAAGAAATCCCTCAGTATGGGGGAGGCCTGGAAAAGCAAATCGATGCATTAGTATTAGGCACGGTGCATCACATGGCTTTGTAATGGAAGCTCAGTTATAGGCAGGTCAATGCTATTAAAGCAGAGGATGCAATTGCTGCAAATGTTGCCTTTAAAATTCACACTATAGATTTCTCAGCAATCACTGCAATACTGTAAGTGGTAGTGAGTCACGGAAACTGTCACATATAAATATCTATGATTTACAACCTGAGCTTTCACATTAGAACGCATCTTTGTGTTTCAGGCAGAGAGTGCATTTACAGCACACACAAAGAAACTGTAAGAAATTCATTCTTTGCAGCTGCATATATTCTCCGTTATATGCTCTAATTAGGATTGAAATACCCCCACGCCCCCTTTGGATTTTTTAGCTGAGAGGGTCCCTTGGGCAAACCAAACATAATTGGTTAAAAACAAACAAAAAAAAAACCGATTTATTTATTCTTCCTAATCTATTTGCTGTCTTTACGCAGCCGACCATAACCTTACTGACCAAACCCCGGGCCAATTGGCATATATGACAAATGCCTTTATTGGTCTCCATCCTTTCTTTAATTGTTGCTCTAGGTTCTACATCCCACGCTCTCCTTCTGGCTCTAAGGGTGCCCCAGGGTACGGCACTCACCCACTTCAATTTACTTTTACATTTTTCTACTTGGAAATCTATTCTGTAGTCTCTAAGCCAGTTGTGCCTCTATCTGACTCTGACCCCTATTGCTGTGTCTTATTTCTACTTCCAACCAACCACCTGAAAGCAAAACCCAGGCCCATTTGTCTGACCCATGCCACCCCAATTGTAAGCGTTCAATGAAAACAGACCTCTTTAGAAAGTTTACCTTGTTATTATAGGAGCAATATACATAAGCCCAAAAAGTAGGTCCTGTGTGAGAACTGCATTCTATTGTATTTAAAGGGGTGGCTCGGGTGGCTCACCTTTCAGTTAACTTATAGTATGTTATAGTATGGCCAATTTCGATGCCACTTTTCAATTGGTCTTTATTATTTATTTTTTAATAATTTTTTAAATTTTCTTTGTCTATAACCTTCTGACTCTTCCCAGCTAAAAACACTGACTCCATCTAAAAACAAATGATCTGTAAGGCTACAAATGTATTGTTATTGCTACTTTTTACTACTCATCTTTCTATCCAGGCCCTCTCCTATTTATACTCCAGTCATTTAAATGAGTACATGGTTGCCAGAGTAATTTGGACCCTAGCAACCAGATGGCTGTTATTACAAACTGGAGAGCAGCTCAATAAAAAGCTTAATAACTCAAAAGAAATAAATAATAAAAAAAGAAAACTAATTTTTTCAAAATACCAGTCTCTACATCATACTGAAAGTTAACTCAAATGTGAACAACCCCTTTGAAAAAACGATATATTGTTAAATAAGTTACCATGCAGTACATAACACTTTTAGTTTACACTTGATCCTCCTTGGTCCTTTAAGGCAATTGAAGTGGGGGAAGTAAAATTATTTAATCTGATTAAATATTGAAACACATTCCCCATGCCTATGATAACAATTGCAGAACACATTTTCAGCACAAGCCCTATTTATGCTGTACCTTAAACATATATGCCTCTTACCCCTTTAAAGGAGAACTAAACCCTAAAAATGAATATGGCTATAAATGCCATATTTTATATAATTAATTTATTGAACCAGTCTAAAGTTTCAGCTTGTCAATAGCAGCAATGATCCAGGACTTCAAACTTGTCACAGAGGGTCCTTGGAAAGTGTCTGTGACACTCACATGCTCAGTGGGCTCTGAGCAGCTGTTGAGAAGCTAAACTTAGGGGTCGTCACTAATTATCCAGTAGAAAATGAGGTTGGCCTGTAATATAAGGTGATGCTACAGGGCTGATTATTAAATGCTGATGCTAATTGCACTGGTTTCTGTGCTGCCATGTAGTAATTATCTGTATAAATTACTAATCAGCCTTATATTGTGACATTTCTATTATATATGTACTGTATATTGTGAGTGGGTCCCTAAGCTCAGTAAGTGACAGCAGCACAGAACATGTGCAGTGAATCAGCAGAAAAGAAGATGGGGAGCTACTGTGGCATCTTTGGAGACACAGATCTTTACTGCTAAAGGGCTGTGGTTACCTCGGGCTGGTTCAGAAGTACAAAACATAATGTACAACATTTCTATCTTACTTTAGCTAAGCTTAGTTCTCCTTTAAGAACTCCAGTAGTAGTATTTGATTAAATACAGTAGTAATTATATTCTTTAAACCGCAACCCCTCATTAACCAGATCATTTTGCCTTTAGTGCTCTTTCTATTCTTGCATGAATACTGCCTGGGTGGTACATAAGTTTGTGTTCATTGTACAGCAGTGCAGAATGTTACATCGATTAATCATAACAATAACAGTGACCCATGCGGGTTTCAGCATATCTTATTATGTCTAGGAAGGTTTTCATTCATCCAGGTCATTGTATATTTAGTAGAAGCAAAGCTAGAGCAACTGGACTTGCTGAGTAATTATTATCAATTATGACTCAGTCCAGTTGCTCTAGATTTACTTCTACCAGATACATTTCTTATTACCACTCCACCTATGGAATATGTTTATATATAACTGGTTTAATTATCTTGAGTTACCTTTCAAAAAGAAGTCTTCTCTTCTGTAACATTAGAACTACCTATTAAAAAATGCTTTTCTTTCATGGAGGGTAATATTAATAGAGTAAATAGGTGCCACTCACTTTATGAGAATTCTTCAGTTTGGGAGGAGGGCTGTCGCGTAGTCTTTTCATGGCTTGTACAGGAGAATCACTAAAGTATGGGGGTTCACCGTCCACCATCTCAATCACCATGATGCCAAGTGACCAGATATCCACCTGCAGTGGGTTAAACATGTGTTGAGATTACTTACTGTCTGTTACCGCATTCTCAAATATAATCAGCCATGGGAACTAGGCTAATTAGAGAATCTCATATCTCTTTGAGTAATCAGCCACAGGAACTAGGGTAATTTGAGAATCACATATCTCTGGATAATCGGATCATTTAAACTCAATGAGGAGGAAAGCAAACGATCTTACTGTATGTCTACATTCATTATTCTACCTCTGCAGATGTCTGTTCTATAGGTATGGGACCCGTTATCTGGAAAGCTCAGAAATACAGAAAGACCATCTCCAATAGACTCTATTTTATCCAAATAATCCAGATTTTTTAAAATGATTTCCTTTTTCTCTGTGATAATAAAACAGTACCTTGTACTTGATCCAAACTAAGATACTGTACAATTAATCCGGATTGGAAGCAAAACCAGCCTATTGGGTTTATTTATGTTAATGATTTTCTAGTAGAAGTAAGACTAAAGATCCAAATTACAGAAAGATCTGTTATCCAAAAAAAACCCCAGGTCCCGAGCATTCTGAATAACAGGTCCTATACCTGTACTAACAACATAGCGCCTTCAATTACTAGCTTATATCAGAGTGGGTTTGTATAATACTGCACCTACAGACAAAGACCTACCCAAGGCTATTACATGTAAACCAGCACCTGGTTCTATAACATAAAGGGACAAAAAATTTAATAAGTGTTTCTTCTGACTTCAACCCCCCTTTTTCCCTTTTCCAACATTTGGTCTGGGTCCCCTTAGACCAGTGATCCCCAATGAGTAGCTCTTGAGTAACATGTTGCTCTCCAACCCCTTGGATGTTGCTCTCAGTGGCCTCAAAGCAGGTGATAATTTTAAATTCCAGGCTTGGGGGTAAGTGTTGGCTTCATAAAAACCAGGTGTACTGCCAAACAGAATTGACAATCCAAATACCAAATGGCAAATCACAGCACTTATTTGGTAACCCAAGGAAATGTTTCATGCTTGTGTTGCTCCCCAACTCCTTTTACTTCTGAATGTTCCTCACGGGTTCAAAAGGTTGGGAATCCCTGCCTTAGCCCATAACATTATTACATATATTGGAGAACAATGCTGCAGAAGTCACCATTTCATAAATATCCATAAATAACCATTCTTGCTGGGTTTTCCAGTGTATCTAAGAAAAAATATAGCATTCTACCCAAATCTCATCCCACCTTACCTTCAGTCTGCCCCCCCTTTGAGGTCCCACAGTAGGAAACCACTGATCTAAAGTTGCCCCACCATCTAGTGGGGGGGTATATTGGCCCATGCAGTACAGATACAACTAATCAGCAAGGCTGTTGACACAACTCATGGAACACAATAACTGGTTGCTGCAATGTCAAACTAGAAGAACCAATCAGAATCTCATGGATTATGCATCTCAATTGAATTTAAGGCCTGTGGCATAACTATAGAGAAAGCAGACCACACAATGGCGGGGGGGGGGGGGGGGGAGGTCTGCTTCATCTATAGCGTTCAAATCCCCCTCCCTGCTACTTTCTTCTTCTTTTAATTGACATGTTCCATGTGATTGGGCATGCGATGGGTGAGGTGGGGTTGCAGAGAGACACGAGTAAGAGCGCCTATGCACTTGTTACAACCCTGTGTAAGGCTATTTAACTTTTAAAAAATCATGGATGTCTCTAGAAAACTCAACTAATCAGGCTCTGCTGAACATACATTTATGCCCAGTGATTTGCAATAAACAGGACAAAGATTAAAATCAAGGGTAAGTCACATTACAACATCCTGCCATCTGGTTAAAAAAAAAAATCAGTATTTCACTGAGGCACCCTGTATTTGAGGAGCTGCTCCTCATCTCAAAGCCTAGCAGAGGCTGCAGTTAGGGGTTTTCATATACAGAGGGCTTCTCAGTCGACTGGTCGTGTGTTTTACCAGCTTGTAAAAACCAGGACATTGGAAAGACTTTTACTCAAGTTATTTTTTGTTCCATTGCAAAAAAATAAAAAAACACAAAATGCAAAGAACACAAGTTAATAACTATTACTAAAAAGGGAGTGTATACTTAGAGTCAACACTCTCTACCAGTATTGGACTGGGCCAGCGAGCCTCAGAAATCATGGTCCCTGCCCACCCAGATTCACTTTCCCTAACCTCCCCCTGATCACGGCTGCAAGGGAAAAGAACAAGGTAATCATGGGGGGGGTGAAGGGAGGGACTCCGAGACTGAGGAGTGGGGCCCCTGAGGGGACAGCCCTGGTGGGTTCTCCAGTCTGGTGATGCTCTGTACAATAGTCAGCCAATACAATTAAGCAGCAAAATATAATTCTTTTATAATTCTATATGTTATAAAACAGCAAGCAAAACATACCCTGCAGGTGCAGGGGGGCCCTAATTTATGAGCAATTTCAACATGTTGGTAAAACAGGTAGGGATGCACCGAAACCACTTTTCTTGATGCGGCTGAACCCCCAAATTCTTTGCGAAAGATTCGGCCGAATACCGAACCCTAATGTGCGTATGACAAATCCTTGTTTTGTGACAAAAAGTCCATTACCTGGATTCAGTGCATCCCTAAAAACAGGACAACCTCTGGATATCAGGGGGACCTAGAATTAATTTGCTGTGGGCCCCAGTATCATCAAGTTATGCCACTGGTAAGTATCCTCCATTCTAGTGATCATACAGAGTAAATATGTATGTTTCATACCTCAGTACCATAGGAGCACCTCGTAATGACCTCTGGTGCCATCCAGTAAGGGGTACCAACTAGCGATTTCCTCTTTGGGACATCTTTGCTGATCTGTGCACAAAACCCAAAGTCGGAGAGCTTTATCTGCAGAGACAGAAAGATGTCTGGTGAATTCAGGGAGTCACAAGGTCAGAGAAATGACTAACATGAATTAAGTAGAATAGTAGGATTGGGTTTTTGTTTTTATGAGAGAACAGGGAAAGGGTGGGCAATTGGGTATTTTAGATAGCTTACCCGTCCATCCAGTGTAAGGAGTATAGAATCACTTTTAATGTCTCTGTGAATCACCCCCTGGGAGTGTAGATACTCAAGAGCCTGTAATACCGACTTACAAACAGTGGCAATCTGCTCCTCATTCAGCCTGAAAATTAAAACAATAGCTGGTGTTCATAAACCTGGGCAGTGATTTGGCATACATATAAATATAAAATAAGAGATAAAACCTATCCCCAGGTCAGTTAGCACAAAATCAATTTTCCCCTCTCACTTCCTTATGAAAATGATTTGAATGTCAGATCAACAAGAGACACGTTTATGGGGCATCCAAACCAGAATGTACTTCAGGCAGTGACATATTTATTAGCAGTTCTCTTCTAGGATCAAAGGGCATGATGGCAAATAATATATATGGGTGGGCTCACCTTGACCATAATAAAAGGTGACCCAACCAATAGAAGGCTGTAAAGTGTTGGGGTAGTAGTATTAAGGGCTAGATTGGAATACAGCATATATATATATATATATATATATATATATATATATATATATATATATATATATATATATATATATATATATATATATATATATATATATATATATACACATATATATATATATATATATACACACACAAACATAAACAGGTGTATTTTCGTATTTTACCTTTAATATGCAGTATATGGCATACTTCACTGTGTGCACCAAGCATCCCTTCTATACTGTATTTACATTCAATCATGAGCTGACATGTTGCCTCTTTATTCCTTACATTGTAAATGAATAATTAATAATACCTGTTAGACAATCATAAATATTGTACATTGTGGTGCTCTATATTTTTGTTAACTTGTTGCCTTATTGCTAGCTTCAGCCTGGGCATTCCACATGGACAGCAATATTAACCATAAAAGTCTTTAAGCGATCATATTGTGCATTTATTAAGGAATGGCTTAGCAGAGGCAAGCGCTATGGCATCTCCCTACCATATACACAAATGCACATTTAAGAACAGGAATGTTCTCTGCATATTTCATCACTGTTTATATAAATAATCATTGTCATTCCACATACAGTACAGCTATGGAATCTGTTATCCAGAATGCTTTGGAACTGGGGTTTATCAGATAAGGAATTTTTCCATAAATTCGGTAACCACATTTGAACATTAAACAAACCCAACAGAGGTTATGGGGCCACCTCGGCATTGTGCCTGTAGTCTTTTCCATACCTTGTTTGTGATACAATATCAGTCAGAGCTCCACCTTGTATATACTCCATCAGAACCCAGAGCTCCTCCCCAACAAGATAGCTCTTGTACATCTCCACTACACTGGGGTGTTGGTAGTCCCTCATGATAACAACCTGTGTACCACACAGAGCAGCATGTTAGTAAATGAGTCAAGTCAATTTTCCATTCAAATCCTTACATAGGAGAGAAGTTATATTCTTGCCCACTGGTTCTGTAAGCCAAATATAAATGCTAATGCACCACAATCAGCACTGACCTCATTAAACAGAAGTTCTCTCCGCTGCTGCTTTCTGAGGTCCATCATTTTTACTGCCACCTGACGCCCACTGTGCTTCTCTCGAGCAATGCAAACTACTCCTGTGGATCCTTCTCCAATCTTCACATAGTCCTCCAGCAACTGACGGGGGTCTCCTTGATCCACCACCATCCTGAGGGCTGTTTTGAACTGTTCGTGTGTTACCACCTGTGAGTCCTGGTTCCCCAGCTGGGTTTTGCCAAAGGTGTCTGTGCAAAGGTGAAGGTTGGTGGAGCTGGTCTGGATGGGGCGACTGCGAGGCGAGCCTGCTGGGGAGGGCCTGCAGGGCCGCAGAGGAGATATGTTGTCAGATGGTGCCCCTGAAATGACTCTGGTGAAGTCTGGAGATAAGTGGTTTGGAGGAAGTGAAATTGCTTTGGTGATGACTCCACAGGCAGCATTAGAGGGACCATGTAAGGTCTCATTCTGGAAGTAGGTACAGAACACAACCAATTAAAAAAAAAAACCTACATTTTCATCATTTCTCTACTCAACCTCATGGCCTTTAAAGGAAAACTATACCCCCAAAATGAACACTTAAGACACAGATAGTTCATATCATATTAAGTGGCATATTAAAGAATCTTACCAAACTGGAATATATATTAAAGTAAATATTGCCCTTTTACATCTCTTGCCTTGAGCCACCATTTCGTGATGGTCTGTGTGCTGCCTCAGAGATCACCTGACCAGAAATACTACAGCTCTAACTGTAACAGGAAGAAGTGTGGAAGCAAAAGACACAATTGGCTCATGTGACCTAACATGTATGAGTTTGTTGGTATGTTTGTGAGTACAGTGAATCCTACAATCCCAGGGGGCGGCCCTTATTTTTTAAAATGGCAATTTTCTATTTATGATTACCCAATGGCACATACTACTAGAAAAGTATATTATTATAAAAATGGCTTATTTACATGAAGCAGGATTTTACATATGAGTTGTTTTATGCAATATCTTTCTATAGAGACCTACATTGTTTGGGGGGTATAGTTTTCCTTTAATATTAACATGATATGAACATGCTGTATGTCAATAAAAATATGTATATATGCAGACACACCCTGAGATAAACACCTTTATACACTTTCTGCAACCCACACCTGACATACAACATGTTAACCACAACTTCCCTGGCTGCTTGCCTAAAGAAACCAGGTCACAGCACCTCTGGGGAGCACAAGAAACAGAGAGGAGCAGGACCAAGAGAGGGTGCTATTAAACTTACTCACCAGCTAATGCACCTGTTCGCTACTCCACCCTGCACTGCAGGATTCTGTTTTCAGGTGTATAGGTAGCATTATAGGAAATCTTACTGCCTTAATGTGTCTAATGCTTCATCTTCAGTTTCTAATCTAGAAGTCATAAAGGATCCTGCTTTTAATCGGTGGCTCTGTAATTAGCAAGCTAACTAGTTATGGTCTTTTTCATACTAGGTGTGTTCAGACAACCATTAAAGAGATGTGGCTATTATTTGGTCACATCACCCTCATTACTTTTATATTAAATAGAAAGTCAGCTACAAAGCAGGTTACTACTAGGTGTGGTCCTTTGGGTGACCTGAGTGGCAGTCTGTGTTGGAACTGTACAGCCAAATATCAGCAGCAGTGTCCAAACCAGTAGTGATGTGCAGGTTCCCCTGAAACCAGTAGTAACCCAGTAGGTTGAGCACCAGTTGGGCGGGCTCAGGTTGAAATTTGGTCAAGCTTTGCAGGTTATGGCTGAGTGCAGGTGAGACTTAGGAAGTACACTTGTCTACTGCTCCCAAATATTCTGTGTCATGGAATCAGAGACATGCACAGAAATAGTGCACAGAAATAGTGCACAGAAATAGTGCACAGAGGGAGATGATGCCTTTACGGGTTGGGTGCAGGTTCTACTTTTTGCGGGTTCGGGTCGGTGCGGGTTAAGGTTTTGTGGGTTAAGGTCAGGTGCAGGTTGAGTTTTTCGTGAGCTGCACATCACTACCACCCTGGGCTGATCAGTCTCTGGTGGGGACCTGTGCACTTGGGCAGTAACCCACAGCAGCCAATCAGATATTATCAGCCACTTGGAGTTCCCAGAGAGAAAAATTAGTGCAGCAAGAGGAATGTCGCCTGCAGCAATTCCCATCAAGCATCTCGGCTGCCACCTGTATATCTGGCTGAAGCAAAAAGGGACCCTGCAGGGCACCAATGGAGATAGTAAACTCACTTTAGAATGTGATAAAACAGACATTCTTTTTCCCTAGGTTACACAATGTCTGAAGAATTATAGCAACTTATGTTTTAGGCTTTTTGCTGTCAGTTGTAAATAACACGCAGAATGTTTGCACCCTACTTAAACCACAAAAAGCTAAATTTTAAAACTAGAAAATAAATTCTGCGGAATAACTTGTAAACAGGTTTCTCAGGTCCTGTTGGTATATTTTGAAGGAACAACACATGAAAATAAGTCATTGTGATTGTATAGAAATGAGATGCTGAAACCTAAGGGATTTACTGCCATTGTTAACTGCGCAAATGAAAGCTGAAAACTTGAGTTGAGATATAATATAATAAATACTGTCCCTAGTAAATATGCCCTAGTAAATATGTACCTCCTAGACCCACGTCCTTGGAACCCTTTTGTAGGAGGAATGGTTTCAGGTTAGGGTTATAGAAACTGGTTAGTGCAGACGCACACTCTCCACTGCCATTTCTGGTTGATCGTCTGGTGCTCAGTAATGGATGTTTGCCCCACGTATGCCAACATGGGCATTTAATGCAGTACACCACGTCTTTTGTGTCACATGTGAAGAACCCTCTGATGTTGTGTTTGGTGCCATGCTGTGGGTGTGTAACTATATTACCAGGAATTATGCCATTACAATGGCCACAATTTCTGCAGGACCTTATTAAACCTGGGTCCCAAAGCAAACAACCATGCCATATTCCCATCAATCCTAAATCTAATGGCACTTTTCCCTGCAGAAATTGTGGCCATTGTAATGGCATAATTCCTGGTTATATGGTTACACACCCACAGCATAGCACCAGACACAACATCAGAGGGTTCTTCACATGTGACACAAAAGACGTGGGGGCACATTTACTAAGCTTGAGTGAAGGAATGAATGAAAAAAACGTAGAATTTTGAAGGTTTTTTTTGGGCTACTTCGACCATCGAATTGGCTACTTCGACCTTCGACTACAACTTCAACTTCGTCTTGAATGATTCAAACTAAAAATCGTTCGACCATTGGACCAGTCGAAATACTGTCTCCTTAAACTTCGACTACCTACTTCACCACCTAAAACCTACCGTGCACCAATGTTAGCCTATGGGGACCTTCCCCATAAGCTTTCTAAGTAATTTCTGATCAAAGGATAATCTTTCGAACGATGGATTAAAATCCTTTGAATCGTTCGATTCGAAGGATTTAATCGTTCGATCGAACGATTTTTCCTTCGATCAAAGTAAATGTGGTAAATCCTTCGACTTCGATATTCAAAGTCAAAGGATTTTACTTCGATGGTCGAATATCGAGGGTTAATTAGCCCTTGATATTTGACCCATAGTAAATGTGCCCCGTGGTGTACTACATTAAGGGGCACATTTACTAAGCTCGATTGAAGGATTAGAATGAAAAAAACTTCGAATTTCGAAGGTTTTTTTTGGCTACTTCGACCATCAAATTGGCTACTTCGACCTTCAACTTCGACTTCGAATCGAACAATCGAACTAAAATCGTTCGACTATTCGACCATTCGATAGTCGAAGTACTGTCTCTTTAAAAAAAAACTTTGACTACCTACTTCGCCACCTAAAACCTACCAAGCACCAATGTTAGCCTATGGGGACCTTCCCCATAAGCTTTCTAAGTAATTTCTGATCGAAGGAAAATCATTCGATCGATGGATTAAAATCCTTCCAATCGTTTGATCGAACGATTTTTCATTCGATCGAAGTAAATGCGGTAAATCCTTTGTCTTCAATATTCGAAGTCGAAGGATTTTACTTTGATTGTCGAATATCGAGGGTTAATTAACCCTCGATATTCGACCCATAGTAAATGTGCCCCTAAATGTCCATGATGTTTGGCATACGTGGGGCAAACATCTAGACCCATAAAAGTTAGATTGAACAAACACAAATCAACCATACGGAATTACCAACCTCCGCCCACAACAATGAATTCCACCGACAGTAATGAAAATAAAGGGAAAGATAAAATGACAAAAAAAGAAACTCTACTAGCCAAACATTTCTATACACAAGGGCACCGAATAGCACAATTACAATGGCAAAAAGTGACAGTACAACAAGGCCAGGACAAAAAGTGTTGATTACTACAGAGAGAGTGCTACTAGATTTGGCTACTCCAATCCAGATGACCCAAGGGGCTTAATGAAGAATACAATTTGTCTTGTTTCCTTTGAGTTTTTTTTGCATTTATTAAATAAAGTGTCTTTTTTTCTAACAGATAAGAAAATCTTCCTGATAACCATCCAGGGCTAGGTAAAACTCAAAATTCCCTTTTCCTATACATACAGGGTGAGTTTTATACTTTGTATCTAAGCTGATACATTAATTGCTAAACCATATCCTTATCTCCTGCTTCTTACTTTGTTACATTATTTTTTATAGTGGCTATTGCTACTCACAATTTTTTCATTGTACATTGAAATTCACAAGGACTTTGTCAAAAAGATTTTTTCACGGACATTTTTTACCTGAACTCTTTTGGTAACTTTTTAATATAAACCTATTGTAGCAGTATATACATTAAGCCTCCTTTCAAAGCGAAGTGATATAGATAGTGACTATTAGTCACTATCTATATCACTTCGCTTTGAAAGGAGGCTTAATGTATATACTGCTACAACTGTTTTTATAATGTGTATGTATCCAAATTGTTTATTTGCAAAAATTGTTAATTGATTACCCTATTTACACTTCCTTAATCACGGGTTCTGTATGCTTGAGAAAGGGGCGTGGCCCCGAAACGTTGCACTTCTGCACTACGAATAAAGCAAGGTTTTATCCTGCATAACCAAGCCTAGTTTGCCGGTAAATTTGTTCTTGCTGAATTCAGGTTAGGGTTAGACATATGGAATAGTCACTCTACTTGCATGCAAGGAAACTGTTAGATCTGCACACCATGGTCAATTAGGAGCTAATGAACCTGCCTATAGGTTTTTTGGTAGAAACCGGAGTACCCAATGGAAACCCATGCAAGCACATGAAGAACACCTTGCAACTAGGACCTCAACGTTCCAAAGAAGCAATGGTACATCACCTTCATTAAGCGCTGTAAAAAAGGATGGCTCTATATAAAGGATAATACTAATGAAAATACCATTGCCATTTCACCTGGAATTGGGCAAAAGGTATGCCAGGAGAGATGGGAATAATACTGGGACTTCATGAAAAGGTATCAGATTGCATGTATGTCAGTGAGGATAAATGGTGTAGTCCAGACAGTGCGCCGACTCTGGGAGATACTACAGTATTTTATGACAGCTGAAGATTGATGTTTGTTGCTCAGACTTGTACATTCCAGTGAGAGAGCAATGCCACGTTCAAGAGCAATCTGTGATTTAAGGCTTTCATTTTTTTCTCTACTTCCAGAAGGGTAATATCTGTGAAACTGTGGCGGTTCATTACCTGTGTAGACTGGAAAGGAATGACACCTAGAGATAACTGCTGGCCTGTCTGTACTGGTAACTGGGAAACTGGGGCCTAGCTGATCCTGTTCCCTTTGGGTAAAGCCAGAGAGAGGAATGCAGAGCGAACTCACAGTGTATAACTCATGTAGCATCTCCTGAGCATTTTCTGAATACTGCAAGCATATCTTTAACTTTGGATTTTTACTGAGCAAACTATGCTTAGTCAGAGACAGTAAAGCAGGGACTATATTTATTTGTCCAATAAATGTATAAAGCATATTGGCATAGGGCGTGCAAAAAGGAACCTTATATATCGCTTTACTGAGCTATAACCTAAAAACAAAATTTATGGGTATACTGACACCCTTGTTTTGAAAGAGCAATGGAAACAGCTGGGGTTATATGCATCCTTATTGTGTTGCAGAATTGCAACTCTGTTTCAGACTGCAATTGTCCCAATATATACAGTGCGGCCTGTGTTCAGCAGCCCCATGTCTTCGTAAATTACCCTTAGTGTTTTCTTACTCGTTAAAAGATTTGTATTAGTGATGTGCAGGTCGGTCCGAAACCCATGGGTTTACACATTAGGGTCGGGTACAGCTCAAAATTGTTTCAGCCCCCATCAGAAACTTGTATAATTTCTGGTTAAAGGAGTAGTTCACCTTTTAATTAACATTTAGTATGATTTAGTATGTAGACAGTGAAATGTTATAACAATAACAAAAAAGTTGTAGCCTAACGGCACAAAATTTGTTTTGGATGGGCGAGGGGTCAGTATGGGAAGGCGATTAATTCAAAAAATTTAAAATGAAGAATCATTGGAATGCCAAGAAAAGGTCATTCACTAAAAGTAAGCAACGGTGAAGTATCCCTTTAAGGTCCTTAGATCATAGAAATGATGGTGCTGACAGGAAGGTACCATTGTGTCAGTGCTGTGCATTTTATGTGTCAGGGTTACGTGCATTCTATCGGAAAAATGAGTTACCTAGGAACGTATGGTGCACACTTAATGGATTCAAACAGAAATATTGACACAGACCCAGCTATGATATACAATTAACTAAAACAAACAAATAAAAACTCAAGGGCCTTATTATGTGTAGGTGGGGCCATTCTGATAAATGTCTTTTTAGTTAGACATCCCAAAGCACCAGTGAATGTTACTGATTGTATGGCAGAAGGCATCACTATACTACTATACTGACTATACTAACTATATACTGACTATACTAACAAACTGACTATACTGATTATACTAACTATATACTGACTATACTAACTATACTAACAAACTGACTATATTAACTATTATCACTATACTGACTACACTAACTAAATACTGACTACACTAACTATAATCACTATGCTGACTATACTATATACTATATTAAAGGAGACATATCGAATAAATGAAAAAACCCAAATTTTGTAGACAATTATAAGTAATATATGCTGTTGCTTTTACATGGTGCTAAAAATTTATATTATCTTTAAAAATCCCCCTTTATTGGAGCTCACTATAGATGTTCTCTAGTTCCTGTCTGTGTTTCAAATGAGGGGTGGGCGTGTCCTAACAGTCCCTGCCAGAAGCACAGTAGGAGGGGACAGCCAATCACAGCCCTGCAGTCACATAAGCACAGGCAGGCTTCAGTTCCCTATCAGGTCCTGCTAGCTGCTGATTGGTTCCTATCTTACAGTGCAGTGAGCTGAGTGCCGCTGGCTCCCCTGCACATCCTGGTAATTCAGGGAGCAGGAAGGGGAAGAGAAGGGAGGGATTATTAGGGTTTTTGCAGAAATATTCAATAAATCAGCCTGAAACACTACTTTTTTAAGCCCAATTCTTCTATATCTCAATGAGTATAACGCACTGGTACATTCTTATTTTTTACACAAAATGTCCCCTTTAACTAAAATCACTATACAGACTATGCTGACTATATTAACTATAATCACTATACTGACTATACTGACTATATTGACTAAATTGTCACTCACTTTGCAGCATTGGGGTTATAGCTCTCCCAGCCATACAGATTGCCAGATGCATGACAATGACACAGTTACAGTTGCAATATGAAGCGTGACAAGAATAAGAAGAAAGGAATGTTCCTACAAAGGAATACAATGCAATAATAAACCATTAACCTCTCCTCCCATAAACATGTCAGTCAGTGAAATCATTAATAAACATACTCACAGGAACTAGGACTTGTTCTAACTAGATCAGGAGAGCAATAATGATATTCTGTGGCAACTCTGCGGCATATGTATATGTTACCCTTCAATTTCACCTCCAGAAGTTCCTTTGCATGTGCTCTTATTAGTTCAACTCTACTGATTATTGTACACTTTACAGTTCAGCCTCATAGTCACAATTGGACCTATAGTCCAGCCTCATAATTACACTTGAACCTAGAGTTCAGCCTCACAGTCACACTTGAATCTAGAGTTCAGCCTCACAGTCACACTTGAATCTAGAGTTCAATCTCTCAGTCACATTTGAATCTACAGTTCAGCCTCTCAGTCACACTTGAACCTACAGTTCAGCCTCACAGTCACATTTAGACCTACAGTCCAGTCTCAAAATTACACTTGAACCAAGAGTTCAGCCTCACAGTCATGCTTGATCTAGAGTTCAATCTCTCAGTCACACTTAAACCTGCAGTTCAGCCTCACAGCCACAATCGAACCTACAGTTGAGCCTCTCAGTCACGCTTGAACCTACAGTTCAGCTTCCCAGCCACACTTGGACCTGCAGTTCAGCCTCAAAGTCACAATTGAACCAACATTCCAGCCTCACAATTACACTTGAACCTAGAGTGCAGCCTCACAGTCGCACTTGGACCTACAGTTCAGCCTCACAGTCACACTAGGACCTACAGTTCAGCCTCACAGTCGCACTTGGACCTACAGTTCAGCCTCACAGTCACACTAGGACCTACAGTTCAGCCTCACAGTCGCACTTGGACCTACAGTTCAGCCTCACAGTCGCACTTGGATCTACAGTTCAGCCTCACAGTCACACTAGGACCTACAGTTTAGTTTTACAGTCACACTTGGACCTAGGCTGATTCCTTCATTAGAACAAAGCCTATCCTTGCTGTATACAGAATGACTAGCACACCATTTGCAAGCAGCTGTAAATGATGTGCCCTCCCTGTAAACTGCATTGATTTCGTTTTGACCTTTGTGCTATTAGTAAACAAGGCTGATGATACAACTTATAATGCAAGCCAGTTTCAGAGCTGGCTTTCTTAACAAGAAGCTGACAAAGCTGCCAGCGATGGAGAATAGCTCCCAGAAGCCGGCAGTGGTGGCAGTGAGGAGTGAAACAGAGTCGGGCCAAGAATCCTTTTCTGAGTGGTTGGGGAAAAAGAACTGGAGGGAAGGGAGGAACCACACACGAACCTGACCTGCACGCATGCAGCATTTTTCAGGTAGCCAGGGAGGAACTAAACTAGTAAGCAGGCAGCCGGTGCAACCAACCTAATCCTCAGCAAAACACATCAGTAGGCAACAATGAAATCCACCCAGAGGGCAGTGGTCATAATGTGCAAGGAGAATGGTTTTTTTTTTTTACAGTGTTCAGTTATTTGTGTTATAAATAAAGGTTTTGTTTTCTGCTCACTTATAGTAAAATGTATGTAACTTCCTGGGCACAATGTTAAGTTATTTCATGGGCCTAAAAGCTAAGGGTTGCCTAAGGCATAGTCCTGTCCATCATTGCTATCCCCCCAAACCCCAATTTCTATGTAATCAACACCCCTCCCCCATCACCAGCAAACCCAACCACCGGCTATGGATGCATAGGATCAGAGTTAGAAAAGGTCTAGCAAATTGAGTCCTAGGAGTATGTCTCTCTTGCCTACCCATAGTTCCAGTCTTGGTTGCTGTGAATGGGCAATGGCACACAGTATTAATGGCTATATCAATAGAAAACTGATGTTGCTAGCAGAAGCTGAATAAGGTGTTTACTTTGTTGAAATTAAAACTTCTTGATACTGATTCAAAGGAACACTAAGCATCATTTATGAGAAATACTGGCACTGTAAATATATAACTGGGAGCATATGTTACATTACATTGCATTCCAAGCTAATGCACAACCAATCATGGCATATTCCATAGTGATGATAGTGATGTAATCTTTTATTAAAAGGTCTAAGTGTTGTCACTTCTGTCATGACTCATTGTAATGTGTGTATTATCCAGTGAATAATGTACCCCCTTTTGTAAAATATAAGGATATTATAAGTCACAGAGGTGTTCCATAACCATATAAAGGCACTTGGCATTGGCACTGTTCTTTCATAAGGTCATGGAATAAGATGATCATATTAGTTTATGCAGCTCTACCTGTCTGCACAGGAACTTATTTGTTGTCTTGCAATTATGAAATGATAAATTACACTTGTAAGTAGATCTGTATTAAGTACCGTAATAGAGAAAAACAAGTCTTTAATCATCGTCATATCTAATTTCTCTTTCAAGACATCATGAATGAGACATGAGAATGAGACATTCATTAGATACCAGTAAACAAGAGAGTGACCAACTGTACCTTTATCTGCTGTGTTGGATCAAGTAGCTCCACACTCTGCCCCCTGCTGGAGGGTACAAACACACTGCGGAACAGTTTATGTTTTGTCGTGCTTTCTATGGTCTTTGTCGCTGTGCCCTCTTCCTGCGGGGAGACTGGGATTACCTGGGATAACTGTCTAGATGTGGAGATTTCCTCATCAAAGCTCCTTGATGCAGTGTGGACCTTCTGCAAGCTGGCGGGAGACGGAATGGAAAGTGCCATATGGTCCACAGTGTCCTGAAAATCACCAGGATCCAAAGACTTTGCTTTAAATACAGATCCATTCGGTTTGCAGTAGTTATCCCCCACCGGTCTATAGTCGGGCCACATTGTCTGCCTCCTGTTTGATTTTGATCCTCCATTGCAATTAATATAGTTCCCATATTTATCCAACGGGATTTGTTCTGGGATCTGAAATGGTTCATTCAAAGGTTTCTCTTCTCCCAAAACCCCCAAAGACTGAGCTCTCCTTCTAGCCAACGGGCTTCCCCTCAGGGTGTTGGAGCGGATGACCGAGAGCTTCTCGATATCATGCAATAACCCGGAAATGTAACCTTCCAAACCAATGGTGCTGCCCCGCACAACCGTCTGAAAAGAACAAAGCAACATTATTGTTTATAAAGAGATTAAGAAGCCACGGAGGCCCTTACTAACAGTACAGGAATGGGACCTGTTATCCAGAATGCTCAGGGCCTGGGGTTTTTTCTGGATAACAGACCTTTCTGTAATACCAGATAAGATCTTTTGCTCCATGCCTTAAACATCTAATAGAAAATCATGTAAATACATTAAATAAACCCCATTGGTTGGTTTTGCTTCCAATCATTTTTAAAAATTTGAATTATTTGAATAAAATAGAGTCGGCTGGAAGGAGATGGCTTTTCTGTAATTTGGTGCTTTCTGCTTTCCGGATAACAGATCTCCTACCCGTAGTATCTTTAGGGCAAAATTCCATTCTATTAGAAATTAGTATTGTCCTCAGTAAATTAACACACATGTGACCTGTAGTATCTATGGGAATATAATATGTCCAGGGCCGGGTAAATAAAAGAAATCTATGTCAAGTTGCAACTCCCCCGAGGGAGAAGACTACACCCTAAATGTTGCATTGTTCACTAATGAGAAAAGAAATGGACTAAGCATATTTATGTGCTAGTACTGAGTGTGCAGAAACTTGATCTACAGGTTGGCTAGTCCACCTAGCTTTTGCTTTCAGTGCAGAAAAGAACAGATAATTAGTTCTTGCAAATCCCTTAAAACGGGTTAAAAGCAATATACAAGGCAATATGCAACCCCAAGTCTACTCAAAGTCAAAGCTTCTCAGGCTTTTATTATCCTTCAATGACATTTGCTTGCTGCCATTGGAGCCTCAGGTGCTTAAACCTTGTCTGGAGTAATTGGTTCACTATTGATACAGGACAGTCACAACCTTCATCTTGGCACACCCATTCATTACTAAATCTTGGACGTCACCAAACAAATGTAGGATTCAACATTCAGAAAGGTTTATAAGGAATAGATACATGTTCTACACCTGATACACATTCATTAGGGGAGTTGAAAAAGTTTTTAAAAAATGAACTTTTAGTATGTTATAAAATGGCTATTTCTAAGCAACTTTTTAATTAGTCTTCATTTTTTCTTTTTATAAAGTGTTTCAATTATTTGCCTTCTTCTTACGACTCTCTTAAGCTTTTAAATAGGGTTCACCGAGCCCATATCAAAACAAATGCTCCGTAAGGCTACACATTTATCATTATTGCTATTTTTTATCTCCCGTCTTTCTATTCAGGCCTCTCCTATTCATATTCCAGTCTCTTGTTCAAATCAATGCATGGTTGCTAGGGTAATTGGGACCCTTGCAACCAGGTTGCTGAAATTGACAACTGGATGAATAAAAAGCAAACTATTAAAAAAACACAAATAACAATTAAATTGCAAATTATCTCAGACTTTCACTCTCTACATCATACTACAAGTTAATTTAAAGGTGAACAGCCCTTTTATCTGCTCTGAGCAGTGCTGAGCATTAATACCTGTCCTTGCAAACCAAGCATATTGCATGTATAGAGAAAGGCTTCAGATGTTTCAATGCAAAAATGATTTATTTTTTTTAAATATAAAAAGCCATCATTACACTTTATAAAGCAGCCCCTAAGTAGAACTATTTGAGAAAAGGTTTGAACATGATTGTTATGTGATTATTTTGTAACCTAAAACTACTGTTACAATCATTCTTTCACACAAAAAGAAACACTTGTAATATTGCGTCAATCACCCTTGTTTCCTTTTCACCAGCTAACTATAAAAATCACTTGTCGTTAAACATACTCAGCGAGGTTTCTTCGACTTCGGAAAGTTGAAGCGCTGTGTATGTTTCACTACCGGTGGTTGAACGTTAACCAGTGGGAAGGAAACAAGGGTAACATTATAACGAATAAACTGATAAACTAATTCGCTGTGGTGTGTCTCTCTACTGCTGGAACATTGTCCAAAAAAATAAATGTCGATTTCAAGGAGTTCCTTATTTCATCGAAAAGTCATTCACAGTAGTCTAATCCCAAGCAGACCCCCAGTCCAAAGGCTGTATAATTTAATTGATTGCTTGTTTGCTCAAGGGTAACGTTTTGTTGCTTACAGTAGCAAAGATTTACCATGTGCCATGGCCATAAAGGTATAATCACTGGGGGGGGGGTACCAAAATGTTAGGTACTGCCCATTGATTATAATAATTTACTTGATACCCAGGGCCGGTGCTCCTGTTATTCCTGGAGAAGCTCATTTGCCATTATCTTCTTCCTCTTCTGTCTTCTTTTGTCTGGCTCCAGGCAGGTGCATGCAAAGTAATTTCAGCTTTCATTCTACTGCACATGTACCTGCCCAGATCAGAGTGAAGAGAAGACAGTAGAAGCCGACAATGCCAGTATTACCCAGCCCTCAAATGGGTAAAAATGGCTAACCCTACCTATACAGCTTTAGACAAATCAGTCATTCAGAAACTACGATGAACTTATTGTGGTGAAGGAACCATCTGTAATCTCACAGGAAAACTCCAGTACACGGATTGCTGGGAATCCTTGGTACTTAATACCTTTGGTGTAGATAATGAATGAGGAATCCCTGAGAAAGCACAGATACAACCCCAATGGTCGGGAACACAGTTGCAGCAAAACTGGGGAGCCAGTTATCAGTTTTTCATGTGACAATAAGCAGCTACTCACTTTCATAGGCTTCAGCTGTACTGGGGTGATCCTTGAAGGATCTACGACAGGCTTGGGGCGCCTCAACGTATCCAGGATATTCTGCCATTGTGGTGGCAACCCCACAAACTTGCCCTCTTTGGCATCAAATGATGTATGCACCCGATGCTGGAAATTCAGAGGCGCAGAGATCTCGGGACGTTTCTTCTTCTTTTTGCGGAACATGATGCCAGACTTTAATGTCTAGAAAATTCAGAGGAAAAAAGAATGACTGACAGCGCCTAACGTCTGTGAAATAAATAGTGACTCTGTGATCAGAAAGAGCTTGCTGGAAGGATAAATTATTATAATTATTATGATTTATTATGATATTATCATAGGCACTTAATTCTAGGTCTCTGTTCTCAGAAGGCGGTGTTTTGTACTTAAAGAAGAACTAAAGCTTAACTAAAGAAATGTATTGGGGTTCTGTACCTACCCAAGACAACCACAGTCACCCCTTTAGTAGTAAAGATGCCCCAGTAGCTCCCCATCTTCTTTTCTGCTAGTTCACTGCACATGCTCTGGACTGCTGTCACTTATTGAGCTTAGGGAACGATGCACAATATAAAAAAAAACTGGTGTGATTTAGAGACTCTTTATATTAATATGGGTTAAACACAGACGTTGTTAAATGATTTCTGACTATGGCTGCCATATATCTAGTGTTTTCCCAACCTTGCCAGTAAATATCATACTTGATGCCAATGTTATTAACAGGGATAATGGAGGAAAAAATGGTGGTACATTTTTCAGGAAAAGTGTCCATTCTATATCTTTATATAAGTGTATGAAAATTATTCTGCGTAGTAAACATGGGACCAACTAAATATTGCTGGTCCCCCCAGCAAATTCAATTTAGGTTCCCAAAATATCGTCATGATATATTGAAATTTCAATGAAATAGGGCCTCACTAAGGCCTCTCTACACTCATACCCCCCACTGTAAATGCAGGGTCTGCTTGCTTAGTAGTTAAACCGCAGCATGGGCCCCTGCATTTACTTGTACTATGTACTAAACATTAATTTAAAGGTGAACAAACCCTTTAAAAGGAGAACTCAACCCTAAAATTGAATATGGCTAAAAATGCCATATTTTATGCTCTAAACTTATTGCACCAGCCTAAAGTTTTAGCTTGTCAATAGCAGCAATGATCCAGGACTTCAAACTTGTCACAGGGGGTCACCATCTTGGAAAGTGTCTGTGACACTCACATGCTCAGTGGGCTCTGAGCAGCTGTTGAGAAGCTAAGCTTAGGGGTCGTCACTAATTATCCAGCAGAAAATGAGATTGGCCTGTAATTACTAATCAGGCTTATATTGTGACATTTCTATTCTATGTGTACTGTATATTGTGAGTGGGTCCCTAAGCTCAGTAAGTGACAGCAGCACAGAGCATGTGCAGTGAATCAGCAGAAAAGAAGATGGGGAGCTACAGGGGCATCTTTGGAAACACAGATCTTTACTGCTGTGGGCTGTGGTTATCTTGGGCTGGTACACAAACCCAAAACATAATGTACAACATTTTTTAGCTACTTCTTTAGTTAAGATTTAGTTAAGCTTTAGTTCTCCTTTAATTGCAACAAAATTCACCTTGCACCCAGGAGTATCACTGGAAATAATCCCTGGTCTGGGTGACCCTCAGCATATCAAATTGCCGTCAAAGGAAAATGACCTGCATCAAGTCACTGGCAAATAACTGGCAATAATATGATTTATATCCTATGGCTTGTTCTAACAAACAATAAATCTGCTTTGTCCTAAATCATTGCTGGCAGTTGTAGCTGAACAAAAGGCCATCCATGCCTGCAATAATACGATAGCGCTTATCAACAGTTCCTTAGGTAGGGTTCCAATGCAACATAAACAGGCTGTGTTGGTAGTTGACACACGTCCTGTAACCTTAGTTCCCATGAGAAAGAATTATAGTGTAAAGCACCCAAATCCATCAAACAAGTGGAAAAAAGAAGTCAGTATTCTCTGCAATGAGACAGATTAGCCAAAACCATGACAGGATTAGATCTCTGGTCATATGGGTATGATTCACTGAGAAGTACAGCAAATGCCTCTGGCAAATGCTGAATCACAAGAAATAGTTTTTATTATGAGCATGTGATGACTCTGCGACTTCAGTGGTTGCAAACCAAAAAATAACATTTTGCCAAAAAAAAAAAAAAACAAAGAAAACATAAGTCTCAGCAACTTTCCAATGAGCTGGCTTCTGCTACATTGTTTCAGCAGCCAGAACCATATGATTCTTCATTATAATGACATAAATGAGGCAAATACTTTGGGCAAACAAATAATCTTGCATCCGTATTCTATGTGATGTCAAAAGGGAGAGCAAGAAAAGTGAGTATCAAATGTTATAATTAGGGATGCACCGAATCCAGGATTTGGTTTGGGATTCGGCCAGAATTTTTGCACAAAACAAGGAAGTAAAAAATGCTTTCCCGTTCCCACCCCTAATTTGCATTTGCAAATTAGGATTCGGATTTGGTTCGGCATTTGGCCGAATCTTTCGCAAAGGATTCGGGGATTCGGCTGAATCCAAAATAGTGGATTCGGTGCATCCCTAGTTATAATATGTAAACTGAATTTGCATATGAATGGAGAACAGTGGAATACACATTTAAAGGGGAAGTTGACTATATAGGGCAGATTTATCAAGGGTCAAATTTCGAGGGTTAAAAAACCCTCGAATTCGACCCTCGAAGTAAAATCCTTTGAATTCGATATTTTAGCGCAAAATGTTTGATCGAACGATTCGACCGATTTTTTGCGATCGATCTAATGATTTTTATTTGAGCAAAAAAAACGTAGAAAAGTGCTCTGGAAGGTCCCCATAGGCTAACATTGCACTTCGGTAAGTTTAAAGTGGCGAAGTATGAAGTCAAAGTTTTTTTTAAAGAGACAGTAATTCCATTATCGAATGGTCGAATAGTCAAACGATTTTTACTTCGAATCGTTCAAATCATTCGATTCGATCGAATCCGATCGAATTTGACCAATTCGATGGTCGAAGTACCCAAAAAAATTACTTCGAAATTCGAATATTTTTTTATTCGAATTATTCACTCGAGCTTAGTAAATCTGCCCCTTAGTATCTTATAAAATGTCCTATTCCTAGCAAAATTGCAATTGGTCTTTATTTATATATATATATATTTTTTTATAGTTTTTTTAATTAATTACCTTCCTCATCTGCTTCTTTCCCTGGCAGGTAGAAACTATTGCCCTGTGAGGCTACAAATTTATTGTTATGGTTAATTTTATTCCTTATCTTCTTATTCAGTCCATTGCCTATTCATCTTCCAGTCTCTCATTCAAAGCAGTGCCTGGTTGCTTGGATAAACAGGACCTTATCAACCAGATAGCTGCTGACGTTGCAAACAGGGGAGCTGTTGAACAAATAGCTGAATAACTGAAAAACCACTAAAAATAAAAAACTGAAGACTAATTGCAGTTTTTGCAGAATATCATCATCATACTAACAGTTAATTTAAAGGAGAGCCACCTCTTTAAAAGTACAGTCAGACATCATATATGGATGACTCAGTTTAGTTTCCTTTAGGACATGAGTGTAGGGAATCTAGCAGAAATTCAAGGTATTTAGCGGCTATGTGTGCTGCTATACTGCCAGTAATAAATGTCCTTGAATATTCATGAGGGCAGCACAATGGCTCAAAGCAGACACAAAAAGAACCCCCAACAACCCTTTAGCTCTATCACTAGATTTAGTCATAATATTTGTGCCAGCAGATTTGGTAAGATCTTTTTTTAATTAAATTTTATTAACCATATAGGCACCATGGACCATCGCCCTAAAGCTGCTGCCCTAGGCACAGCCCCTCCAAAAAACATACAGGTTAACTGAACCCGATATACAATGTAACTGACCATTATGTGTGAATGTATTAAGGACCTAAGCAGTAGGGTAACTAACAGACCCCATGCAGTGGAGTAACTAGTTCATACTTGGCCCCTCAGCAAATTAATTTTAGGAACCCCAACATCTCCAGAGATTGTCCTTTTTTATCAATATATATTGAAATTGCTCATCAATTAGGGCCCCCTATACCCCTGGGCCCCCCTGCAGCCGCAGGGTCTGCTTCCTCTGTAGTTGTGCCCCTGACCCCATGGTCATCAACTCATCATGGAGGGCCAGGGGTACAAGGAGGCGCAGATTGTGGGGTCTGCTCTGCTCTCATTTGTTTCAGTACATTCACACGCTCATTTGCATTTAGAAATACGTATAAACTCAGCATACAGCCTGTGTGTAAGGGCCGTAAATAATACATCAGATAGATTTTGCTGCATGACTATTCTATAGAGATCAATGCCTTTGCTTATCTGAAATAAATTCCTCTCATACGACCAGCGTTAACTGCTGACCTAAATTGTGCAGCACGTGACCTATAATATCATGGTTATAGCTGCATTGCTGAACACGTTTCGCTGTTATACTTCACACCATGCAGCAATACTTAGAACTGGCCCTCAAGGGATAACATTAAAGGCGGGAAAAAAAGCACTTTAGCCTACAAGCTAGCCAGATACAAAAATCCGGCGGAACAGGGTGATCCGTGTAATTAAATCAATCTCACTCTTTACCTTGTGATAAAATATATATATATATATATATATATATATATATATATATATATATATATATATATATATATACCAGGAAATAACTATAATTATATTTCTGCATTAAAATTGAGGTTAAAGGTAAAGGTAAAAAGACAGGTGTCTGACAGAAACAATTACATAAGTACAAGTCTGTTTTAGGTCTCATTATCTTGCAGCCAATCAGGATGAGTTTACAGTTTGACATGACACTACACAAAACAATGATCTTCAATGACCTCTGCTCATGATCAGGGCAGAAGCAATCATGTGTATGACACATCTACAGCAAAGCAATAAGGTCTTACAGCCCATCCACCACTGACCCACCCCTAAAGTGTTTTTTTTTTCCAAATTAAACAGGCCTAGCAGTTTCCATCTGGAGCCTCCAGCAAGGCCTTGGAGCAACACAGTCTCTCAAACAATACGCCACACTGGGTCTGTAATTTAAACATCAATGGGCTGGTTAGGCAAGCTTTCCCATGCTTTCTTACTTAAAAACTCACAGAGGGCCAACGTATACCTTAACAATTAAGTTAATTCACTAACTAACCCTACATGACTAACCCTACAATTAATGATCTTGTTACAGTTTTAATTAAATGGACATTTAAAAGGGAATCTGACACAACGTCTAAATTTCAATTCCCAATGCAGTTTCAAAATGGTGAAACAATCAACTTTGCAATATACACATCTATTAAAAGTCAGAACGCCCTTTCTCTGGATTTCCTTATCTCTCTTATTTGCTTACAGGCAATACCAATTCAGGTTCTTCTGGTGCCGACAATCCAGCTCACTGGTGCTGGGAGTGGCAGCCAAAGCTGAAGTAGTTGGTTGTCTGTGTTTTTTGCTTGAGGTCTAAAATGGGTTTGCTCAGAGGTGTAACTAGATGATACTGGGCCCCGCAGCAAATTCATTTTAGGATCCTCAACATGTCCAGAGTTTGTCCTGTTTTACCAACATATGTTGAAATTGCTCGTTTATTAGGCACCTATACCTCCTGGGAACCCCTGCATGCTTCCTCTGTAGTTACACCCCTGGGATTGCTGAGATGGGAGAGGAATAACTTGACAGCCCTTCACAGAGCCCCGACCTCAGCCCTACTGACCCCTGTCGGATGAATTGTAATAGGCCCGGGCCTATGTGGCCTTGCCACAAATCCGGGCCTGCCAACTGCATACCAAGCCTAATCCCCACAACACTTCCTAAGCAGAGACTAGAAGCAAATGCCATCTCCCAACTTCTAGTGGAAACCCTTTCTGAAAAAGCAGCAGGCCAACTCAGTGTATATTGGTGGGTTGCAGGGAACTCATCATATAAACTTTTAATCACCTTGTGCTTTAAAGGAGATATGATGTGTGAAAAAAGAATGTTTCGGTGCATTTATATTCCTTAAAGGAAGGAAAGTGCTTAAAAAAGTAGTGTTTCAGGTTGCTTTGTTGAAAATTTCTGCAAAAATCCTACTAGTCCCGCCGATCTGCTGCCTCCTTTCCCAGGCTGTGCAGGAGAGTCAGCACACTGCACTGTAAGATAGGAGCCAATCAGCAGCTAGGCTGACCTGATAGGGAACTGAAACCTGTCCTTGCTTGTGTGACTGCAGAGCTGTGATTGGCTATCCCCCTCCTACAGTGATTCTGGCAGGAATTGTTAGGACACACCCTCATCGTTAATATGGCGCGGCACTCCAATAAAGGGGCCATTTTTAATGATAATGATAATTTTTAGCCCAAAGTGATACTGACATATATTATTCATTATTGCCCACACTATTGGGATGGGGGGGGGTCACTTATACTATATGTCGTCTTTAAATCACATGAAATTAATGGTTTGGATTCAGCCATGTCAAGTCAATTGAATCCTGGATCTGGGGCATTTCTTTCTTTTTGGCCTCAAACCAGTGACATAATAAACAAAAATATGGCACCAAACAAAGCAACTCCATCACACGTTTTCCCAGTTTTCGTCACAGATCATCATATATTCCTATAGGGTTACCTGCCCCAGGGGATTTTCACCTTTAAGTGTGTTTTTTAAATCCCAACCATCATCATCTCATTTAATCAGTATATCAAATGAGTTGCCTATCCTTCTGTGTTACTCCCAGCACACCCTATTATGTTATTTTTTGTTTTGCAAAGACTAAGGACCTTGAAAACAGCAGCCCTTATCATTGTGGTCTTCTTTTATCATGGCATCTGGTACAATTTGAAAAAGATTTTCATGGTAATGATTTAGCTAAGCACATGGTTCTTCTTCATACGGCACTTTCTTCCTTTTTATTCAGCCATGTTCATTAGTCAAAAATGTGCCATTTCTAGGCAACAGCAGGCAAATCCTCATTGAGAGACTCTCAAGCACAAGATGCTGTGTAGTGTAACCCCTCAGATTCCAGAAGCCCATTCAGCCCTGGCTTTAAAAGGATGTGAAGCATCTGTTCAGTGCGCGCTGAGCACTATTTCCATGGGAATCAATCAGCATCTCAATTTGAAAAAGGAGAGCAGAGATACTGTGGATTTGACCTTGAGAAGGTCGGCCCTGTACAATGATTTATATATTGTGGCAGGGCACAGCCCCATTGCTGCCCTCTACTGGGAAATAGTGGGTTAACTCCTTCTCTTGCCATGATCCAGAGAAGTGCAATCGAAATGTAGAATACATAAGCGACATCATGCCAGTCTTATCAATTACTTCCCGTCTGTGTGTGCACTTTCCATGTACCTAGATTATGAGCCTTGAGATGCTGAATGACACCTTTGTATTCAAGTAGCATAAATGCAATGGAATGTTCTGGCATAGAACCGCAAACTCCATAAAATTCTTAATTGTTCTTGGCAGAGTCCCTTGCGTTGTTATAAATATGCTTTAATTAAAACGATCAAAATTGTAATTATACAGTTGGAAAAATCTTATTTTAGACTCCGAAGATACCCTCCGTAAAATGCGAAGCTCAGGCGCCATCATCTTTAACTATCCCGTGTCTGAATGTGATACAGTGGAAATAATTTGGGGAGCCTTAAAGGGAAAGGCCATAGAATGTAGCAGACAGCTCAAGAGATGTGGCTGTTATTTTATTTTTACACAGAGAACTGACCATTAGCATTTCTTGCAATGTCTTATAACACAAGCGCCATGATTAAACTGTCAAATATTTCCTTTTTAATTCTGCGCAGTGATGTCACTCGAGTCACATGATTTACTGAAACTCTATTATTATAACAAATCACGTACCTCCTGTCGGAATGTATGAGAGTATTAGAAGTCTGTGACCTGTTACCTCATGGCTTTCCAGGGATAGGAACTTCCCAGTGACTTATAATATCTTCCATTATTATTATTATATATATAGGGGATGTTTTAGGAAAAAGGGTGGCCTAGAACAACCAATCAGGTCTCTGCTTTCATTTTCTAAATTATATAAGATAGTTGTAAACAATTCTTGCATGATTCTGTGGGTGGTGGGTTTTTATACAATACCAGGCCTGGACTGGCAATCTGTGAGTTCTGGCAAATGCCAGAGGGGCTGCTGTAAGATGTCATAGACATTCACTCTTTAGTGGGCTGGAGGGGGGATGTTTGGGCCTCTGCCAGGGCCTATTTTGATTCTCAGTCCAGGCCTGGACAATACCCTGGTTATGCACCAGTAGCAGAGAGTAGAGATCCAGTAGTGATCATAGTGATTTATCTAGTATGCCTGGTACTTATTCCCAGAGACTTTGTAGAGACTAAAGGCAGTAGGGTAGTTGTTTTGCTTGCACATCTCCTTCCTTCCTGTCTTGGCAGCACACAATGAATTGGTACTGAGTCTAAGGGGCACATTTACTTAGCTCAAGTGAAGGAATAGAATAAAAAATACTTCGAATTTCGAAGTATTTTTTTGGCTACTTCGATGATCGAATTGGCTACTTCGACCTTCAACTACAAGTTCAGCTTCGAATCGAACGATTCAAACTAAAAATCGATAGTCGAAGTACTGTCTCTTTAAAAAAAACTTTGACCACCTACTTCGCCACCTAAAACCTACCGAGCATCAATCTTAGCCTATAGGGAAGGTCTCCATAGGCTTTCCTAGCTTTTTTTGATCAAAGGAAAATCGTTCCATTGATGGATTAAAATCCTTCGAATCGTTCGATTCGAAGGATTTAATTGTTCGATTCGAAGGATTTAATTGTTCGATTCGAAGGATTTAATCGTTCGATTCGAAGGATTTAATCGTTTGATCGAACAAATTTTCCTTCGATCATACGAATGAAGGAAATGCGGTAAAGCCTTGGACTTCGATATTCTAAGTCGAAGGATTTTACTTTGACGGCCGTATATTGAGGGTTAATTAACCCTCGATATTCGACCCTAAGTAAATGTGCCCCCTAATCTACCCAAGTTTGCTCTCCATTTTTTTTAAAGAAGAAAGATAATGATTTCACCCAAAAAGGCAGTTCTGGTGCCAAGTGAACATCACTGACCCAATGAGCTTCGATAGACATCCTATGGATAGCCAAAGGCTAGTTAGGGACAGCTGTAATAAACTTGTAAGCAACTTGCAAGTAGAACATTCCAAAAATATGCATTTTACTTCTTCCTATGGATGGAAGACCCCGACCTTCTTGCAATGCTAGGGCCCCCTTTACAGCAGAGGCCTATTATACTATTGCAAAGTGACTCATTATGACAATAGTCTATAGTCGAAGGAAGAACATGCAGCACAGATCGTTCAAGCTATCATTTATATAAATATATTAAGCTAATGGCACGGCAAAGACATTTACTAGCCTCCAGCTTTCAGGTGTATAGGGCTGTAAGTCCCTGTCATTAACATTTCACTCCCAGAATGCTGATTTTATTTCAGGGTCAGTCCTGCCCATAACAACTGTAAAGCAATTGGACAGAAGAAAATTGTAGAGGCACATCTGTTCTAAGGGTGTAGGCTCGGGAGTTAGTAAATCCGTACAGTGTGACATTTCTATCGCTCTAGAGAAACCTAGCAGCAGGGTTTAGATTTGGCTCAATCCCCAGTGCTCAGTGGAACTGAATCCAAACCCTTAATGTCACATGACTTTAGATTTTATTTTGTATCCTGCAATATTTCTTAAATATGCATATTACGGTTTGGATTTGGTTCGGTATTTGTCTGAATTATGGATCCAAAACAATGTAGCAGAAGCCAACATTTTTATTTTTTAGCTTTTCATTCAGCAACTTTAAAGTCTGCAGTTCTAGAAACCTGGTTGCTAGGGTCCAAATTACCCTAGCAACCATACATTGATTGGAATAAGAAATTGGAATATGAATAGGCGAGGGCCTGAATAGAAAGAAGAGTAAAAAAAAAGTAGGGATGCACCGAATCCACTATTTTGGATTCGGCTGAACCCCCGAATCCTTCGCAAAAGATTCGGCCGAATACCGAACACAATCCGAATCCTAATTTGCATATGCAAATTAGGGGTGGGAAGTGGAAAAAATTTTTTACTTCCTTGTTTTGTGACAAAAAGTCATACGGTTTCCCTCCCTGTCCCTAATTTGCATTTGCAAATTAGGATTCTGATTTATTTGAAAGCTGGAAAGAGTCGGAAAAAGAAGGCAAGCAATACAAAAACTATAAAAAATAAAGACTAATTGAAAAGTTGTTTAGAATTAGCCATTCTATAACATACTGAAAGTTAATGTAAAGGTAAACCACCCCTTTGAAAATATTAAACAACCAGGCTGACCCTTAAAAATGACACTGATTGTGATAGCATGATCCTGCCAGTAATAATAGGGAAAGGCTAAACTAGACGTCAGCCTCATATTTGGCACTTAGTTGCCATAACTATTCTCAGTGTGCCGCATACTCATGGCAACCCCCCCCCTATTTTGTCTCTGCTACTTTTCCATAATAAGGAATCGTCCGGTGTGACACATTTTTCACAAAGCTCTGCTAGTGCTACAGGAGGATCCAATATCAGGAAAAGCCTCTTTCTTTCTACATCTCAGAGCCATGGACTCCTATGCGGATTCTATTCCAACACCAGCATTAGAATTCACTTGTATGGATGCACCCTGTGCTGGATATCCACACTGCAGGAGCTCCATTCTGTATGTGACTAGCAAGCAGCACTTGCTTAGCTCTGAGCTGAACAGAAAGGCAGAATTGTGCGGTAGAGGCAATGAGAGGCAACTAAGGAAATCAGCTCAGGTATATAGACAGAAAAGCCCTTACTTACCCCAGGACTGGAGGCAGAGCAGCAGATCACTCACATGCCTGGATCCACTGGCTGCCAGGGAAGGAGAGAGGAGGGAGAGAGCGCGGGAACAGGCAACCTGACATGTTTCTACAGTGTACAATGTCTTTTTTTTTTCCACCTTGCTGGGAGTTTGATTACAGGGTGGGGCTTATCTGACAGGTATAAGAGGTTTCAAAGTGTCAGACATAATCTACTGGGTAATGTGCACAAAAGCAGCCAGTCAGATTGAAGCAAGCTCTGCGGGGTGGGATGAATGAGAGGTTACAGTGTTCCTGGGGCTTATAAATAACAATCATAGTAGAAGAGCTTTTTTTTTTTACCGCCCCCACCTTCTTCCATAGTATAAATTCTCTTAAAGGAATACATTCAGCATATCATTTTGCCTTTCCTTTACTTTTTTTCTAATCACATTTACACTGGCTTTGATAGTGTTGTGACATTTTCAGATATATTAAGAGATCCAGCACAAAAAGAACTGTGGTTTTAATTAGCTCTACTCACCTAAGACCCCACTAACATCTGGAATAAAGACATTTTTCATGAAATGGCTGGCTCACTATGCCCCCTATACCTCCTGGGTCCCTAAGTACAGTGTGATTCCTCTATAGGTATATAGTGAATAAAGTACCCCCTCTTGTCAAATATAAGGATATTAAAAGTTACTGAGGAGTTCCCTGACCATATAAAAGCACAAGGCCAAAGTTTTAGCATCAAGTGAATTTAAGGTTTTGAATTCAGTTCACTATCAAATAGCTTAGTGCAAAAAAAAAAAAAAAAAAATATATATATATATATATATACTGATTTTAGCAGAGTCTCCTGTTTCCTTCCCACAAGCAAAAAATAGGTCTAATCTACAAGTATAGAAGAAAAGCACAAATTCACTTATCCTTAAAAGCTTGTACCTAGTGCCAGTCAGTGCAGCCTGCTTTTATAAATTGCATTTAATAGTGCAAAAATTACAGTGAGCACAGATGTAAAAACATCCTGAAATTAACACATAACTATCTTAAATGTAATAAATGGCACTCATTGGAGCACCATGATTCTTGCTCAAAACAGCCAGGTCCCAGCACTAACATGCGTTTTCCCATACAAGCAACGAAGGAGAATACACACCGTGTGCCAAGTTAAAAAGAGAGGCGTTAAGAGGTGACCCTTGATCTATAAGCAGTTCCTTATCAGATGAAAGACAAACTCACTGTGTGCCTACATACAAGAAAACAGGGAAACACTCCTCCCACACCATTGTTTAATATCTCGTAAATTTTGCATTAACAGGATTAGCATAGATATATGTAAATAAGGGAATGAAAGCATTCTTGGCCCGTAGTGATATCCCATTAAAATATAAAGTTAGCAATACACGCCTAGATTTGGTCAGGCAGTTTGGCTGATTTCAATCAAATTGGCCTGCCCTCTGGGCATGTGTGGCAATTGGGGGGGTTGGGTGTTCAGACTGATAATCCCATCATCCTAGTTGGCCAAAAGGAAGCACACCAGCTCCTCTTAACATCCGAAATGGAATGATACAAAAGTGACCATAAACATGTAAGGCGTCTCGTATGGTATCTGTCTATTTGGCCTGCAGGAAAATGGTTGAACTATTGGATGGGCAAGGGGGTTCCATGGCACCAGCAGGGCCTGCTATGAGGGTCTCAGGACAGTGCCAATTTGATGGACAACTGCTGGCAGCAAGGAGTTGGACAGTGGTACAAGGGGGTCCCAGTATTGCATTTGTATTATATTGACCAAACAGTTAGGGTTCTGTTTTTTTAATAAAAACAGACATGTAGAACAGCATGCACCTATACCAAGCATCCTCCCTGTGAATGTAAAAATGTAAATACCAGGACTCATGTAATATTATAGATGCAAGAAAGCCCTGTTCTAAAGGCCTGCCCTGAGCAGACCCCTGTGTGCCTTCAAGAGGAGGAGCACACCAGGGTATTTGTAAGTCCTGCTCTTATGGGTATGCAGCAACATCATTTGTGGAGTGCAAAGACTTGCACCATAGCATGCCAGGTGCAAATCAGGAGTATCAAGGTGCACTGTCGGACAGTAATATGTTTTGTACTTTGCATCTTAAATGAGCCCAACACACTCTTAGTAGTGAGTAATAATTGAGTTCCACATGAAGAGAAAAACTGAACCCTGGGGCTTGGGTGGTGTTAAGAAATTATGTTCTTCTTGGTGCAAATTCCCCTGCACATGTTTGTGTTTAATAACTCTCTTAGACCAGAGAGATACCATAAATATTCCCCTATACAAGCAGTAAAACAGTGACATTTGTAGTATACTGGTATTTCATTCTATTTATCAGAGCTAACTTCCTCATCTGACCCAAAATGAAGTGCCATCATCTGCTAGCTCCACTGAGCTCATTTCAGAGATATTCAGTGAGTTTCTCATTACTCAGCCATGAGAGTGAGCTGAAGTGTTTGGAATTTTGTCTGGATGACCCAGTTTGGTGTTGGGACGCAATGCTGACTCCTTAATGAAGGAATCTGCTGAAAAATGACTCAGGTCTTTCCTGATTTATGAGCAGAGAGAACAGGGAGTTTGGGTTGCGTATCAGCTTGTTCTTCCTGCTCCCCGTGAATCACCCTCTTGGAACTGATCCGAAATAAAATGACTATAGAGGAAGTGTGTAGGTGCCGACAGATGGAGGGAAAATAATTAAATGTAATTTATTTTGTGAACTTCTGATCTTCCAAGTGTGTTGATCACACTTGTGTTATGAATGGGGCCTTATAACGAGGATTACAGATTCTGAAAACAGTCGAAATTAGGAATGGGCCCACCTTGGAGACAGAAACCAAGACACTTCTATGTCTGAGTGGTGCTTTATGGCAAACAAACATTGCCTGGTATCAGGATATTATGGCCACACTGGGCACTGTGTTTTTGGAATAAAAATCTATTAAAAGGTTAAAGGTTAGGTTAATAGCCTAGGTTTCTTTAAAGGAAAAAGTAAATATTTATTAGTGTTGACTTTTGAAAGGAGCGTTGAAACTATTGGGATTGCTTAATTGCACCTCGCACAAAGGTTTGCATGTTATAAACAGGTACAAGCTCTTCATGAGCTATGAGCAAAACAAGGGGGTTGTGCCTGATAGTCCTACCAACGTTCTCTTGTTTTGGGATACTTACTGCTGACTATGTGCCAGTGCATAGGCTTACCTAGGTTATACAGTGTGTCCTAAGAATGACCACAGCTGAAAAATGGTGAATTCTTTCTCTAGTCTGTCTGGAAAAAATAACCCCCTTGCCTAATATATATCTATATATTAATTTAGCAATAAGGAGAATCCTACTGGTCAAGGATCTGTATTAAGTCCATGGCTGACTGCATTGCACAAATCCCCCATCCCACCGTGGAATGAATTGTACTTCCACTTTATGGATTGGAGTGATTTAGTTATTACTCAAAATTCTAGGACCAACACAATGTGATTTAATGTGTGGGTGGTTAAATTGGGCAAATATCCGTTGGTCTGGTGACTTAGCCAAACAAATAGATTCTTACATTAATGACCTGCTTAAGACTGACAAAGGGTCAATACTTATAGGCGCAGTTCACCTTCCAAAAAAAGAAAAAGAAATCCTGCCTACATTATATCACCCATTGTATGTATCATTTTGTACTTCTGCTTCCATTTATGGGGAAGTGTCTCTGTGCATGTATTCTTGGTTTCTAAGTGGCAACACAATACAAATACAGTGCTGGTTCAATGCCTAGGTCACCTGAATTAATGTCCAAGAACTGTTATATATGAATCTGATGCTCCAATTGGAAAGAAATTTGATGGAAATTTACTTTATATATATATAACGCACATATACAACCTTCAAAACATTAAAATGGTTCTGAAAATGATTCATATGTATTATTCTCTTTTACAGTTGCTACTGCATGAAAATAATATCTTTAATTCAAGTTACACAGCATATATAGGGCAGTTGGTTCAATGAAGCCTGCACCACAGAGCCTGTTTAAACCTCCTGTACACTTTCAGTGTCCTTTAAATACAGCTGAACCTTTCCTTTTTTTCTCCCATTAGCAAAGATCTTTCAATATTCTGTGAGCCTCGCTGCTCCAACCTGAATGATATACAGGTATGTGAGCTGTTATCCAGAATGCTTGGGACCTAGGATTTTACAGATAACAGATCTTTCCAGAATTTTGGATCTCCATGCCGTAAGTCTACTAGAAAATCATATAAACATTAAATAAACTCAATAGGCTGGTTTTGCTTCCAATAAGGATTAATTATATCTTAGTACACTGTACTGTTTTATTATTACAGAGAAAAGGAAAATCATTTTTTAAAAATTTGGATTATCTGGATAATGGGATTTGGCCTTTGCGTAATTTGGAGCTTTCTGAATTACAGGTTTCCGGATAACGGATTTCATACCTGTATTAAAATAAATGTGTTCAAGCTTAAGCTATTTCAAGCACAGTCTTTTTTTTTTTTGAAACTGAAGTCTCTAGTCTCATTTAAATACACATTTTGACAATACTGAGGTACTGTAAATAAAAACAAATGTATGTAAATTAACAATGCTTACTTATTGCTTTAAGTATACATTTAAAAGCTATATTCTTTTGCCCATCTCATGTTGTATTTTGTGAACGCAAGTCAAATGTCCATAAAATAAAATGCAAAGGAGCTAACCTGAAAAAAAACAACAACAACGTTTTGGCAACCTATATATGGTATAAGGTATTAAATGCTATATCTGCATGCTGTGACATTTATATGCATGGGTATATGTCATAAAAAGAGCCGATACCCTCACTGGGAAGGAGTTGGGTTTCCTCTTGCTGCTCCCACTTGTCTAATATCACTGTGTTTGCTCAGTGCAACAAAAACACAATTAAACCAACTCCCACAGGCATTATTGGCTCTGTGACCACAAAGCGGGGGAAATAACCCTTTACTATAGGCTTAAAACGAAACACAGATTTCCTAACAGAAAACACAGATTTAGCAATAAGCATAGTATATAAAAGATATGTGCCAAGCCCAAGTGAGGGTCCAGTGTAGGATACAAGGGCACAAACTTTTGAATCCAAGGTGGGCTATTTAGGAACAGCAGCAACGACATTAATGTTTTCATATTGGTTGAGACAGGAATAAAAGACATATGTTCATTCAAATTCACTTCCAGATCCAGATCCATCCCCAAAAAATAGCTAATAGGACCAGTCCCTGTGCACTAAGAGTATTAATATCACTCTATTTTTAGTAGTGTATAACACAACAGTCTGTGTCCCATTATACTTTTATGGCCATGTAGCTTTAATTACAAATCCGCCTGAAGTGAGTGTACAACTACTAATTGTATTTAGGACATTCATCATGATAAAATGAAAAATATATATGGCCAGTAAAGCATTAAAAAAATGACGACGATGAGATCAGAAATATCCCGCAGAAGCAATGTCACCTCTATTGCATAGATGCCTTTGGAATTATTGCTATTTGTGGTAAATAAACAATACAACTGTGACTCACATTCCCCCCATGATATGGAGTTATAGTGCCGATGGATAATAATATACAAAGAAATTTATGGAGCCCTTAACAAGGATGGAGCAATAAAAATCTTTTGGGGGTGTACCTGTCTTAGGGCTTTAATTCCTGGCTTGTTGGAGGCAAGTTTTAGTTGTGTAAAAACCATGTATAGTGCCAAAAAGAGCCTCTTGTAGGTGCCAGTCCACATAGGGGCTACCAAATAGCCAATCATATCCTGTATTTGGAACCCCAGGAACTTTTTTCATGTTTGTATTGCACCCCATAGGGGCTACCAAATAGCCAATCATATCCTGTATTTGGAACCCCAGGAACTTTTTTCATGTTTGTATTGCACCCCAACTCTTTTTACATTTGAACGTGGCTTACGAGTAAAAAAGGTTGTGCGTTGCAACATCACCTAACGAAAACTTCACTCTGTTTCTAAGGTTGCTCAAAGGTATAATTTTCCATGAACTGAAGGCGTTTTTCAAGTAAATAAAGCAATGCAGTGCTCACTGCCAGAGAGTCAGAAACACAAAAGAGAACACTAGTCCACACACACAGTTCTCCCATTCATATAAACACTTCATGAGCTCATGCATTTTTTTAAAAAACCTCCCAGTTAGGAGCAGGGTGCCCGTGACAAGTAATGGGGAAGATTGTATAAGCGGGTAGAGGCTCATAGGGTGGGGCCAGTCTGTCTGTTATACATAGTGAGAATATCCTGGTAATGAGTCCTTACTGTTTATATATAATATATAACTAGAAGTTACAGGGAACTCATTTTGAGACTCCCACTACATTTTGGAATACATTTTTCAAAACATATATAAAACTGCTCATCAGTCAGTGCCCCACTGGCACCCCAGCAATGGCAGGGTCTTCCTACTTTATAGTTGCGCCGCTACAATGATCTTCAGATGTAAACCTACAGCCTATTCTGCTCAGTTCCAGTTTGGTGCAGTGGGCTTATGGCTCTGAAGAGTTTTTTTTTACTCTGTGACAGAATGCACAGAAGGGAAGAGGGTGAACATGCTAGTTCTCTGTTCCATTCTGAGCAGGTTAGATGTTCCCACTCGGTGCCCTGTGCCGCCAGCCAATGAAACCAAAGTCTTTTCCACTTACCTGCAGGACGAGGTCTTGTCAGGCTTCAAGCTCCGTGTAGTTGCTGGTTCTCTTCCCTTGCTGTTCTGAACCTGACTGCAAGCTCCTGCTTGTCTGTAAGAGGGAGAGACATGACATTACTTTGCCTCCTCAGGGGGGGAAAACACAGCATTGATTGTCTTAACCCTTTTACTGCCTCAGTCACTTTAAATGCATTGTCACAACTTGGGGAGTAAAGGTCAGATTTCCTCCCACTAATAAAACAGGCAAGGTGACCAGAGCTGTCATGAAAGCAGGAGACACTTACAGTGTGCTGGCTGAGGGAACAATACAGCCTACAATTGAGCTCTGAAGTGCTCGTATAGCCCAGTATTGTGAATGTATGGATAGAGAATTAATACCATGTATTAGTTTGTGTACTCTCAGAAGAATTAATATCATGTATTAGTTTGTGCACTCTCAGAAGAATTAATATATTGTATTAGGTTGTGCACTCTCAGAGTGACTTATATGCTAGGACTGAGAGAACAGGCAGTACTGTCGCTCCCTGCAAGTTTAGGCAGTGAAAAGAACTTGAACTTAAAGAGGCCCTGTGGTTGTACTGCATTCTGCCTGCACAGTGATCAGCAAGGTCATAAAGTCACAGCAGCATAGTTACAACTAACTGAAACTTTCAACGGCAGCTAATATAAATTACAATGGTGGTTGCAATACTACAACTATCTCTATCATACAGCTTTCTTTGTTTGTAGGGGATGATGGAAGTTACTGTTAAATTCTATTAGAGTTTCCACTTATTCATGACAAGCCAGGGACAGAACTAGGGAGCAAAGCTGTGGGGGGGGGGGACAGGCACCCTTCTCTGCCTCCTACCCCCTAGTCTGGTCCCCTCTCTCCACTCTCATGCCTGGCTGTTCCCTCTATTCGCGCTTGTGCATGCTCCTATTCGCATGTGTATGGGAATGGTAGGTGATGCGACTGGCCTGGTTGCCTAGGGTGCCTGGCTGGCCTGGCCCGGCGCTGCCTGTAAATTATATCCTTATTAACAGTGTTTAGTGATGTCATCAGGTGTAACTGGTGCTTACACAAGACTTCTGTATTTAGATAAATTAGGTTCTCACTGTTGTAAAATATAAGGATATTACAAGTCATCTCAGAGTTCCATGACCTGAATAAAAACACTCTACCTTCGGCCTTTTGCCTTTTTAATGGTCATGGAAAACCTCAGTGATTTATAATATCCTTATATTTTACAATAAATGGGTACATTATTGCTGTATTATGGGTGCACTGAATCCAGGAAAACAGCACTTTTTGCACTAAGCCATTTCATACTGAACGGAATTCAAAACCTTAAATTCATATGATGCTAAAACTTTGAACAATGTCATTTATGATGACATTATTTATGTCAGGTTGGTATTAGGCAGATCATTTGTTGAGGATTCAGCATTTTGTTATTCAGTGGAACTTAAATTTCGGCTAGAATAAATCCCATGTGCCGTAAGCCTAAAGGTACTGTCTGCTGAAATACACAGGGCAAAAAATCAGCCCCTACGTGGGCATTAGCCTCCTCTCTTGCCTGCACCCAGAACCATTGTGTCGACTTGGGTGCAGACACAGGCAGGAGGCTAATACCTGTGTAGGGGCTGATTTTCTGCAGTAGCCTTAAGCTGCTAATTCCACATTCTGTACCATCTGTGCCTATTTGTTTTCTACTCTGGGACTTGCCTATTAGCAGACACACAGAGCAGATATTAGCTGTATTTTTGGGCCTATACCCTCTCTGTGTGTCAGCTAACAGGCTGCTTTGGGGTGTTTCGATGAACACCCATGGAAGGTATGAATGGCAGCAGAACACTTTATAAATAAGACAACCTGTCCACCATTAGCCTTAGAGGCAGAGTTAACAAAAGTCATGTTAAAGTGCCTTGGACATAAGTGATCTAAAAAGCTTACCTGAACTTTACTTTATTTCTTTGTGGCTTCCCAATTATGTGTTTTTCTATTCTGCCTGTCTATAATTTGGTTAATTCAGTTTCCAGTCACTGACCATAGCAATTACAAGGTCCACTGATTACAAGACTAGAGTTTTATTATTAGTGCCATTTATCTTTCCATTCTGACCTTTCCCATTCTTTTTACCATCTCAGAATAAAGGGCCAGCAATGTTACAAATCAATTATAAAAAATATATATATATATATATATCCTCACATGCTCGCATTCAAGACTTTGGAAGGGCTGCACCCCTCCTCTGGAACGCTCTCCCACGATCTGTCCGACTTTCTCCCAACCTTTCTGCTTTCAAAAATCTCTGAAAACGCACTTCTTTCGAGAAGCCTACCCTCACTCTGCTTAACTACCAAACGCAACACCACATACAACACCACATTTCTCACCCACTTACTTCGATCTTGCCCACTCCCACACCTTGTGTATTACTCCCTTCCCTTTAGACTGTATGCCTATGCATAGGGCCTTCCTCACCTCTTTGTACCTGTATTGATTGTGATGTTTGTTACTCCATATATTCTATGTATGTAATTCATGTGATGTAGTTCTATAATCACAGTTACTTTACAGTGCTACGCAATATGTTGGCGCTATATAAATACATGTTAATAATAATAAAATAATAATATATATATATATATATATATATATCTATATATCTATATATATATATATATATATATATATATATATATATATATATATATATATATATATATATAGTATCTGTTCAACCAGCACCTACAATATACCAGAGAGGTTTTCATTCTGTAGAAAGCATGAATGGCATTTTACCCCATTAATATTCCTGTGTGAGAACTAAAACCATTATATTGTACACAACTTTTCTGTATCCAGTATGCAAATGTGTTTCCTATAGCCGGCTTCTAATTTGAATGGTTGTCTACATTGCTACACAGCAGCTTATTTATATAAATAAGGACCTCTGTGAGGAAATGGAATCTCTGCTACATTAACTAATTACCCAGTATGTTCCAACAGAGCTGGTGGCTTTAGTCTTACCCAAGGTTCTCAAGCATCCCTTGAGTGAGTTTAGGCTTAGCACATGTGCCATATAGAAATATATAAAAGCATACCTCCCAACTGTCTTGTTTTTCACGGGACAGTCCTGATTTATGACTCAACCCCCAGTCCCAGATTGCTACTGAAATGTCCCTACTTTCTCTTTTATCCCCTGCACTGAAGGGCCAGAAAAAGATCAAAGTTTCTAAAACTTAATTGGCTTTTGGCAGAGAGCCCAAAATACATGCAGGTGCACTAAGAAACTTTTTTAAACTTAGATTCTATTTAATTTAAGCAGGTATTTTGGGGAAACTGTGACTTGCAGCTTAAAGGACAATCCACCTTCATTATCAGAACTGTAATAACAAATAAAACATGGCCCTAAAACACCCAGAAATTATTATTTTTGTAAAATAGACATGGTAATTAGGGGGTGTGACCATAAAATTGGTGTGGTTAAAATGTTGTCCCTCTTTCTATTTTTTAAATGTTGGGGGGGGTATGATAAAAGTTCTGAAATGCACTTGAGCAGAGGACACCTGGAAGCCTAAGGCAATATGGCGTCAGACTGCTCTGCAGAAACATACCCCATGTTGGGTCAAATTTTTAAAGAATAGGAGCACTGGCCGCCTGGTTATGAGATAATTGATTAAGGTGACTTGGGGGTGCCTAACAAAATGGCACACAATGAGTTCAATTCTGCTTCTCCTTTAATTGACAAAGTTGAGAGCCACAGAAAACAAAATCACAAAACTAGAACCTATAAGAAATACTCCCCCACTCCTCCTGAAATGCTAAGTCCAAACCTTTTGCTGAGCTGTAAGGAGCTGTAGAATTTACCCAAGACTTTAAAAATCTCTATTGGATTTCCTTTTTCATGAGCACTGTGCACTATTGAGGGCAATGACCTGATCAAGCTGGAGGCTGCATAAATCATGGTACAGTAAAGAAAGGATGTAGTGCATTTTTTTAAGAAACAGAATGTTATTTGTAGGTCTGACGACATTCTGTAACTACTCTCATATTTACTTTGCTTACTCACCCTTTGAACAAGTATTACAATTTAAATGCCGGTGTTTCCCATTATATTCATCAACATATGCATTGTCACAGCTCTATACTAATTATAATAGCAGCCATGGGCAATGACTACTAATGCTGGCCAAACAGTCATGCTGTCTGGCTGTTTAGTCTTGAAACTAAGCCCATGTAAGGGCCCGGAGGCTCCAGTAAAGTTGAGGACCAAGGAAGAAGCAGCAAGTCCAACACAGTTCGCGGTATAAAAGGGTTCATGAAGAAGAGTAATCAAAGTCCAGGCAAAAGGGTCAATACAGGCAGCAAAGTTTCAGAATCGATGAAAACAGGCCGAGGTCAAACACAGGAATCAGAAATAGCAGTTTGAAAGTCACAGCCAGGAACACACAAGGAGAACCTATAATTGGGCAATGACAGGAGTGATCAGGCGTCTTATATAGGCTTCTTTGGTGCTAAAGAGCTGTGATGACGTCATGACGATGGCGTCCTGCCGTTTTGTACATTCTGCCGCCAAGATGCTGCATCCGTTATGACGCTGGCGTTGAAATGCTGCGCACATTTGACACATTGGTGTCAGAGCATGCCACGTGGGATCCCTGGACACCACCATCTTGTCTCATCGGAGCGGAACCCTTACAGTCCATAAGCCAGTTTCATAACCACTGTGCGTGTTGGTGCTCTCATGCAATATCTCTAAGAGGTACAGTATAGTCCTGCAATCTGAAAATGTGGTCCCTGTCACTGATCAGATAAATGCAAAGCTGTCATCCACATGTATGGCCAAATTATACCAAACCATCAGACACTTTTTGGGTCAATGACAATTTCTCTGGCACTGGCTAGGTCTTTCACATCTGGGCAAATTTACACAAGTCTTTTTTGTAACCATCTAACAATGTTAAAGGTGAACTATCACGATGAAAATGAAAATTTAATATAAGCTTCAGCATACTGAAATAAGGAACTTTCTGTTGGATCTAACTGTCAGTGAATATCTGACACCCAACTGCTGCTGAAGACAGAATGAAGAGAAACAGGTGCTGAGAGAGGAATCATGAAGATAAACTTGATTATTTCAGAAAGAATGCAGAATATTTAATTGATTGTATTTAGAAAGTTTCTTATTTCAGTATGAGGAAGCTTATATTTAATTTTGATTTTTGTGATAGATCCCCTTTAACATATTTGTCAGTGCCATTTATTCCTGCTGCTAAATGTACATAGGCATTTGCCCCCACCAGCTCAATATCCTGTTATTAAACATTCCCATATATGCCCCCTCCCCAAATGTACCCTCTTTCTAAATACAGGTAGGATTTTCACCCCAGAACTGCCTTTACATATACAGTCATATATAAAATCGAACTTACATGCACTCACAAAGCTAAAGCTGTAGCACCCACCTCTTCTATGAACCCATATTAGCCAGCACAGACTGTGTTTATAACATACCTCCTGTTTACCAGTTCCACCGCAGTATATAATTACCTTTCCTGCATCACTTTAATCCTGCAGCTCCCTCCAAAATGCCATCTGTTCAGCTTGTTCCCCAAAGTGCCAGAGACATGACAAAGCAAAGCAATTTACTCAGCACGTTTGTCTGCTGGAATATGGATCCCGTGAGAACATAAGTCAGAAATAGCTGTTGTGACACAGATTCGCACAACGCAATTAGGCACGGGTATGAATGTATGCACAAAATATAGACAACTCACTGGGGTAACATGCAAAGTGCATTATCAGTCTGTGCCCCCTGTACCTTCCGAAACTGCAGCAGCTGAAGGGTCTGCCTCCTCTATAGCAACACCCTGCAAAAAACACTACCTTCGACGAGCCCCAATAACAGTAAAACTAGTCTGTATATGGGATCTGATCAACGGTTACTGATCAAAAAATAAAAAAAAATTAGAGCAAAACTTAAGATTTTCACATAGAAATACGATTAGCAGCTACCACCCTACATACCCCAGGCAATTATAGTTTTAATTCTTATTTTTTATTTTCTACAGTGAAAAGGAATAAGAAGATTTCATGTGTAAAAATGAATATCAAATAGCTCAATGTCCATACCTGAAGATGAGTTCCGCCGAATCCCTACATCAAACAGCCACACTAAAACACAATGGAGCAGTGGCAATCAATACAGCCTCATTGTGTATTGTATTCATATAATCAGTTTGTTCTCTAATTCCTTGAATGGCTTCCCTTAAACTGGCTATAGACGCAAATATGTGATCGTACAAATCGAGGATTTGTACGATTTTCAGACCGTGTGTGGAGAGTCCCGAACATTTTTCGTCCGGCGGAGATCGGTCATTTGGTCGATCGGACAGGTTAAAAGATTTCTGTCGGCTGCCGATATTATCTCTGCGTGTATTGCCGATCGTACGATTTTCAGTGGGAGACTGTCAGCAGCTTTGGTTGGACATAACTATCGTACGATTGCTGTCAGGGGCAGAACATCGGCTGATCTGTTCTTTTACTACTTTATTTGATCTGAATGGTTAGTGGCAGGTCGGGAGATGGGGAAGTCCGATTGTTCTATGATTCGTACGATTGGATCTTTACATCTATGGTAGGGTTGCCACCTGACCGGTATTTTTCCGGCCTGGCCGGTAAAAATTATGGTTGATCCAAATGTTATTAATAGGTTAAAAAGATAAATAAATTGGAAGGCCGGTATTTTTTTCCAGAAAAGGTGGCAACCATAGTCTATGGCCATCTTTAAAGTATAATTTTCCTATCAGCTGAAATTCATGTATTCCTGCCAGAAAGACTCCTCTGTAACCATTTGTGAGGCCTGTGCAATGTAAAAGATTAATGTGACACCCTATAACACCAAAAAGGAGTTCTAGGTATAGTTTGAAGGTGTATTCTGACATATGAGACATCCGTATTGAAAGAGAAATTTATGGCAAACTAGGTGTGTCAGTACTGCCAGTTCCAAAGTAGATAAATATATCAAAGGCTTAGATCTGTCAAAACAGACATGCCTTGCTGGATCTCATTAGCCCCAAGCAAAAAACAATCATCTTCACTTCCCCTACTCAGCACCTAACCTTCAACTCATGTCTAGTAAATCTGTAGAGGAAAGAACTTTAACATCTAAGCTAGAAGCGCAAAGATTCATTACCATGAACCAGTTAAATCTGTTCTGTCAGTTGATTTGATGGGGAATACTGGGAGTTGCAGTTCGCAGCAACTAGAAAACCCTCCGTCATGATTATCACCAGTCTCCACTGTGTAAAAAACGTTGTACATTTTTTACAAGTATTTTATCTTAGTGACTTCCACCGGAAGCAATGTAAAATAACGGCAGCAAATCGCATTGTGTAAATTCAAACACACCTTGATAAATTTGCCATTATTTTACACTGTGAATTTCATTTGACACAGCATAATAAAAATGCCCCTTAGGGCTCGTCCACACGAGGAGATTCGGGGAGATTTTGTCGCCTGGCGACTAATCGCCTCGTCTTTTAAGCGACTATCTCCCCGAACTGCCTCAGCGTTTTTCCCCATAGGCTAGAATGAAAAGTCGCCTGCGCTAATGCACACGCGGCAATGAGTTTTCTATAGTCGCCCGAAGTTGCCTCACTGAATCTCCTCGTGTGGCCTTACCCTTAGTCTTGATGCAGGTGGGCAGTAACCACAAGTTTTATAGATGTAACTTTAAATGGCTTGCTCACCTTTAAATTAACTTTTAGTGTTATGTAGAGAATGATATTCTGAGACAATTTGCAATTGGTTTCAATTTTTATTACTTGCGGTTTTTGAGTTTTTAAGCTTTCAGCAGCTCTCCAGTTTGCTATTTCAGTGATCTGGTTGCTAGGGTCCAGATTACCCCAGCAACAATGCTTTGATTTGAATAAAAGACTGGAATATGAATAGGAGAGACCTGAATAGAAAGAGTATTAATAAAAAGTGGCAATAACAATACATTTGAAGCCAAACAGAGCATTTGTTAGTGACCCCCATTTGAAAGCCAGAAAGAGTCAGAAAAAGAAGGCAAATCATTCAAAAACTATAAAAATAAAATAAAAAATTAAGGCGAACTGAAAATTTGCTTAGAATTAAGCTGGCCACAGACGCAAAGATCCGATCATACAAATCAACGTACATCAGACTTCCCCATCTCCCGACCTGCCACTAAACATTCAGATCAAATAAAGTACAAAAGAACAGATGAGCCGATGTTCTGCCCCTGACACCAATCGTACGATAGTTATGTCCGACAAAGCTGGTGACAGTCTCCCACTGAAAATAGTATGATCGGCAATACACGCAGAGATATTACCCACAGCCGACAGAAATCTTTTAACCTGACTGCTCGACCAAACGACCGATCTCCGCCGGATGAAAAATTTCGGGACTCTCCACGGTCCGAAAATCGTACGAATCCTTGATTTGTACGATCAGATCTTTGCCTCTATGGCCAGCTTTAGTCTTCTATAACATACTAAAAGTTAACTGAAAGGTGAACCACCCTTTTAATTTCAATGTAATGGATACAAAAAACTAACATTTTGCAACAAAACAAAACAAAATGCCCCTGTGAAGGATTTCTTTGTCCGTTTGCTTTCTAGTTTTTTCAGGCTGAGAGAAGCGGGGTGGTGCAGTTTTCTCCTGATAGGAGCACCGGCATGGGGTGCTAGGTAAGTAAATTTAATCACTTGGGGGCCTAACTTTTGGCACCCCCAAGTGTAAAAGGACTTTAAGTCTACTAGAAAATCATGTAAACATTACATAATCCCAATAGGCTGGTTTTGCCTCCAATATGGATTAATTGTATCTTAGTTTGGATCAAGTACAAGGTACTGTTTTATTATTACAGAGAAAAAGGAAATAATTTTTAAAAATTTAGAATTTTTGGATAAAATGGAGTCTACAGGAAATGGCATTTCCTTAATTTGGAATTTTCTGGATAATGGATCCCATAACTGTACACATTTCCCAAGACATGATCTTGAAGGTTAGTGATCAGAGTTCCAAAAGAATGAAAATCCCACAGTTAAACTCGCCAGGGAAGCTTTTTTTGCTGCCCCTGTTAAATGATTTTATAAAATGACCCTGGATGTTAGATATGATTTCCAAGTAAATGAGATGGTACATCTGGGTCACCTTGGTAGCCTTTTTTCAAATCAGTGACGACACACTAGGTATTTTCATTTCTGATACACGTAGCAGCAAGAAAAATGTGTATGTTTACGACGCCAAAAAGAAGCTGTCATTTTATTGATGCTGTCACTAGCTGGATGTATATATACATCATTCAGCTCTCCAGCACTTGAAGAACTACATGAGAACTGCAAATCCAAAGTGCCAAACATTGCTTATTCCAGGCATAAATCAAGGTTATTCGCTTTAACAGCTTGTCAGTGAAAGAATATTTGTTTGACAGATCATGTTTACATGCTAAGGCTGCCTCCCATTTGTTTGTGGCACAAGAAGCATTAGCCAAAGTGACCCACTTTTACTTTTCTAACTTTAGGGCATGCAGCCTTCTCCATCCTCAGCAGACCTTCTTGAAGAAAAGGGTAAAATGACCAGAAACATGGAGTGATCAGAAAGAACTTGGGGTTTAATAGTGTACAGATTTCAAGCAAGATCAGGTAATTCAGACAATTATCAGGGGTAATATATTCTAATCCAAGTAGAAAAATGTTGTTTCCCTGGCTATAGATCTTAAACCTTTGGGTAGGGGCTAAAATTAGGTCCCCTATCTGTTTAGATCCACGAGCCAGTGAAATTGTCTTCTGCAGACAATTGTAGTTAAAAGTAGATCATTAATCAGATACCAAATCTTATGTCCGGAGAAGGAATCCCAGAATCTCATCCGAAAGAGGTTAATTGGGTGGTTCACCTATATAACTTATAGAATGGCTTATTCTAGTCAAGTTTTCAAATGGCCTTCATTTTTTCTTCTTTATAGTTTTTGAATTATTTGCCTTTTTCTTCTGGCTCTTTTCAGCTTTCAAACGGGGGTCACTGACCCCATCTAAAAAACAAATGCTCTGTAAGGCTACGGATTTATTATTATTGCTACTTATTATCTACTCATCTTTCTATTCAGGTGTCTCCTATTATTCCAGTCTCTTATTTAAATCAATCCATGGTTGCATTAAATCAATGCATGGTTGCATTAAATCAATGCATGGTTGGTGAAATTGCAAACTGGAGAGCAGCTGAATAAAAAGCTTAATAGCTCACAAACCACAAATAATAAAAAATGAAAACCAATTGGAAATTGTCTCAGAATTTCACTCTCTACATCCGTACTAAAAGTTCATTAAACCCAGCAACCCCTATAAGAAAACGTGCTATAGATCAGTAAATACTGATCTCACCTTTGGAATTTTTTTCTGAATCCCATTTAAACACCAATACATTATAAAAAATGCTACACACAGATATATTGATCTCCCCATACACTTCTCTCTTAGAATGTCTATTTTTCTTTTCTTTAAGGGCTGATTCATGTAATAACACTGTAAACTTCCTTTAACACATTGCATACCTATCATATGGTGAATTCAAAGCTACTTATTGCAATAAAATAACCAACACAACAAGAGATCATTCCCCTGTCCTAAAATCAGATATATTTGTCTAAGGAGAAAGAATACTTTCAATAATATAGTTAATTTCTCTTGCTCAAAGGAAAGATTATGTCTTTAATGCTGTTAATCTTATTGTTCAGGCTTTGAAGAAGTTATAGGAAAGTTCTAACATTGCAAAGTTATACATCCTGTATCCAAGCCTAAAACTCCCAAATGCCTAAGATTTTGTTATCCCTGTTTGATTAATTTTAACCTCAGCAGCAATTTTCATTGTGTAGAAGATTTTATGCAGTACCTGTGCCGGAGAAGCTTGCCCCCCGCTTATGGTAGGCTCCACTAAATTGGCCACGGTGTCATATTTTTCTCAATACCAATAGCAGTTTATGGCAGAGGTGCTTTCCACATTCAGAGCCGGAACAACTGCTGAGCTTCTTCTCTCTGGAGCAAAAATCAAAGGATAAAAATCTTCTCTTCTTCATTTACAGCTTAAATTAAAAAAACAATCAAACAAAAAAAAACAGTGTTTAAAACTGGTTGAAAGTAAAGAAAAACCAAAAATACTCCCCTAAACTCCCATTTACAATAGAAGATATCTGCTTTGAACGTCTCCCATCCAACCTGTTCTTTTTTGGCACGGTCTGACTCAAACGTTGCCTGGGAATTTTACTACGGCCTCCAGTTGCCATGGGGAAGCAGCTGATGTCATTGGCATGAATGAGACCCTGTGAAATTCACAATTGAAATAGAAACACTTGGCCTGCTTAACCCCTTACAGGCCAGGGGTGGGGGCGTGCTAAACAATGACTATAGCCAAGTATTTTCTGGATCTTATTTTTTTTTATTATTATTAATAGGGGGTTAATAAAGCTTCAGATGCTGGATCTATATGTTATTTGAGCCAGCATTTAATGGGTTAACCTATAATACTCTCCTTCATCCCCTTGTGTCATCTCTGTGTTATTTCCATTTGCTCAGTGTACAAGGAATAGCATTAAATATACACATGGATGCTAGCTAATACTAATATTTGATTATGACCAGCACTAGAGACTAAGGAACAGATGGATCTGCCTTGGAATACTAAGTAAAAGTTATTTCTCATGCACAATATGCTGACATAACAAGGATTGTATATGGTATGAAGCCTCAAGCTGCTGCTCCTGATGTCTTGAGAGCGCTGTCCTTACTTACCCTTGCCAGGTATCCCTTCAGACGTCAACCTAGAAATCATTTTTGACTGGTAGCATATTCGCCTTTGCTTGACTGCACTCAAAAGAGGAGATTCATTCGCCCCAGAGATCTACAAATGCACTATATTTAGCCCTATGTGTTATAAGGACTTGGTAAATCTTCATAAATCTCTGGAAGCTTGCTAGTACTGCCAGCACGTTGGTCAGAATGGCCGCAGCATGCCGGATAGCCTTTTGGACAGCAGTTTAATCAATCTGTTTATGAATATGAATGTGCAACATATCTCTTCATTATTTAAAAAGAGGAAGAGGAGATATGGGCTGGGGGAGGGAGCTGGAGATAGGGATGGGAACGAAGGGAATGGGCAGGAGGTAGAAAAAAAGCAAGAGGAAGCAGTGGTGGAGGAGGTGGAAGGGGAAGTAAAAGGAACAGGAAACAGATTAATGGGTTAATGAGGAAGTGGGGTCAGGAAGTAAACACTGAGCACCTATGCAGGGTCACGTGGTTTTCTGTTAGCTTGTTACTGACATGCTGCTGATTGGAGGAGACTCAGCACAGTAGTAAAAAAAATTAGTGAGGAGAGAATAATAATAAACTGCAGGCAAGGGCAGATGGAGGGATACGTGGGAAAAGAAATCACTAATAACAACGTGGGGGAAATCAAAAATAGCTCCACAACAATAACATGGTTGATCAGCAAATGCTGCCTTTTACAAGCCCCAAAACCCCACTGACAGCTGTCCAACCCTGCACTCACAGAAGAGACAGTCATAGTTCAGAATGTTTGAAGTTTTGCCCAACACAGCCAATAGAAAGCTCGGCCCCAAGCCTTGTGTGGAGATAGGATTGCCACCTGGTCGGTAAAAATTATGGTTGATCCCAATGTTATTAATATTGAAAAAAGATCAATATATAGGTATTTTTTTCCAGAAAAGGTGGCAACCCTAGGTGGAGATATGACCGGCTATATTGTGGGGATTTGTAACAGTTCCTAATGTCTCTGAAGGGTTAAGGCTGAATTTGTCCAGATGATGCTTAGAAGCATTTTGGAGTTGTTTCCATGGAAACCTTCTTTGCTGCATTAAATATCAAAGTAAGAGATTGGAGGAGAAGATGCTACTGAGCTCTAACTGTGGCAGTGACTAAGTGTCGGCCTTGTTTCCCGCCCCTGACAAATGTATATATCCACCTATAGGGATGTAGCGAACGTCGGAAAAAAAGTTCGCGAACATACTTGCGCAAAAATGCGAGCGGTTCGCGAACGGTTCGCGAACCCCATAGACTTCAATGGGAAGGCGAACTTTAACATCTAGAAAAGACATTTCTGGCCAGAAAAATGATTTTAAAGTTGTTTAAAGGGTGCAACGACCTGGACAGTGGCATGCCAGAGGGGGATCAAGGGCAAAAATGTATCTGAAAAATCTGCCTGTGTGTGCTTGGAAGAGATAGTGTAGGGGGAGAGCTGTTAGTGATTTCAGGGACAGATGATAGTAAGTTTGCTGGCTAGTAATCTGCTTGATACTGCTCTGTATTGGAGGGACAGAAGTCTGCAGGGATTTGAGGGACATTTTAGCTTAGGTAGCTTTGCTGGCTAGTAATCTACTGTTCTCTTTAAACAACTGCCATACGTTGACCTTGTAGGCATTGTTTGCCCAGTTTTTTTGGACGCAGCCACTGAAGCACAGTTGCCAGAAAAAATATGCCATATAAATGCTGAAAATAGTCATTTTTCGCCATACGTTGACCTTGTAGACATTGTTTGCCCAGTTTTTTTGGACGCAGCCACTGAAGCACAGTTGCCAGAAAAAATATGCCATATAAATGCTGAAAATAGTAATTTTTCGCCATACGTTGACCTTGTAGGCATTGTTTGCCCAGTTTTTTTGGCCACAGCCACTGAAGCACAGAGGCCAGAAAAAATATGCCATATAAATGCTGAAAATAGTCATTTTTTTGGTCGCAGCCACTGAAGCACAGTTGCCAGAAAAATTATGCCATATAAATGCTGAAAATATAAATTTTTTTGGTTGCACGGGTTGAAGAAAACAGTGTGCAAATAATGCCTACAAGGCCAACGTATACACTACTACAGCGGTGGATACGGATTACGTAAAATATATTATGGCTGCTTGAAAAAAGTGACTCCGGTGTTTTTTCTGGAGACGGTAATATTATGGATATTTAGACAGAATGTGAACAAGGTCACACAGCTCGATGGCGGGTTGAAGAAAACAGTGTGCAAATAATGCCTACAGGGCAAATAATGCCTAAAAGGTCAACTTATACACTACTACAGCGGTAGTCAAATAAAAAAAAGTAAAATAAAAAAAAAATGAATATTAAAAAAAAAAATTAAAGTTGGTGCTGCTGAACTACTAGGAGCAGCAGATTAGCACACCAGTCCCACTCCCCAACACTGCTAGACTAATAGCACTGGGCTCTTATAGTAGTAGTAGTAGTAGTAGTAGTAAAACAACAAAAAAATAAATAAAAGCAGTCCTTACAAGGACTACTGTTATTGCAGCAGTCAGCAGATGAGATCAGAAGCAGGACAGCTGCCCACTGCAGCTACATACAGAGCACTGCAGTAGAAGGTAGATTACTAGCCAGCAAAGCTACCTAAGCTAAAATGTCCCTCAAACCCCTGCAGACTTCTGTCCCTCCAATAACAGAGCAGTATCAAAACGATTACTAGCCAGCAAACTTTCAACTGTCCCTGAAATCACTAACAGGCAGCAGCTCTCTCCCTACACTATCTCTTCAGCACACACAGGCAGAGTGAAAAAACGCTGCAGGGCTTCGGTTTTTATAGGGAAGGGGAGTGGTCCAGGGGAGAGCTTCCTGATTGGCTGCCATGTACCTGCTGGTCTGGGGTGAGAGGGCAAAAAAAGCGCCAACAATGGCGAACCCAAATGGCGAACGTCGCGCGACGTTCGCGAACTTCCGGCGAGCGCGAACACCCGATGTTCGCGCGAACAAGTTCGCCGGCGAACAGTTCGCGACATCTCTATCCACCTATTGTATTAAATATAATGGGATGCAATCTCCAGCACCCGAAATAGAACACTGTAAGTAGAGACAATAGAGGCCCACCAGCTGCTGGCGGCCCCAGATGCATACGGTTGCCTGACTGATATGCAATCAAAATGAAGTGTGTGTGCAAAACGAATCCTCTTCCCAAAGGGTTTGGGGCCTAAAAGGATTTTGCTGCAAGGCTCGGTCCTTTCTAATGACCATAAGGCATGTTCCAAGGATTTGGCAAAATAATATGGGTTAAAAATTTTGTCTTTATAAAATAAAAAATGCATTTATGTATCCACAAAACATTTTAGTGCATTATCTGCAGCCGGTTCTCCTTCAGTCCAAACAGCTTTATATTCCCACCCACAACCTATGCCCGAGGGTATTTTTGTTTGCACAGTAAACATTAAGTATACCCAGCTATGATACCTCATGTCTGGCCCCTGAGTTGGGATGAGTTAATCACAGCATTAAAGAGCTATGGGGAAATGTTAAAAACAAACCAGTCAGCATGTTCCAGGCCACAATAATTATCAGTTTGCTGCAAAATGGACATCTCTGTGATTCTATTGTCTCAATAAACACAGTGCAGGATGGAAACCAGTACAAGCCCAGTCAGGTATTATTTAACCATATGCAAAATTGTATTTGCTCCTCAGCATTTGTAAACCCAAATGAATTTCTTAATGCAGTGTTAAAAAAAGATCTAATCTTTGTTCTTTTTGACTATCCTAACACTCAGCGTGAAGATGGCATCATTGGTACAATATATTGGTTTATTATAGAATTGTTAAAATAAGAAATAACAGGAATAACAGCACAAATAAACGTAGTTCTCTTTTACCTTCAGAGGTCCCATGTGAGTGTTTATTATCTTCCCATCAGCCCATAGTAGGCTGCTCTTAATTCGTTATAAAATGGCAAACTACTGATCTGTACAAAACACAGATCAGTTTGTTAGCTTCTAATGACACATGTTTCATCCAAACTGCTGGGAAAAAGCAATATATTTTAAACATACAGTAGAACCCCCATTTTACATCCGCTGATTTTAAGTTCAATCAGGAGCCAATTAACCTGCCTGTATGTATTTAGAAGGTGGAAGGAAATCAGTAGAAAACTCATGCCTCCTTACACACAAACTCCCTTAGGGGAATGTAAATTAGATGCAGTTTGTGCAACGTGCTTGTGATTAAAAAAAAAAAGAAAATATACTCTTCCACTATATATACTTGACATATTATGCATTGTAAGCAAGGTAAGAAGAGATGTATTACATGGTAATGATAGCAATAATGACTGTGAGTACAGGCACGTGAAGCCCAACTCCCCCCCCTCCGTATCTGTCATTCCTAACATTATAATGACTGCATATGCTCTGAATATATGTGCAGATATTTGCAATTGTATCTGAGCTATCTATCCATATATCTATCCATCATCTCATTATCTATCTATCTATCTATCTATCTATCGATCTATCATCTATAATCTATCTAATATATCTATCTATCATCTATCTATCTATCTATCTATCTATCTATCTATCTCACACTATCTATCATCTATCTCTATATCTATCTATCTATCTATCTATCTATCTATCTATCTATCTATCTATCTATCTCACACTATCTATCATCTATATCTATCTATCTATCTATCTATCTATCTATATCTATCTATCTATCTATCTATCTATCTATCTATCTATCTATCTATCTATCTATCTATCTATCTATCTATCTATCTATCTATCTATCTATCTATCTATCTATCATCTATCTATCTCACTCTATCTATCTATCTATCTATCTATCTATCTATCTATCTATCTATCTATCTATCTATCATCTCTCTCACTCTCCCTGACCCCATCTAAAAAACAAATGCCCTGTTAGGCTACAAATGTATTGTTATTGCTACTTTGTATTACTCATATGTATCCAGTCCCTCTTCTATTCATAGTCTAGTCTCTTATTCAAATCATTGCATGGTTGCTAGGGGAATTTGGACCCTAGCAGCCAGATTGCTGAATAAAGTGGAGGGCTGCTGAATAAAAAACTAAATAACTAAAAAAACCTCAAATAATAAAAAATGAAAACCAATTGAAAATTGTCCTATAAATCTTACCAAAAGTTAATTTAAAGGTGAACATACCCTTTAAATATCATTGAGGGTAGATCTGAAGAATGCAAGGCACTGGCTCAAGAAGGTCCTGGAATTAGAAGTGATCTGCAAAGAAGAATGGACATAAATCCCTACAACAGGAATTTAAAAACTTTAAAAAAAATGAATTTTCATTCCCACCCCTATTAGCAGCTCAGTTTGCAAGGCTTTCTAAACGATTACAATATGAAACATTGTTTAATACATTGCTCAGCAGCAGCTTTAGCCCTATTCAGCATGTTTTACATATAAATTAGAAACATGCACAGTATCTCGCTTAAAACACCTCTGAAATGCACAAATAAATGTTTTAAGCGAGATACTGTGCATGTTTCTAATTTATATGTAACACGTGATAGTGGACCCATGCACAGTTCTTGCTACTAAGATAGCACATACCCAAAACTAATTTGTTTCTTTTCAGTATGCTCCCTGACCTTTGCTTTCAGTCACAAGCACCTGTTATAATTATTGCATTGGTTGCTGGGATTTCCCTGATGCTGCGGTTAATTATCAAATTGTAAGTGTACAGAGAGCCTGCAGAGTTCATAGGAGTGGGCCATGTCATTTTTTTTCCTTTTTTTTTGTTTTTTTTTGGAAAAATGGAAAAAATACATTGGAAACAGAAAGTAATAGAAGAAGCCATTATTTATGGTACAGGTATGGGATATGTTATCCAGAAACCTGTCATTCAGAAGGTTCCGAATTACGGAAAGGCTTCTCCCTATTTTTCAAATAATCCAAATTTTTAAAAATTATTTACTTTTTCTCTGTAATAATAAAACAGTAGCTTGTACTTGATCCCAAATGAGATATCATTTATCCTTTTTGGAAGCAAAACCAGACGATTGTGATTATTTAATGTTTACATGATTTTCTAGTAGATTTAAGGTATGAAGATCCAAAATACGGAAAGATCCATTATGCCGAAAGCCCCAGGTCCCGAGTATTCTGTACTGTACCTGTACTGACATACCAAGGTGTCCAAACCTTTGCATATGCCATGATGACTATTTTTTGTTCCTATATTCTAAATAAAATGAAATCAAATGTATCTGTGCTTTAACATTTGCAAAATACCGTATATACTCGCGTATAAGCCGAGTTTTTCAGCACCCAAAATGTGCTGAAAAACTCGACCTCGGCTTATACGCGGGTCATACGCCAATCCCTCACCGGATCCCTCACCTCCCTCTCCCATATATACTCCGTATATACGCCAATCCCTCACCGGATCCCTCACTTCCCTCTCCCATAGCGCATCAGGACTCTGTGACTGACTGTCACGATCGCCGCCCGGAGCAGGTCCAGGAGGCGCCGGCGCCGCTACCCACGTGGCGGCCATGGGCGCCGCCATTTTGGGAGCGACGCCGGCAGGGAAGGACGCGCCGCCCGGAGCTCCTGGACCTGCTCCGGGCGGCGATCGTGACAGTCAGTCACAGAGTCCTGATGCGCTATGGGAGAGGGAGGTGAGGGATCCGGTAAGGGATTGGCGTATATACGGAGTATATACGGTATTTGAAAGAAAATAACCCCTACTTTCAGCACCTGGGTGTGTCATTAGTAACTCCTCACTTCATTGATATTCATAGGCTCACAAAATGGGGTGTGGGGACCAGGGCCCTTTTGTATAAAGTGTTGTGTTATTTCCCAGCACCCACTGCTAGCCCTGTATTCTATATGGATTATCTTCTCCCTACAGGAACCAGCATGGCAGCACCAACTGCTAAACAGGGGCTTATTTATAATAATGGGATTATTGGACCCCCTTCCCCCATCCAGGCCATATTCTCCTAGAAGAGTTTGTGACCAAAATAAGCAGAGGAATTTCAAAGCTCTTGCTGCGGACTGTAAACATTTACATGTGTCCTGCACACTGTTGGGGCCGCAGAAGGAGCCTCGTATGTAGTTGCTGCATCTTTCCATCTCTCTGCCCCTGGTTGAGTTATAAGTTATTTTACTGTGACTGGTGTGCTTACAATTTTTTTTTTTAAACTGTGGGCAGGCCTACCTTTCATTGTTATTCAGTGGGTGCAGGTACAGATTGATTTTCAATCAGCCCCTAGGCTTATACACGAGTCAATACATTTTTCCAGTTTTCTTAGGTAAATTAGGTACCTCGGCTTATACACGGGTCGGCTTATACACGAGTATATACGGTATGTTTGCTGACAGCACTGATTCCGACAGTAGTTGTTTCCAACGTTTCACTTACAAAATGGGCTGAATGTGTAATTTGGCCAGGGGTGCCCAAACATTTGCTTTCAGCTGTACCACAGAAGAATGAACTGTACAGTATCTCAATAGTACAGTACAGTATCTTAATAGGCCGCTGATAACAGTATCTATAAAGCACATTTGTATTGCTAATCTCAACTTCAGAAAACTGATTATCCTTAACAGATTCCTTTCTTGTGCCAAATGACTTCTTGCTCAACTTTTTTTCCAGCTTGAAGTGTGACTTCACATCAGCATGTACAGTAAAAAGCTGGCCATAGAGGCAACGATTCGACCGTACAATCGGACTTTCCCATCTCCCGACCTGCCACTAACCATTCCGATCAAATAAAGTAGAAAAGAACAGATCGGCCGATGTTCTGCCCCTGCCAGCAATCGTACAAAAGTTATGTCCCACAAAAGCTAGTGACAATCTCCCACTGAAAATCGTATGATCGGCAATACACGCAGAGAAATTATCGGCAGCCGACAGAAATCTTTTAACGTGTCTGAACGACCAAACGACCGATCTCCGCTGGATGAAAAATGACGGGACTCTCCACACACGCCCCTAAAATCATACGAACCCTCAATTCGTATAATCAGATCTTTGAGTCTATGGCCAGCTTAAGAATATGTCACTAAGCCAATATTTTCAGGTTACTGTTTACCAGGGGCGTAACTTCAGAGGAAGCAGACCCTGCGGCTGCAGGGGGGGCCCAGGAGGTACAGGGGGCCCCATGAGGCTCTCATTGATGAGCAATTTGAACATATATTGGTAAAACAGGACAAACACTGGATATGTTTGGGGCCCTAAAATTAATTTGCTGTGGGGCCCAGCAACATCTAGTTACGCCACTGCTGTTTACTAGGCACACATTGAATCACATTATTATTACTGCTGCTATTGCTATTATTGCTAGTGGATATGATGGGCTATAATGGGTTGGCAACCAGCACCTATGCACAAGCTACAAAAATGCACGGACAGGCAAAAGGAAATATGTTTAAGCTTTTTAGCAAATAAAGCAAGAGAGAATGCAAAGAAAGCAAGAAGAGAATGCAAAACAAAACTCAGACAAGTCTTGTGAGATATTATTGGCAGTGTACAGACATCCATTGTGAGAACGGTTAATATACAGTGTTCTCAGTGTAAATACAACCATGTGGCACTGACACCCTGAAACACAATCAGAAGCATAGCCAAGATATTATCTGGCACACTTGCAGCAATCGCCATACAAGTCAACGGGTGCATTTTCAATTGTGTTTTTTTTACCCTTTCCAAAGTGCTAGTAGTTGTCAGCAGAATATGATCAAAATTACCCCATGTGCCCCTGCCCTTATAGTAAAGTCCTAACTCAGGCATAAAGTTGAGACAAATTACAATATACACCACTGTGTGCTGAAGTCAGCATATAGACATCCTTAAAGCTGTATACTCACCAGTCTCCCCCAAAGTCATGGGGTCTATTTCTCAATTGTCTAGGTCTGGTCCTTGATAAGTCGTTTGTAGATTTAAAGAAAATCTCCCCTTTTCAGTATTACAACCTTAAAAGGGTTGTTCCCCTTCAAATTAACTCTTAGAATGATGCAGAGAGTGATATACTGAGACATTTTGCAATTGGTTTTCATTTTTATTATTAGTGGTTTTTGAGTTATTTAGCTTTTTATTCAGCAGCTCCAAATAAGCCTAGCAACCATGGACTGATTTGAATGAGAGACTGGAATATAAATAGGAGAGGGCCTGAACAAAAAGATGAGTAATAAAAAATAGCAATAACAATAAGGGGCATACAGTATTTATCAAGGGTCGAATTTCGAACTTGACAAACTTTGAAATTCGAATTCAATAAGACCAACCGAAATTAGGTCCGTTTTCGATCGAATAGGTCTGTATTCGTCCGAATTCAAATCGTACAGATCGAAGAAAAAACGCATTCCCAAAAAAACTTTCATTTTTCAAAGTCCACCAATTGACTCCAAATAGGTTCTAGGAGGTCCCCCTTAGGCTAAAACAGCAAGTTACCACCCCTTTAAGGCTCCCATAGACAGGCAGCTGCAAACAGATTAAGTATGGGGCCCTGAGACTGAAGTTGGGCAGATGTTGATCGGTGGGGGTTAAAAATCCCGCCGGTTTGTTGATGCAGTCCTCGATCTGACCACCAGTTTTGTAGTGATAGGCCCACGATTGGATCAGCCCGATATCGCCCCCCATGAAGGTGGGGATATGAAGGTCGCCAAACATGGACGTTTTCTGTGCGATCCAACGTGCTGCAACAAAACGCCGGTGTCAAATCGAATGTGATGGAAATAAAGTAAGTGAATGCATTGTTGCATGGTGTCGCAGCGTTGATCCGAAGTGACACGACTGTCGGCTGGATCCGACAGTCGTATCGTATCAGATCAACGCTGCGACTTCATCCGACATTTCCATTACTTACCTTATTTCTGTTGCATGCGATTCGACGCCGGCATTTTGTTGCAGCACGTTGGATCGCGCCGAAAACGTCCATGCAGTCGTACCCTAAAAGTATCAGTATATGTGATTTTTGTTATTTCTTGATCTTAAAAAGTACATACAGGGAAATTGAAGCTACTCCAGGCTTGATCCTTGAAGATAATTAGACTAGTGCATAGATACATTCCCCTGCATAATAGACTCCTGCTTATTTGTGCACAGTTATGTTCAGCGCCAGTCCTATTCACTGAGCTCATGTTGAACATGGGGATATATTGCTCCTTTAAAAACATTAGCACACTGGGGTGTTTATAAAAATGGCCTGTAGATGTCACTGTGCTCAAGACTTATACTGTGCGTACTTTCTATACAGCTTGTGGTGTTAGAGTTGCTTACTGTTGTGTAATGGCAGCATGAGCCTGCTAATGAAGCACTGTTATACTCTCCAAAAAAAAAAAAAAACATACACACATACACATATACAAATAGTACTTACTGTTTCAGTCATCTATGAACGTTTAGTCCAGCTCTTAGGCATCACCCAAGCAAGTGGTATTAGAGGTGCGGTGGACAGAATCACCACTTGTGATCACTGCTTGCAATATACAGTATAGCTAGGAATATACTGGCAGCTTGGGTGTTCCTAAAGTAGGCTGGCACAATATTAGAATTTCTAACCTTTTCCCTATTCTGTATCCCAATCCAAATATTTTGTTTTGTACCGCCTTCCGCTAGAATGTGTCCTATCTATGAAGGAATGCTTGAAGGGAGGATAACACTGTCCTTGATGGAAGAGAAAAAACCTCACTGAAGTTCTGTCCTATTAAACCATAACACACGTTTTAAACCCCTCCATGTGCATGGCACATACTGGAAACCATGGGTGAAAGACAATTATGCAGAAGAAGGGGTAAATAAAACCCAAATATTTAAAGGGATACTGTCATGGGAAAAAAAAATCAAAATGAATCAGTTAATAGTGCTGATCCAGCCGAATTCTGCGCTGAAATCCATTTCTCAAAAGAGCAAACAGATTTTTTTATATTCAATTTTGAAATCTGACATCGGACTAGACATATTGTCAATTTCCCAGCTGCCCCAAGTCATGTGACTTGTGCTCTGATAAACTTCAATCACTCTTTACTGCTGTACTGCAAGCTGGAGTGATATCATCCCCCTCCCTTCCCCCCCCCCCAGCAGCCAAACAAAAGAACAATGGGAAGGTAACCAGATAACAGCTCCCTAACACAAGATAACAGCTGCCTGGTAGATCTAAGAACAACACTCAATAGTAAAAACCCATGTCCCACTGAGACACATTCAGTTACATTGAGAAGGAAAAACAACAGCCTGCCAGAAAGCATTTCTCTCCTAAAGTGCAGGCACAAGTCACATGACCAGGGGCAGCTGGGAAATTGACAAAATGTCTAGCCCCATCTCAGATTTCAAAATTGAATAAAACAAAAATCTGTTTGCTCTTTTGAGAAATGGATTTCAGTGCACAATCCTGCTGGATTAGCACTATTAACTGATGTGTTTTGCAAAAAAACATGTTTTCCGATGACAGGATCCCTTTAAGTGATACAACATTTATGAAGAAACTGTATCCTTTATAGTTACATTTTAAAACACACATGGCTTGGGCTTTTCTGCACTGGCACTGATATCTGTATAGGACCACAGCTGTTTTAATGCGGAAACGTAACCCAAAGGTTGTAAGATATTTTTACTTAGAAATAGATGTACTTTTGTCTTGTCAGGGTCAGTTTGGGAATATATATTGCTTAAGGCTCAACTAAACACAATAGACCTAGGACATAAATCATGTACTCAGAATATTTATCCTGTGTGTATTTTGCTTCATGGAAATGTAGACATGTGTATTTACATTTTCCCTGGGTGCAGTGTAATAGAAGAATATGTACCTTGAGGTATGCCAGGGATCCCCAACCTTTTAAACCTGTGAGCGACATTCAGAAGAAAAAGTAATTGGGGAGCAACACAAGCATGAAAAATGTTCTTTGGGTGCCAAATAAGGACTGTGATTGGCCATTTGGTAGCCCCCTATGTAGTTTGTCAACCTACATTGAGACTGTTTGTCAGTGCACTTGGTTTTTATACCGCCAAGCCTGGAATTCAAAAATAAGCACCTGCTGAGGCCATTGGGAGCAACATCCAAGGGGTTGGAGAGCAACATGTTGCTCATGAGCTACTGGTTGGGGATCAATGAGGTATGCTATACCACAACTCCACCCATACCACCCAGCCATACACAATCCTCACACCAACCTGCTTCTGCCATTCTTTCTCAAATGAAAATGAATTTTCCGAGGCTGGCTTTTTGTACACTTGGCTGCAGCAGCAGTATTGCAAATATTCAGGCACAGTGAAAACATGTATCTAAGGCAAAAGTTTTCAGTGAGTTTTCTTTGTGATCCGTTATGATGAAAGTGCATTAAAAGGAAATACTAAAGTAACATTTTTTAATTCATAATCTTTAAGTAAAGTTACAATTAATTGTTCAGTGACTGCCAGAGATACCTAGAGCAATTGACTGCACTGTATTGTTAGGTCCAGAAAGCACAAGTTACACTAGGGTTAAGCACTCTACTTCACCACCAGCTAACCTTTTGTTTTTTTCCCATATTTCCCCCATTACCCATGAGCCATTCTCGACTCTTTTTCTCTCTACCCATGAGGCAATAGTCTAACTACAAGTTACTAGGCTCCCTAACATATTCCTTGTTTGGGTCCTCCAAACTATACATTTCAAAAAATAAATTATCAAAAAACAAATCATTCGGTGCCACTGTCTCCTGGGCCCCCAGTCGCTGGGGCTGCTTCCCCTACAGTCTGCCATAAGCCAGGTTCTTTTCCTCTCCTTCTGCCATCTTCTATTTGTTCAGCTCCCCACTTTTTCCGCACTCCTGTGTGCACCACTCTTATCTCTCCTGTCTCTCCATGTGCTAATCCCCCAAATATGCTATTCTTTCCTGCTTTTCTCTTTGTCTGATTTGCTTTCTGTACCTCCCTCCAGAGAACTAATCTTCAAGTAGCATTCTGTCTTCATTACTTTGCTGTGTCTATCATGGGCTAAATTCACACTGCCCCTTCTCTCTTTCCTCTCCAGCTGTGTCACATTTTACTTTGAACAGCACTCTTTCCACTCTAGGAGCATACTGTTCTGATGTATCACCATAGAAGTATTCACTTTGAAATTCTTCCCAGACAGAGAGCAGGATCACTTGTTTCTCATACAGGCTACAAACTATATCAGCTGCACAGTAAGAATAAAAAACAGCATCTTAGCATTATGCGTCGATGTCCACCAGGGGTGATATTCTAGGGCTGTCCACAAAGAATGTCTCTGATGATGTAACTAGTGTGGTTTCTTCCACTCACAAGTGTAATAACTGAATAAATAGTAGATATATAGTCAGTTATTTGCTATGACATTAAACATGAGCTGGTACAAGAAAAACATCTACTATAGAGAATTTGTTCATTTACATCAATAAATGTGGCACCTCACATATAATGCTAGAAGATTGAAAGAAATGCAGTAAGGGCAATAATCTTTTGGAAGGGACTGTGGTTGTGGGATAGCAGGTATAGTAGGGAGAGATGGTGCCTATAGTAACAGTGGGATAATAGTCTCTGGGAAGGGACTGTGACTGTGGGATAGCAGGTATAGTAGGGAAAGATGGTGCCTATAGTAGCAGTGGGATAATAGTCTCTGGGAAGGGAGTGTGACTGTGGGATAGCAGGTATAGTAGGGAGAGATGGTGTCTATAGTAACAGTGGGATAATAGTCTCTGGGAAGGGAGTGTGACTGTGGGATAGCAGGTATAGTAGGGAGAGATGGTGTCTATAGTAACAGTGGGATAATAGTCTCTGGGAAGGGAGTGTGACTGTGGGATAGCAGGTATAGTAGGGAGAGATGGTGCCTATAGCAGCAGTGGGATAATAGTCTCTGGGAAGGGAGTGTGACTGTGGGATAGCAGGTATAGTAGGGAGAGAAGGTGCCTATAGAAACAGTGGGATAATAGTCTCTAGAAGGGACTGTGACTGTGGGATAGCAGGTATAGCAGGGAGGGATGGTGCCTATAGTAGCAATGGGAGAATAGCTTTTGCAGGTACTGTAGTTGTGGAAAAGCACATATAACAATCATATGTTCTATTGACGCTGCACCAGGCTGGGAATGGCCATACTTCAGGCTAGACACACTTGTTTTTATACAAATAATGAGACCCAGCAATATTTTCACAAGGCCCCTCCACTACTACAGTTAACACTGGGTGCATGATCTAAGCACTGATAAAGTATTAAGAAAAATGGCCCTGTGCGGGGTTCTATGGTTTCTAATAGCATCTACTGTGATTGCATCCAGTTTTTAAGATCATGTGATGATTTGCAAACTTAGTTGGAAAAAAAACACTTTGCTAATGAATTATTTACATATTGTACAGTACATGCTGGCTCAGCATCCGAATATGAAACATTGCTCATCAGCAACAGCTTGAAAAATATTTTTTATCCGATAAGTAGCCATTCAAGAGCCTTGAATTTGACCCTTATTTAGAAGTAGGCTAGAAATGTTGTACATTATGTTTTGGGCTTCTGTTCCAGCCCAAGGCAACCTTTAGCAGTAAAGATCTGTGTCTCCAAAGATGCCCCAGTAGCTCCCCATCTTCTTTTCTGCTGATTCACTGCACATGCTCTGTGCTGCTGTCACTTACTGAGCTTAGGGACCCACTCACAATATACAGTACACATAGAATAGAAATGTCACAATATAAAATGGATTAGTAATTAATACAGATCATTACTACATGGCAGCTCAGAAACCAGTGCAGCTAACATCAGAATTTAATAATCAGCCCTGTAGCATCAGCTTATATTACAGACAACCTCATTTTCTGCTTGATAATTAGTGACGACCCCTAAGTTTAGCTTCTCAACAGCTGCTCAGAGCCCACTGAGCATGTGAGTGTTACAGACACTTTCCAAGATGGTGACCCCCTGTGACAAGTTTGAAGTCCTGGATCATTGCTGCTATTGACAAGCTGAAACTTTAGGCTGGTGCAAGTTCAGTATATATAATATGGCATTTTAGACAGTTTAATTTTTAGGGTTTAGTTCTCCTTTAACAGAAAAAAATCAGATTATTTTAATAAACGTTAAATTGATGGTCTGGAATGGTTGCATTGAAATTCAGTGAAACCTACATTTTACATCCCCTGATTTTAAGTTTCCGCTCATTTTACATTGTGTGGTCCCACCAATATATGATGCATAATACATTTCCCTGATTTTAAATTTTCCCGGATTTAACAACATTTATTTCTGGTCCCCTGGAAAATGTAAAATGTGGGTTGTACTGTAAATGTCACCTAGATATTTCAATATGATCTGGTAGCCTTATCCAAATCTACAAATGGTTGCATTAATATACACTGTGGTCTTGCCCTAGAACACCTATTTATAGGGGTATCTTTGCTGACTGCAAGGTAAATTATGGACATTGGCAAGATGACTACATGATTTTCAGTTTGCGGGTGGCAAAACGCTCAGAAACATTCCCTGATTGACTCTAGGGTGGGGTAGTTGCAGCAAATGGGCCGCCTGGGAGATAGAAATTGCACAGGCAGCAAAACATTTGACAAATGTGCATGAAGTTATATCAATTAAATATCACCTTCCCTGTAATGCCCTTGTGATCTAATGGTTCTGATCAAGGCTTTCCCAGAAAAGACCGCATCAAATTGCCAGGCGTGACATTACTCGAATAAATGCAGTGCGGAGAGTGTTTCTCACGCTTTTCTTGCTGCTGCTGGAGCCTCTATACTGTAAATAGGAATTACATGAGCAAAAGGGCTCGACAGATGCATCTTAAGCTTGTTACTGTATGTGTGTGTGTGTATATATATATATATATATATATATATATATATATATATATATATATATATATATATATATATATATATATATATATATATATATATATATATATGGTGAGCACAACTTTCCCTTGTTTGGGTGACCAGCTCCATGTTGTAGCTCTTACCCCTTCCAGCTATAGTCCGGTGATCCCACTGGTGGCCAATAAAAGGGCAACCAAGTTTCGGAGTTTTACTTTGAAATCAGTTGCAGTTAAAACTTAGTCCCTTTGTAAAATGTATAATGAAGAAATAGAATTCTTAATGAATCAGATGAAAATTAAGCGTAGGACTGGCCAGATATGGGATGACTGACCTAGTTGGCCAGCTTAAATATATTGCAATATATGGACAAACAATCCCTGTTTTGTTTAAAGGGTAAGGCATTTTTTAGTTGCAGTATGCACAAAATGTCTCTGTCTTAAATATATTGATAATGGGTTGAGTGCAGAGGACCTCTTGTAGTTGACTATATGTATTTTGTGGTCACAGCCTCATTGCACCCCCGCCTAATGGTTTTAAAAATTAGTGGTGAGCACAACTTTCCCTTGTTTGTTATAGTTTATACAGGAGCAGTGACCAGCTCCTTGTTGTATCTCCCACCCTTCCCAGCTATAGTCAGGTGATCCCACTGGTGTCTAATAAAAGGGCAGCCAAGTTTGGGAGTTTTACTTTGAAAGCAGCAAGTAAGTTGCAGGTAAAACTTAGTCCCTTTGTAAAATGTATAATTAAGCAATTGAATTCTTAATGAATCAGATGAAAATTGAGCATAGGACTGGCCAGATATGGGATGACTTTGACGTAGTTGGCCAGCTTAAATATATTGCAATATATGGACAAACAATCCCTGTGTTGTTTAAAGGGTAAGGCATTTTTTAGTAGCAGTATGCACAAAATGTCGCTGTCTTAAATATATTGATAATAATGGGTTGAGTGCAGAGGACTCTTGTAGTTGACGAGAGAGAGAGAGAGAGAGAGAGAGAGAGAGAGAGAGAGAGAGAGAGATTATATATATATATATATATATATATATATAATATATACACATATATATAATATATACACACACACATATATATATATATACACACACACACACACATATATATATATACATATATATATATACACATATATATACATATACATACATATATATATATATATACATCTCCATTGTGGACAGCACTCCATAATCAAATAAACTGAATAAAGCATTAGATCATTGAAAGGTTTATTTGGTGGACCAACGTTTCAATTCCGCACAGGAATCTTCGTCAGGGTGAGAACAGTGCCATGAACACAGACAGCCAATTTAAGCACAAAAAGGCGCCAAAAACTTGTTGCTATGGTGCCTAGCAACAATGTGTGGAAACAAAAGGGGTGACAGGTGCTAGAGAGACAGAAAAACGCAAATACATAAAGTCCCCCTTACCTTCTGGTGTATGCGCATCGTGCCACCTGCGGTAGTGTGGATCTGACCATATCAAAGGGTCAGCGTCGCCAAGATTGCTCGTATTGGGCCATAGCAGAGGTGAAACGGCAAACCGGAAGTTGCTGGCAGGTTCCGTGATCCAAGCGCTTCAACCGTTGCTACGCAACCTCAGCCGCTTTCTGTCATACACGCTCTCCACAGCTGAACAGCCGGCAAGCGCGTCCCCGCGTCTATAGTGCAGGCGCACAGACCGGCTGCTGTTGGCTGTGTTTGATAAAGCGTGAAAGGACATTGAAGGAGGCAAACGGACGCATAGCCAGTACACCAAAGGTGCGCTGGCGCGCATCCGAGAGCCACAATTTCAGTCAGGTGCCAGACAGGGCTAACGGTACTGCGCGCTGATTCACGTAATTCTGCTTAATTCACTTGTCATACCCAGAGCTTCATGCTGTATGTTCTGCCAGTACTAGTTAAGCCAGAGGGTAAATCAATTGCAAGGTTTGTAGGGTACTCCTGCTACCCACGGTTCATTGAGGCACATAAAGGGTACGCCTGCTACCCAATGTTAGGAGGGGGACTTTGGTAACGTATTAAATGCGTGAGATAAAAAGAGAAAGGATAAAAGCAAAGTCTGTGTGAGGAGCAGACATATAAGCAGGAACGGTAGACAAAAAGTATCGATATCAAGAGAGAAATAATAAGGCATAAATACGTAACAAATACACTATGACAAGCCTACATGTCATGCAGGAAATTATTCGTTGGGGTCCCCAGAGAACACGAGGAGAGGCCAAATAATTACATACAATATGCAAAAGAATGCATAGATCAGGGGAGAGCCATCAGTCAATCCATCATAGAAAGCATCCCAAAGGCAAAGTCTCGTTTAGCCCACGGGGGGCCACAGTGTCAAGTTTGTAGATCCATCTGGATTCTAGTCTCAGAAGTGACTGGTCACGGTTGCCCCCTCTGTCCAGGGGGGGTTGAAAGTCAATAGCCATACATCTAAAGGATGGTAGCGGATGTCTCTTCAGCATGAAGTGTTTTGCCACAGGTTGTATGGCTTTTCCTTCCTTTAAGGCTTTGCTAATAGCAGATCTATGATTCGCCATGCGTTCTTTCAAAGTGGTGCTTGTTTTCCCTACGTAATATAAGCCGCAGGGACAAGTAATAATATATACCACGAATGTAGATGTGCAGCTAAGTCTGTATGCAATTTTAAACCTTTTTCCCGTATGTGGATGGGGGAAATCAGGCCCCGTGAGCAAACTTCTACATGTGACGCAATCTGGACATTTGTAGCAGCCTGGTTTTTTCTGTGTATTCAGCCAGTTGGTGTCTGTATTGGTAGGTTTCCCAAAATCTGTGCGAACCAGCAGATCTCTGAGGCTTCTGTCCCTTCTGTATCCGATGATTGGTTTAGGTACCTGGTGGAGAGAAAGGGATTCATCCAGGCTGAGCATTGGCCAGTGCTTGGCCACACTTGTTGTAAGGGCTTGAGACGCTTTGGAGTATGTTGTACTGAAAATCAGTGGATCAGTCGGGTTATTGGACGTGTCTTTCTTTGTTAGTAGATCCGCCTGTGTATGTTGAAGGGCCCTTTCAAGTTGTTGATATAGTATGTTTACTTGATAACCTCTCTCCAAGAATCTGTCAAACATCTCCTTCAGTTGAGTTGTAGCCATCTCACGTGAGCTATTATTTCTTATTACTCGAAGGAATTGTGAATAAGGAATCCCCCTTATGGTGGCAGGGGGGTGGTTACTGGTGGCGTGCAGGATGGTGTTTCGATCAGTACTTTTCCTAAATAGTCTTGTGCCTATCCTAGAGTTCTCCAGGAATATGTTTAAGTCGAGGAAATCAATACTAGATTTGTTGAAGTTCATAGTAAGTTTGATTGGAGTGTCCAGTCTGTTCAGACTCTGATGGAAAGCCAATAGGGACTCCTCTGATTCAGTCCATATAAAGAATAGGTCATCGATATACCGAAAGTAGGTAAGTATGGAATATCCCACTAACGGGGTGATATGACTGGATTCAAATTCTAGCATGAAGAGGTTGGCATAAGAGGGTGCCAATGCACTTCCCATCGCGGTCCCTGACACCTGGAGATAAAAAGATTTTTCAAAACGAAAAAAATTTCTTGTCAGTGTTAGTTCTAGTAGTTGTAGAAGGAGTTCGATGGGTGGTGTAGGAGGAGGTGAAGTCAGCAGAGCTTGTCTGCATGCCCATATGCCCTGTTCGTGCAGGATTACTGTATACAGACTACTGACATCCATCGTGACCAATAGGCTATTCAACGGGATGTCTGGTAGTTCCCCTAGTCTCCTGATCACATGGCTGGAGTCCTGTGTATAGGAAGGCATGCACTGTACAAATGGCTGGAGAAAATGGTCAATGTAGTTCGCAACTGGTTGGTATAAAGAGCCTATGGCAGAGATGATGGGTCTGCCCGGAGGAGCAGATAGGGATTTGTGTATCTTCGGTAAAGTGTAAATAATGGGTGTCCGTGGATATTCAGTGGTCAGGAACTTAAATGTATTTTGATCCACCCAACCAGCATTGTTTGCCAAACATAGAATCGTGTCTAATTCTTTTTTGAATTTGGAGGTGGGGTCGTCCTGCAGAAGTTTATAGGTTTTGGCATCGGCCAATTGTGCGAGGAGTTCTGTTCTGTAGAATGTATAGTCTAATAGGACGATAGCCCCTCCCTTGTCTGCTAATACCCCGTGGATTCCAAATTAATAATATCCCTACACTTGGACGTAATAACCCAGAATTCTGTGGCAAGTGGTGTGGGATCCTTAATAGATGTTCATTCGACCTAATTTTGCTTGTCGTTGACCAAGTTGGCAAAGAACTTGCAGCTACCAGATCAGAAATCGAAAGACTTGAAGAACAACATCTGGAATCCTTAAAAACAGACAATGTGACGGACTGGCTCGGCAAGCTAAAAGGAGTAGCTGATAAATACCTACAAGATCTTACTAACTTCAAACAGAGCAAATTGAAAAAGGTGTCGGAGGACTATAAGGCCAAAAGGGTATACGGGTGGCTATTGGGACTGAGATCAGACAACTATAGGGGTCCCCTGAGGAGAAGACGTCTGCCCAGGTCACTCCATACTATCGATAGCTTGGACCAATCCACCGACTCTGACACAGGAGCAGAGAAACAGTCAGCAAAGCCTTTTTTAGGGGTGAAGACAAGGGCCAGGCTAACAAAAGAAGGAGAAGGAGGAGACAGGGCCATACGAGACGTGGTGGACGCAAATCCAAGAGGAAAACCTCCCAGGAACAAGAGAATGTGATATTCAATCTCAGTAAACACCTACTCACACCAGGTGAAGCCTCTCTACTAGCCAAAGGTCTTTCGTTTGTTCCTAGTAACAGACCCAATACCCTGGATATGCTGATTGATGTCCACAAATTCCAAAGGAAACTAAAACTTAAGGAACATTTCAGAGACTTTCCTCTACATACTAGACCTGTCTTTAAAAATAAAAGCACGTTTGAACCCACCAATACGCCTGCTTCGATCAGAACCTTTGGCAACATTTTGAACAGAGACGTCAGAAACATGATGGCTAACTCCCATACTTTCAACAACCTGACCACATCGGAATGCGAGGCCATT